>NC_086320.1:211949940-212295774 GCF_036172605.1 Pelobates fuscus | reverse complement strand
GGATGATGTGTGTGTGTGTGTGCTGGATGATGTGTGTGTGTGTGTGCTGGATGATGTGTGTGTGTGTGCTGGATGATGTGTGTGTGTGTGCTGGATGATGTGTGTATGTGTGTGCTGGATGATGTGTGTGTGCTGGATGATGTGTGCATGTGTGTGTGTGTGTGTGCTGGATGATGTGTGTGTGTGTGCTGGATGATGTGTGTGTGTGTGTGTGTGTGCTGGATGATGTGTGTGTGCTGGATGTTGTGTGTGTGTGTGTGATGGATGATGTGTGTGTGCTGGATGATGTGTGTGTGTGTGTGTGCTGGATGATGTGTGTGTGCTGGATGATGTGTGTGTGCTGGATGATGTGTGTATGTGTTCTGGATGATGTGTGTGTGTGCTGGATGATGTGTGTGTGTGTGTGTGCTGGATGATGTGTGTGCTGGATGATGTGTGTGTGCTGGATGATGTGTGTGTGCTGGATGATGTGTGTGTGCTGGATGATGTGTGTGTGCTGGATGATGTGTGTGTGCTGGATGATGTGTGTGTGTGTGTGCTGGATGATGTGTGTGTGTGTGTGTGTGTGTGTGTGTGTGTGTGTGTGTGTGTGTGTGTGTGTGTGTGTGTGTGCTGGATGATGGGTGGTAGAAGCATTTTTTGTTTTAAACTTTATGTGTTTATTTTTTTTTATTCCCCCCTCCCTGCATCTTACCTTGTCAGGAAGGGGGGCGATCGCCTGGTGGTCCGCTGGAGGAAGCCAGCCACTGCACACAGGGACCATCACACGCTGTGTTCCCTCTCCAGCTATAACTCTTGCGAAACTTGCCTGTGCGGAGCGGGTCTCGCGAGAGTTGGAGCCGGAGAGGGAACACAGCATGTGTTCAGGCCCCTGTGTGCAGGTAGCAGGGCAGGTCCTGCAGGATCACTAGCAGAAACGGCGTTCCTGCTTTTGAAAAAGTGCAGGAACGCCGTTCCCATGCGTTCCTGCAGGACTCGAGCCCTGCTCTAGTGGCTGTCTACCAGACTTCTAGGACTTTTTGTCACCTAACTGAAACTAGACGTCCTCACGCTATGCATAAGGACATCCAGCACTACTTAAAACCACATCGGAAAGCATTATACAATGCTATCCTATAGTGCACCCCTAATGTGCTCACAACGCTCGGCGCGCTTGCGCATTAAGTCTCAAACATCGCCCAACATTGGGTAAGGAGGCGCCAAGGCAGAGCCAGACCCAGCACCAAGGGATATCAACTCTGGATTCAAGTATGTGACAAAAAGAGTCTGTGATGCATGGGGAGATGCGCGAGCGAGGGGGGCATTATAGGGAGATCTAGTGTTAGGACTATGAGTTTGTATTCCTAGCCAGGGCTGCCATCAGAAGTTTTTGGGCCCTTAACACAGCTCAAAGTCAGGGCCTCCTGGGGGACCACTTCCAGGTCTGCCCACAAGGATGCAGTGTGTGTAGAGTGAATACAGTGTATGTGTGTTGTGAATGCAGTGTGTGTGGGTTTGGATGTAGTGTGTGTAAAGTGGACATGGTGTGTCTTAGTGCATGTGTAGTGGATGCAGTGCATGTGTGTAATGGATGCAGAGTGTGTGTGTGTGTGTGTGTGTGTGTGCGTAGTGGATGCAGTATGTGTATATTGAGTAGGTCTGGCTCTCCCATTCTGCTCTGCCTCTGCTCTGCATTTTGCCTTCCAGCGCAGAGTAAGCTGGGAGGAAGTGACATCATTAAAAGGTGCCTGGTCTCACTATAAAATTTCTGCAGCGCTAACTAGGACCCTGAAGACATATGGCCATTGAGTGGCCCTAAGTGTATGGCCACTTGATGGACCACATTAGTGTGCGGGCCTCCGGTGCAGTTGCACTGCTGGCAGTTTTGACGCTACTAATAGGGAATGTGGGGACCAGGCCCCCCCAGGACTGCCAGGCCCATTACAACCGTCATGTTTGCACCCCTGATAGCAGCCCTGTTCCCCCTACAGTTTGCCTATCAAAAAAATACCCCTAATGTAAATCAATCAGTGTATTGGAAACCAAATATTTTTTACAGGCATAGGGAAAGAAATTTACCCTATTAAATCCCATACCCATTATTTAAGACATGGAAAATTATTGAAGGCTGAGAAGCTAAGCTTTTCCAGTTATTTGTTTATGAACTTAGACTTTGACCATAACACAGCTGGATGGCTGAAATCCAGACTTCAAATCCGGGCCTGGATTAAAAAAAGATTTCAAAGTATTTACCTGCTGGAGGCACTAGCAGCCTTTGGCCAAATAGTTAAAAACCCTAGGTGGAACAAGGCTAAATTATGTGTCAGTTAATTCGCTAGCCACCTGTCACATTAAATAGTAAAAATAAACATAAAATCTATGGGATCAATAAGACCTCCATATTACTATGTTGCAGAAGGGAGCATATTCACTAAATGTCTAAACCATTGCTGTCCAGTCACCAGAAAAGCATTCCGTGTGGATGCTGCCTGTGAAACAAATAGACACCCCCCTTACCACCACATGTGGGCATCAAGATCAAGGTGGAGGCTAATTAATTAAATGTGAAGGACACCCTTATGCCAGTAATCAGAGGGTGGAGGCTATTATAATTTAGAGGGAATCTATTGTCCATTGGTGGTCGGAGGGGGCCCAAATTCTAATATTCAGGGACTAATATGTATGGCACAATTTGAAGAGCTTTTTGTGTACAGCCATTCTTTATCTAGACACATTGAGTTACGACTCTCTTTTATAGAAAATGTTTGTTTTTTTCTCTGTCAAGGCCCCTTGAAAGCATTGCTTACTTTTAAAGATGATTTGGATCAGTGTCTCCTGATGATTAGCTTCACTATGGATTATAGCCAGAAGACAGTGCAAAGGCTGGTAAGTGCAAAGGCTGGTAAAACACTGCATTTTGATACATACTACAAACCCGCAGACAGGAATGCTTAATTACTTTTCTCATAATTTTATTTACCCAGGACTCCCTTTCTCACAGATGTGTCAACTGAGGAGTATCTCTGATAGAGATGTGATTGAAACAAGGATGAATAAAACAATGGGGGATTTCAGGAATATTGGTTATCCCCCAAAGGTATTGCAGACAGCTAAAGAAAGGGTTATGTCTTTACCGATGGAGGATCTGAGTAGTACTTAACCCGTTCAGGACGAAGTCAATAGTACACATTCTGATCAAAATAAAATGTAAACAAAAACTGGAATTTGCGCTGTATGTCTGTCCAACCATAATGCACCTCTTTCATATTAACCCCTTAAGACTGGAGGGCGTACGATTACGTCCTTTTTTAAGTGGCTCTAAACACTGCAGGGTGTAATTGTACGCCCTCCATTTTTATTTTACTTACCCGGTCGCCGGCGATCCCACGCCAGCGATCGCGGTTCGGGGGACTCCCAGGGAGCCCCCCGCAGCACGTCCGCCCTCTTCAGCCCCCCCGGGCCATGTGAGAGTGAGGTCCTTGTGAGGACCTCACGATCACATGGCCAGGATAGCTGGCTGCAGCAATGCCAGCAGGGGGACTGCCAGTAATGACAGGTAGTCCCCTTGCTGGCTTGAAATAAATTAAATTAAATGTTAATCAGTGTAAAAAAAAAAAAAAATATATATATATATATACTTAGATCGTGTATATATATTATATATATATGATCTAAGTATATATATATACACATATACATACACACACACACACATACACCGTCTAGGTGTATTTTACTATTAATATATATATAAATATATATATATATATATATATTATCAAATTACACGTAGACTGATATTGATTAAATATATATAATTATTGTTATATATATATTTATATATAATATAAAAAATATGTAAATACGTAAAAAAATAAAATTAAAAAAATAATGAAAAATAAATAATTAAAAAAATATATAGATGTGTTATTTCGTTCTAACTGTATTGTGATATTATATATATATATATATATATATATATATATATATATATATATATATATATATATTTATATCAAAATACACATAGAACGAAATAATATATATCTATATACATAAATATCTATAAATATCACTATATATATACCTATATATAAATAAAAATATTACAAATAATTATATATTTTTATTTATATATATATATATATATATATACACACACACGTATATATACACATATGTATATATATACATATATTAATTCTACACATATATTTATGTAATATTTTTACATAATTAGGTATCCTGACCAAATGGCTACTAAAAAAGACTGAACATACCCCATTTGCAATACCTTGGGTTGTCTACTATTGCAAATGGTATGCCGTTATGGGTGTAAATTTAATTCCTGGGCTACTATACAGTCTCAAAGGCAACGTAACCAATCTGGCGAATTTAAATTTCAAATGTAACATGCTATATTTGACCCTGTAACTTCCCAAAACACCATAAAACCTGTACATAGGGGGTACTGTTTTACATGTAAGACTTTGCTGAATACAAATATGTGTATTTTATTGCAGTAAAAGCAAACAGTATTATGACATTGACAGTTAAAATGTCATGTAGAACTAAAAAAAAACAATATTTCTTATTTTCTCCCACTTTTTTCATATTAAATTATGTTTCATAGCTAAATATTTGATATTAAATGAAATCCCTGTTTCCCCTGAATAAAATGATATATAATAAGGGGGGGTGCATTTAATATGAAAGAGGTGAATTACGGTTGGACAGACATATAGCGCAAATGCCATGTTTTGTTTACGTTTTGTTTGGTTCACAACTTATCATATCATTTTGTTCAGAAGAGACAATGCTTTAATTTCCCATGAACTATTCATATATAGTGATGTACCGAACTGTCCGCCGGCGAACAGTTCCCGGCGAACTTAGCGTGTTCGCGTTCGCCGCGGCGGGCGGACACATGCGCAGTTCGATCCGCCCCTATTCGTCATCATTGGGCAAACTTTGACCCTGTGCCTCTCGGTCAGCAGACACATTCCAGCCAATCAGCAGCACTCCCTCCCTTCCACACCCTCCAACCTCCCTCCCAGCATCCATTTTCGATTCATTCTGAAGCTGCATGCTTAGTGAGAGGAGGGAAAGTTTAGCTGCTGCTGATTAGATAGGGAAATTGATAGCTAGGCTAGGGTATTCAGTGTCCACTACAATCCTGAAGGACTCATCTGATCTCTGCTGTAAGGACAGCACCCCAAAAAGCCCTTTTTAGGGCTATAACATCAGGCAGCTTTTTTTTTTCCTGTGTAATGTAATTGCAGGTGCCTGCCTGCCAGCTTCTGTGTGAGGTTCACATTGGATACTGTGCCTACTTGCCCAGTGCCACCACTCATATCTGTTTTTACAATAGGTTAAGCTTTAGATTTAAAATAAATATTTTTTTTTCACTGTAATAGAAGAGCAGTTGCCTGCCTGCCAGCTTCTGTGTCAGGTTGGATGCCTTGCCCATTTGCACAGTCAGTGCCACCACTCATATCTGTTTTAACAATAGGTTAAGCTTTAGATTTAAAATAAATAATTTTTTTTCACTGTAATAGAAGAGCAGTTGCCTGCCTGCCAGCTTCTGTGTCAGGTTGGATGCCTTGCCCATTTGCACAGTCAGTGCCACCACTCATATCTGTTTTTACAATAGGTTAAGCTTTAGATTTAAAATAAATATTTTTTTTTCACTGTAATAGAAGAGCAGTTGCCTGCCTGCCAGCTTCTGTTTCAGGTTGGATGCCTTGCCCATTTGCACAGTCAGTGCCACCACTCATATCTGTTTTAACAATAGGTTAAGCTTTAGATTTAAAATAAATATTTTTTTTTCACTGTAATAGAAGAGCAGTTGCCTGCCTGCCAGCTTCTGTGTCAAGTTGGATGCCTTGCCCATTTGCACAGTCAGTGCCACCACTCATATCTGTTTTTACAATAGGTTAAGCTTTAGATTTAAAAGAAATATTTTTTTTTACACTGTAATAGAAGAGCAGTTAGTTGTCTGCAAGCGTCTGGGTGTCAGGCCTACTTCAGCGTGTGCTCTGCAGACCTGTGCCAGCGTGCTTTGACAGTTGCCAATCATATCTGGTGTCTCTTTAGCGTGCATTTACAAAGAAAAAAGGTTTCTAGTGTAAGCTAATAGCAGCCAGTCAGTGTCCTTCAAGCGGCTCTGTCAGGCCTTCCTTCAGCGTGTGCCCTGCACAACCCTGCCAGCGTACTTTGACAGTTGCCACTCATATCTGGTGTCTCTATAGCGTGCTTTTACAAAGAAAAAAGGTTTCCAGTGTAAGCTAATAGCAGCCAGTCAGTGTCCTTCAAGCGGTTCTGTCAGGCCTTCCTTCAGCGTGTGCCCTGCACAACCCTGCCAGCGTACTTTGACAGTTGCCACTCATATCTGGTGTCTCTATAGCGTGCTTTTACAACCAAAATTTTGTTTCCACTGTAATAGAAGAGCAGTTGCCTGCCTGCCAGCTTCTGTGTGAGGTTCACAGTGGATACTGTGCCCTCTTGCCCAGTGCCACCACTCATATCTGTTTTTACAATAGCTTAAGCTTTAGATTTAAAAGATTTTTTTTTTCACTGTAATAGAAGAGCAGTTAGTTGTCTGCAAGCGTCTGGGTGTCAGGCCTACTTCAGCGTGTGCTCTGCAGACCTGTGCCAGCGTGCTTTGACAGTTGCCAATCATATTTGGTGTCTCTTTAGCGTGCTTTTACAAAGAAAAAAGGTTTCTAGTGTAAGCTAATAGCAGCCAGTCAGTGTCCTTCAAGCGGCTCTGTCAGTCCTTCCTTCAGCGTGTGCTCTCCAGAACTGTTCCAGTGCCATTGCCAATCATATCTGGTGTCTCTATAGCGTGCTTTTACAAAACAATTTTTTTTTTCACTGTTATAGATTGAATAGCAGTTACTTGTCTTCAAGCGGGTGTGTCAGGCCTACAGTGTGTGCTCTGCAGAACTGTTCAAGTGCACATTGCCAATCGTATCTGGTGTCTCTATAGCGTGCTTTTACAAAGAAAAAAGGTTTCTAGTGTAAGCTAATAGCAGCCAGTCAGTGTCCTTCAAGCGGCTCTGTCAGTCCTTCCTTCAGTGTGTGCTCTGCAGAACTGTTCCAGTGCACATTGCCAATCATATCTGGTGTCTCTATAGCGTGCTTTTAAAAACATTTTTTTTTTCACTGTTATAGATTGAATAGCAGTTACTTGTCTTCAAGCGGGTGTGTCAGGCCTACAGTGTGTGCTCTGCAGAACTGTCACAGTTCACATTGCCAATCATATCTGGTCTCACAGTAGCTTGCACGCATAGTACCACTATTCCCCCAAAAAATGACAGACAGAGGCAGGCCACCCCGCAGGGGTTGTCGTGGTCGTGGTGCTGTGATTCCCTTTTGCCCTAGAATAATGACCAGTTTTCAGAAGCCACGTACCCTGAACTTGAAAAGTTCTGAGGACATAGTTGACTGGCTAACACAGGACACCCAATCTTGTACAGCCTCCGCTCGGAACCTTGACGCACCATCCTCCTCCAGCTTAGCTTCAGGCACCTCTCAAGATACCACTCACCCGCCTGCCGCCACCACCAAAACTAGCACCACAGCCGCTTTACTTGGTATGTCAGAGGAGTTATTCACACACCCGTTTGAAGAAATGAGTGATGTGCAACCATTATTGCTAGAGGATGTAGATAACAGGGATATGTCTCAGGCAGGCAGCATTAAACACATGGAGGTACGGTGTGATGATGATGATGTTGTACCCGCTGCTGCTTCCTTTTCTGAGTTGTCAGATACAAGCGAAGCGGTTGATGATGACGATGCGTCCATGGATGTCACGTGGGTGCCCGCTCGGCAAGAAGAAGAACAGGGCGAAAGTTCAGATGGGGAGACAGAGAGGAGGAGGAGACGAGTTGGAAGCAGGGGGGGGTCGTCGCAAGGAGCTAGTGGCACAGTCAGACAGCATGCATTGGCACCCGGGGTCAGCCCGACAGCACGCCAATCAACGCATGCTGTGTCCACCACCAGAATGCCGTCATTGCAGAGCTAAGCAGTGTGGCATTTTTTGTGTGTGTCTGACTCGGACAACAGCGATGCCATTTGCAACCTGTGCCAAAGGAAACTGAGTCGTGGGAGGTCCAACACCCACCTAGGTACAACTGCTTTGCGTAGGCACATGATCTCACATCACAAACGCCTATGGGATCAACACATGAGTACAAGCAGCACGCCTACTCTAAGCCGCCATCCTCCTCCTGGTCTAGCATCTTCAGCCACGTCAACCACTGCTGTCCTTCTTGCCCCCTCTCAACCATCCGCCACTCCGTCTCCCGCCTTGAGCAGTTCCCGCTCATCTGCCCACAGTCATGTGTCTGTCAAGGACATGTTTGAGCGTAAGAAGCCAATGTCACCAAGTCACCCCCTTGCCCAGCGTCTGACAGCTGGCTTGTCCGAACTATTAGCCCGCCAGCTTTTACCATACAATCTGGTTGAGTCTGAGGCGTTCAAAAAATTTGTAGCTATTGGGACACCGCAGTGGAAGGTACCCGGCCGGAATTTCTTTTCACAAAAGGCAATCCCCAACTTGTACTCGATTGTGCAAAAGGAAGTCATGGCATGTCTGGCACACAGTGTTGGGGCAAGGGTCCATCTGACCACTGATACCTGGTCTGCAAAGCATGGTCAGGGCAGGTATATCACCTACACTGCACATTGGGTAAACCTGCTGACGGCTGACAAGCAAGGAATGCGTCGCATTGCAGAGGAGTTGGTGACACCGCCACGACTTGCAGGCAGTCCTGCTGCCACCTCCTCTACTCCTCCTACTCCATCCTCTTCCATAACCTCCTCGGCTGTGTCCTCTTGTGCTGCTGCGTCTTGCTCCACATCAACGGCACAGCCCCCAGCTCCCCAGGTACTATTCCACATCCCGGATACGGCAGTGTCACGCCGTCTTGGGTTTGACTTGCTTGAAAGCAGAGAGTCACACCGGACAAGCACTCCTGTCCGCCCTGAACGCACAGGTGGAAAAGTGGCTGACTCCGCAGCAACTGGATATCGGCAAAGTGGTGTGTGACAACGGAAAAAATGTGATAGCGGCATTGAAGTTGGGCAAGTTGACACATGTGCCGTGCATGGCACATGTGTGTAATCTGATCGTACAACGCTTTGTGCATAAGTACACAGGCTTACAGGACGTCCTGAAGCAGGCCAGGAAGGTGTGTGGCCATTTCAGGCGTTCCTACACGGCCATGGCTCACTTTGCCGATATCCAGCGGCGAAACAACATGGAAGAGGAGTCAGAGGAGGATTGTAGCTTTGAGGAGGAGGAGGAGGAGCAAGACCAAACACAACAGGCATCCCAGGGTGCTCGTTGTCACCTATCTGGTACCCGTGGTGTTGTACGTGGCTGGGGGGAAGAACATACCTTCAATGACATCAGTGAGGAGGAGGAACGGGAAATGAGTAGCTCGGCATCCAACCTTGTGCAAATGGGGTCTTTCATGCTGTCCTGCCTGTTGAGGGACCCTCGTATAAAAAGGCTGAAGGAGAACGACCTGTACTGGGTGTCCACGCTACCAGACCCCCGGTATAAGCAGAAAGTGGCGGAAATGTTACCGAATTACAACAAGTCGGAAAGGATGAAGCATTTGCAAAATAAATTCAAAAGTATGCTTTACACAGCATATAAGGGTGATGTCACAGCACAACGGGAATCTAACAGGGGGAGAGGTGGAAGTCATCCTCCTCCTCCCACGACCACGCCGGCAAGGACAGGATGCTTTAAAGACGTGTTGTTGATGGAGGACTTGCGGACCTTTTTAAGTCCTATGCATCGCCACAGCCCTTCGGGATCCACCCTCAGAGAGCGACTCGACCGACAGGTAGCAGACTACCTCGCCTTAACTGCAGATATCGACACTCTGAGGGGCGATGAACCCCTTGACTACTGGGTGTGCAGGCTTGACCTGTGGCCTGAGCTATCCCAATTTGCGATAGAACTTCTGGCCTGCCCCGCTTCAAGTGTCCTGTCAGAAAGGACCTTCAGGGCAGCAGGAGGTATTGTCACTGAGAAGAGAAGTCGCCTAGGTCAAAAAAGTCTAGATTACCTCACCTTTATTAAGATGAATGAGGGATGGATCCCGAAGGGACTGACACTGGGCGATACATTTGATTAAAAAAGGCCTGATGAGATGAGCTGCCTTGGGCTAAAAATGGTCCACACGCTGCTGTATTTTAGCTCTGAATGACGTTTGACTTGCGTGACTTATCCGCCACCATCTAGGGTTCAAGCCGCCATGTTTTAGGGCACTTTCTGCCTGTGAAACAAACATCAATTTTTCTGGCCGCTGCTACAGCAGCGGCTGCAACAATACCAAATTTTTCAGGCATGTGTACATGCCTAATTTTTAGGCCCACTGGTGCAGCACTGTGGCTTCAAAAACCAAACCAAAAAAAAATCCTCCAAGATGGCACCAATATACCAGTGGTCTAAGCATCTTCCCACCTTGGCCTAAAAAGGGGAGGTGATTCAACAATTAAAAATCTCTGCCATTTACACGTCCACTGATAGGAGACGCGGAAGGTATTAAACTGATATGAACAATACTAAACTCACCACTCCTATCTGGTGGCACATTAGCTTGCCCGCGCAGTGCCCCAAATTTCAAGTAAGAGGACCGACCAAGCATCTTCTTCCATCTCCCTGTTACATAAATCAATGCCATATCCATAGAAATAGTAGAGAATATCCAGGATAGTTTTACAGGGCCAAATCATGTCGCCTGTTGAAAGAGGTGACCTTGCTCGGGTCCCAGGTGTGCGGTTCCTAAAATGGCTGCCATTTACACGTCCACTGATAGGAGACGCGGAAGGTATTAAACTGATATGAACATTTACTAAACTCACCACTCCGAGTGCTGTTATTTATTTAATTTTTTTGTGGTGAGGCTTTACAGGACAGAGTGCTTCTCCACGGGACATGTTAACTCACGGGCAGCTGGCTCATCAAGGAACCAGAGCAGCTTGAACGAGGTGACCTTGCTCGAGTCCCAGGTGTGCGGTTCCTAAAATGGCTGCCATATACACGTCCACTGATAGGAGACGCGGAAGGTATTAAACTGATATGAACAATACTCCACTACTATCAGTAGGACCGTCCCATTATGATTCATGCCCCCCACCCACCACGCAGGGATGGGGGCCGGGGGAGGAAAGTAGGCCCCCCCATTGTGATTTATGGCCCCCACCCACCGCGCAGGGGTGGGGGCCGAGGGGGGAGGACAGTAGGTCCCCCCATTGTGATTTATGGCCCCCACCCACCGCGCAGGGGTTGGGGAGGACAATAGCTCCCCCCAGTGTGTATCATGGGTTTTGAGGATAGGTGTCAATCCATACCTGCCAAGTGACCCTATGTAGGGGGAACTGTCCCTATTCTGCTCTGTGTCAGTGTGTATCAGGGTCTCTGAGGACAGGTGTCAATCCATATCTGCCAAGTGACCCTATGTAGGGGGAACTGTCCCTATTCTGCTCTGTGTCAGTGTGTATCAGGGTCTCTGAGGACAGGTGTCAATCCATATCTGCCAAGTGACCCTATGTAGGGGGAACAGTCCCTACTCTGCTCTGTGTCAGTGTGTATCAGGGGTTTTGAGGACAGGTGTCAATCCATATCTGCCAAGTGACCCTATGTAGGGGGAACAGTCCCTATTCTGCTCTGTGTCAGTGTGTATCAGGGGTTTTGAGGACAGGTGTCAATTCATATCTGCCAAGTGCCCTATGTAGGAGGAACAGTCCCTATTCTGCTCTGTGACAGTGTGTATCAGGGGTTTTGAGGACAGGTGTCAATCCATATCTGCCAAGTGACCCTATGTAGGGGGAACAGTCCCTATTCTGCTCTGTGTCAGTGTGTATCAGGGGTTTTGAGGACAGGTGTCAATCCATATCTGCCAAGTGACCCTATGTAGGAGGAACAGTCTCTATTCTGCTCTGTGTCAGTGTGTATCAGGGATCATTAGGATAGGTGTCAATCCATATCTGCCAAGTGACCCTATGTAGGGGGAACAGTCCCTATTCTGCTCTGTGTCAGTGTGTATCAGGGATTTGACTATCTTTATTCAGATTCAAAAATTACAATTCCAGGAAAAATGTAACAAACATTTACAAGAACATGTTATGCACATCATAGAAACAACGTGAACCTCTTTAAAGCCACAAACTTAAGACAAAAAATACGTACACACAATGTGTAAGGGTTTGAAAGAATATTCTGAATCCTTACATGTTTACTTTATCGTTTGTTTGATTTTTGTGAACCATATATAAACTACAAGCAGCGTGAAAACTAGAAAAACTCAAGTGGCCATGCTGATCAAATTAAATAGTATGCTTTACACAGCGTATAAGGGTGATGTCACAGTACAACGGGAATCTAACAGGGGAAGAGGTGAAAGTCATCCTCCCCCTCCCACGACCCCGCCATATCTGCCAAGTGACCCTATGTAGGGGTAACAGTCTCTATTCTGCTCTGTGTCAGTGTGTATCATGGTCTCTGGGGACGGGGTACAGTCTCTATTCTGCTCTGTGTCAGTGTGTATCAGGGGCTTTGAGGACAGGTGTCAATGTTAGGTGATTTCTGCCCTTTATGGATTAAAAGCAGACTCTGCATCAACTGTGTAATTTTCCATGGGAGTTTTGCCATGGATCCCCCTCCGGCATGCCACAGTCCAGGTGTTAGTACCCTTGAAACAACTTTTCCATCACTTTTGTGGCCAGAAAGAGTCCCTGTTGGTTTTAAAATTCGCCTGCCCATTGAAGTCAATGGCGGTTCACGCGGTTCGCGAACATATTCGGAAGTTCGCGTTCGCCGTTCGCGAATCGAAAATTTTGTGTTCGCGACAACACTATTCATATATGAAACATAATTTATTTTGAATAAATAGTGGGATTAGTGCCCATTATTTTAAGCAGTCAGGAGGCAATAGATTTTTCCCATCCCTTTCATGATGAAAGAAAAAACAACTTCCACTGGCACAGCACCTTCTTATACCACATCTTGTTTAAGCATTATATATTATTGGTGCCCTGGATGTCTCCTGTACCAGCACCATTAACATTTACATTAGCATTAATTATTAAGTGCTAGTTTACAAGCTAGTGTTGTATCAGCTTCCACTGCCACCAATGCAAATCCGTTTGTAATTTCATCAGGCACAAAGCAAAGGGTGGGGGGTAATGTATCGCTCCAACAAAAGAAAATTCACACTCACTTTGAGTGCCTCTATGGAGCTTAAAAGTACAAATTGCACAGCAAGAAAGCAAGTAGCGAGCGAAGGGTCATCTCACTAGTGCGAGTATAAAGCAATATCTGCAAAGTTACCACAAGTCTGTATTACTATCGGAAGAAGTAGAACAGTACTAGGGCAGGCAGAAGGGTCATTGGTGCAGTTGTCACCACCTACCACCAGTGATGATACTTCTACTACTACTACCACGTTAAGGCAGAGCATGGAGGTGTTGAAAAAAGTTCCAGTAGTCAACAGAGACTAGTTGGACAGAAATAGTTTATCATCCGATGAACTAAAAAGGAAATTACAGAAACAATTTAAAAAATAAATAAAACCAAAATACTTCTTGCTTAGCTGCGAGAACCAGTGCTTTGATTCACTGATTGAGAATAGTTTTGCTGTGCTACTGCTTGAGTTTTGGAAATTGCAAGCTTCTTCTCTTAGTAATATATTCATTGTGTGGATACAGTTTACTGTGTAAGTGAAGCAGAGCTGTATTACCCATAAGGCACATGTAAATCTCAAGGTTGTGTGTTGCCTCATTGTGTGTGCAACTATCAGAACAGAATAATTTTTAGTTTACCCATCTATGTATATCTATAGTACTTAGATATTAATAACATTTTGCTGAAAGTAGCAGTATTTTAACTTCTACTTTAACCCATTTTGCAGTTATGCATTTAGAGAAATTAAAAACACTGATGCTCGAGAGTTGTAGTGCAGTTAGAAGTAACTATAGAATAAGATTGCACACAAAATACGCCCAAATGATAAAGGCGATAAAAAACTCAATAAAAATCAATGAAATATTAATGAAAAATCATAAGGATTTATAAAAGTCAAAATCTTAAAAATTGTAAAAAGTAAAAATAAAAAGAACAAAATCAATGATTTGATTTTGATCATTTTTAATTTTTACTTTTAATTTTTACTTTTCAAAATCCTTATGAGTTTTAATTGAGTTTAGGGATTTGTATTGCCTTTATCATTTTGTCATATTACATACAGTATGTGTGTATATGGGGTATATTAGGTGTGAAAAGAGAGTGCTGCTAAGACATTAAAGGAAGTCTCTCACTCTTTTCATACAATTTTTTTTATTGTTTGTATGTCTTTTTTTCATAGATAAAATACATTTTCCTGAATTCTTTTTTAATCTATTTTTATTTTTTTTGCAATTTTAACTCTTCAATATTTTACTCAGATTTTTAAAAATTCTCTCATTCATTTATTGTTAATCAATCTAATTATTTTATTTTATTAATGCATAAAAACACTGAGCCTTTGATTGTTTGCTTTTGTATTACTGCTAAATGTGTTGACTTATGTATTGCCAATTGCACCATATGGTGAAAAGTCTATTTATATTGTTAGCATATTGTATCTACTATGTCTTTGAATCATCACATTTCTGTTGATTTCGGTATCTTATAGTTACTCACTAAGCTATTGCAATAGATGCCCAGTATTTATTTATGGCCCAGTGATCTATTAGAACTATAATCTCATCTTGAAAAGATCAGATTTAGGATGAAATGCATAGACTCTTAGGCACGCTGATGACAGTTAATTTCATATGTGGGACACATTACTATTAACTACAGCATATACCTTATTTTCTGGGACTTAACTTGCTTACGGAGGAAGATTAATCTCAGATATGGGATACCTATTTTGCAAAATTAGGAGTTTATTTATATTGTTAAATAAAAGAAAAGAGTCGGCCCTGTAGCAATAATGAAGGAGGTAGAGGGACAGCGCAGGGGGTAACCCTAAGTGGACAAATTTGAGAAGAAGAGGAAAGAGAGCTGTCCCAGAATCGTAAAGAGAATCTGGACAATTACTTTATTATATAGAACTAAACAGACACACGATAATTAACACGGTTACTAGTCAATACTGCCCCAGTGATGGATAACTGGGGTAAAGGAAATTACTGCAACTCAAGACACTTAGTGAAGAGTGTACAAACGAAAAGACAGTGAACATAACATAGAAGTCTAAAACAAAGCTCATATCCCCCTAGGGACACCTCCGCGTAAAAAGATATACAGCGGGGTCCCAATCAGAGTGTGGGAGAATATAGCAGTTGATCAACACGTAACTGCACAAGCAGGGGGGATGGTACCTGTCTGACCAATCCCCAACTACACCACTAGAGCCTAAAACGAGTCTAGGTTAAAGCCTTAATCTGTGCCTTAGTGGGCATCTAATTGATAGAGCTTTGATAATAGTGGCTAGTCTGTGCCTTCGTGGGCACCTTAGAAAAGTCTGTAGCACGAGCTATACAATTGCTTGTGGTTATTTTAACCGATGCCTAGGTGGGTACTTGGCGGTGTAGATAACACAAGCTGAAAAATTGCTCGTGGCTGTCTGAATCTGTGGTCACTTGGGCAGCCAGCAATGTTAGTGATGCTTTCTGTAAGATTGCTAGTGGCTATCTTAATCTATGCCAAAGTAGTCACCTAACCATGTTAGCGATACACGCTGTACAGTTGCTCGTGACTAACTGAATCAATGCCTTCGTGGGCACCGCTGTGTGTTAACTCTTGGCTAGACTAATCTGTGCCTTCGTGGGCACCTAGTATTGCTAATAACAAAAAGCTGTCCAATACTTAGTAGCTATCCTAGTCTGTGCCTTCGTGGGCACCTAGCATTGCTAGTAACAGATAGCTGTCTAGTACCTAGTAGCTATCATAGTCTGTGCCTTCGTGGGCACCTCGCAATATCAGTAACAGTTGAACGTGCTGACAAATGGAGTAAAAAAAAACAAAAAAAACTAACTAATAGTCTAATATAATAGAGCTATTGAGGAGGATCCAAAGGTCCTTGGTGTTGCAGGAATAACTGCAGGGTAAGCGTGTACAATAGCACGAAGATGAACACCAGGTAGGTAAGCACCGGACCAAATGGCGAGCCCCGACACGCGTTTCGCCGAAGACAGGCTCATCAGGGGGTACCGGCTTTCCGAACAAGGTGAGTTTAAATAACCCGCCGAGAGCCCTTATTGGGCCAACCATGCACGTGATATTATCCACGGTCATTGATTATCTTATAATCGTGCTGATTCATAAATAGGCATGGCACACTGAAGTGTGTAACTGGCATGAAGAAACTAGTGCATACAGTGGGGTGAGGGGCAATGAGTATTTAAAGGTAAATGATATTTAAAAAGTGATCACTGCCACGGCTGAATAGTACTACCCACACATGATTGTTGCCAGAGATTAAATTGATAAAGAATGTCTTGGCAATACTGGAATATCTAGTGCCTATTGATAATATGACGCCATGGTTGGTAATCTGTTGTAAGAGATAGATATGTAATTAAAGGTGTTGATTAGTATGTCGTTGCATTAACTGAACAATATCCATGTAATGGAAATGCAACAAAGTGCTGAATGATAGAAGGTGGATTTAGAATAATGTATAGTGCTTGTCATCGGTGAATGAATGCAGTATAATTAAATTCTTCATTCAATCCTGATGGAGCCAAAGTCTTAAAAAGGTAAATCCATTTGGATTCTTTTTGTAACAAGGTTAAGTTGAAATTTCCTTTTCTAGGGTTAGGTAATATTCTTTCTATTGCCTGGAATTTTAGATTTTCAGGTTTGCCATCATGAAAATTGTTGATGTGTCTAGCCACTGGTGTAGGGGTGATGGTGTTATTGATAGAGTTAATATGCTGTAGAATCCTCCTACGGAACTGCTGGAATGTCTTTCCAATATATTGTGTACCACAACTACATGTTATTAGGTAAATGACACGGGTGGTACTGCAGTTCACTAATGCATTAGTGGCCACGGTGATATTTGACTGTGTATATTGAACGGTCTTGGAGGGTGTGATGTACTGGCATGCCTTACAGTGGCCGCACCTATGCGTTCCTTTTGTGCTGGATAGCCAATTACTGGGTTGAGATGGTAATGACAAGTGGCTATGAACAAGAAGGTCCTGTAGATTGGTAGGTCTGCGTGCTGTAAGGGGAGGATGGTCAGGAAGAATGTCTTTGAGAAAAGGATTATGGAGTAAAATTGGCCAATTATTATGTAGTATTTTTGACATTGTATTCCAGCCTTGGTCAAAGGTGGCAATACACCTAGGTGACTTTGAATCCGCTTTCGGTTTAGTTGAGGTGAGGCTTAAATGTCTATTGATTCCACTGGCTCGTTGGAACGCCTGCTTGAGAATGCGATTGGGGTATCCTAGCTCTTTAAATCTAGACCTCAAGAGTTTGCATTCTCTCTCATATGCAGAGTCTTCAGAGCAATTTCTTCTCGCCCGTAGGTATTGACTGAGTGTGTGTGTCTGTGTGTCTTTCAGTGAGCGTGTGTATGTCTGTCAGTAAGTGTGTGTGTGTGTGTGTATGTTAGTGAGTGTGTGTCTGTCAGTGAGTGAGTGACATCAGGGGGCGGCAAAATTGATCTTTGCCTAGGGCGGCAGAAATCCTTGCACGGGCCCTGGCTGGGTGCCTCGGGCTCTATCTTGGCAGGTGCTGGCGGAGTAGACCTCGCAAAGGAGAGCCGAATGTCGGGTGTTTTAGGTGGCTCAGGAAGGCTGTATTTCTTATTTTTCCGCCCTAACACAGTCTATGTGTATGAGGCTCGTTTACTGCCGTTTGAGGGACCCGTTTTTGGGGATTTTAGTCTCGTTTGTTAGTCTCTGGTACGGAGCCCCACAAAAACGCGTTTGTCTGGTTAGGCAGTTGGCCACCCTTCCCCCCCACCCCCCATTGTTTTGTTATTTTGATGGTGCTTGTAAAAAACAACAAGAAACTTCATTATAAAAGGAGTTGCATGTAGGCAAATTTTGTTATATAGAATTTTAACGTTCAATAGGAACATGACTTATTATTATTATTATTATTAATAATAATAAATCTTCAAATTATGCTTTAATTCTGTACAGTTAGTACAATTATTATTATAAATTTATAGAATGCCAAAAACCTCAGTGTGGCAAAAGTAACCATGCCATTGCGTCACAGCCTGATATCCTGGAATTCTTTTCAGACGGTAATTTAGTATGCAGTCGGTCAGAAATAAGACTTCTATAAAATTCCTGAACCCCTGAACTGATCTGGGTATTTTTTGGATATGCTGGTCACCCAGATCAGGGCTATAAGAGGAAGTAACATCTTGTGTGTTTTGGGGTACTTTTGGGGTTTCATAAAATATATATGTTTTTTCTGTCTGGAGATAATTGAGTTAATACAGAATCTGACTCAATTATCCCCCAGGCAGAGAGGATTGTATGATATGTAGGGGAGTGTCATGCCTTGTAACCTGATTGTTATTGGTCTGTGACTTTATATTGTAGTCCACCACATGGTCCATGTGGGAGTACACCTTGCATAGGGATTGTCATATAAGGCCAAGTGTGGCCCCATTAAAGTCAGTCCACTTCACCCTTAACACGCAGCCTCGTCTCGTGATTGTAGGGAACAGCTATACAGGCTATAACCACTAGGTCTTGTAAGGGCTACACAGCTATACTCTCTTGGAGGAGAGGCCTACCCACTGGGAGCTGGATCCAGGAGTTTGGTCCAGGGATGGCGAGGCCCCAGCCAAGCTGTGGCGGCTAAGGGGCTACGGTATTTATGGTGTCCGGTGCAGTGCTTATGGTCCTCAGCGTCAGCTAGGAAGCATCGATTGGCAGAGGCATCCAGTAGGGGTGCCAGGCTGTCCATCACATTTGGTGGCAGTGGTGGGACGGCTTCCTAGTGAGAGGAGAAGCATCCTGCAGACACCTGAATCGTTATGGCATTATAAGTGAGGGTAAATGCTAGTATTAGTACAGCGCCCCTGTCTTCAGTGTTATGGAACCAGCTAGTTCTCGGACAGCGTTCTTATATGAGGAGGAGAATGACCCATACTGGAGGGATGCAGCCTGGAAAGAGGTCTGGTTAGAGGCCCTGGAGGGCGTACAGCATCTGCGGGGTGAGAGTCTCCCCAGTGAAGAGTAGTGGCGACAGATGCAAGTGAATGCCTTTCCTGGGAGAGCAGACCCTGGATGAGTGTGTAACGGAGCTCAAGAGCCTGGTAGGGAAGTAGATTTGGCTGGAGGATGCCTACAAGGCCCTATGGTGGTATACGGCTCGGCATACCCCCTGGATAGCTGGGCATGACAGGGCCGAGGGTTATGATTACGATGGCCCTGGTCTACTATGGGATGGCATGGAGGAAGACAGTAATTTTGGCAGTACAGAGGAGTCTAGATTTTGGGACATCTATGACTACAAAGAGGCCAACAAGGTGAGACGAGTCCTGACCTCCCTGGTCACTACCTGCTCAGCTCAATTCGGCCCCAACCTACCCTGCAGGCAGGAGAGCTGAATGGCAGACCCAGATTTGCCACCCTACAGCTGGGAAGACCTGGCTGAGGTACCCCCTGCTTCACTACCAGCTACAGAAATAGGGGACCTCATAGACTAGTCCTGGGAAGACCTCCAGATGGCAGGTGGAGATGGGACGGAGGTCTCTCCACTGGCCATATATGGATGCTGGGCAGCCGGCCCAGATCCCCAACTACAGCCGGAGTTACTGGGAGTAGGGACAGTCAGTCCTACTCCCCAGCAACAGTGTACCATGCAGGGATAGGAGACAACCGGTCTTTCTCCACAGCAGCAGCCGGATATACCAGAAGAGGAGACAGCTGGTCCCTCTTCCCTATTACAGAAGGGACCTTACAGACTGGTCCTGTAAGGAACACCCACTGGCAGGTGGAGATGGGTCTGAAGTCTCTCCACTGGTCCTACAGGGATGCTGGGCGGCTGGCCCAGATCCCCAACCACAGCCAAAATTACCAGGAATAGGGACAGTCGGTCCTACTCCCCAGCGGCAAGGTACCATTCAGGGAGAGGAGACAATCATTCTCTCTCCTCAGCAGCAGCCAGAGGTACTGGGAGAGGAGCCAACTAATCCCTCTCCCCAAATACAGGGGGAGAGCAACCTTGATCCCAATGGTGCAGATGGGACTGCAGTCTCTGCACCAGACCTACAGGGATGCTGGACGGCCGGTCCAGACACCCAACCAACACCGCAAGAATGCCAGGAGGAGGAGGTAGGCGATCCCTCCTCTCCACAGCAGATTCCCAACAGGGTCCTGAATTAGTGGAGGAGACAACAATACCCACTGACCCCATCCCAGCAGAAGCCTCTGCCCTCCCCTTTCCTTTTGTCCAGTGCCTGAATACCCACAAGCCACCCCATAAGAAGCGCTGGCTGGCTGGAAGCGCAGTTGGCCTTTGCCCTCCTCTTGTCCTCAGTCCAAGATCGGATGACCCCCTGACTTACCCAGCTGTAATGCTGACTACAGGGCAGCCACTGGCCACTGGCCTCTGCCCGCCAAGTACCTACAACCATGCCTGGGAGTACAAGGGAGATCGGGGGTGAAGGACGCCCACTCGGCAGCCTGGGTCATACAGGACAAAGCTGGGCACCAGAGATCTACAGGTCAAGTGCCTGGTTGAGGGTGGGCTGCAAGACTAACTCAGTTACCGACGGGCAGCAGGTCAGGTACCTGGTTAGTCTTCCCTCGGGGGGGAAGATATGTGGCGAAAGTAACCTCACCACTGGTACTTGAAGGGGCCTGTTTTCCAGCCTCTTACCCTATGACTATGGCCCCTGTGATAAACTCTGGCTATATACACTTTTTTTGCCTGTTGGACATGTAACAGTAACACTTTGAACTCTCAAAGTGGTTTGAAGTGGCACTTTGAACTCCTGAACGGTTGAAGTGGTTTGAATCGGCACTTCGAACACGTGGCAGCGGCCATCTTAAGCCGCGAGCACAATGAGCGGTGTTTGGTCGTCCAGTGTATGAAAACTCAAATTGGACACAGCTAAATACCTACCTTCCACTGATGTTCAGCTAGAATGGAAATCGAACGGCATTCAGTGGGAATAAACTCACGAATGAAAGACATAAACTGAGCCTTCTCCCGATCCTATACATTTGGTATTTTATATTATATTTCGAATCCCCAAAGTAGACTGACCACACAGTCTAATTTCCTGGAACTATTTTCGGACAGTAATTTAGTGTGCGGTCGGTCAGAAATAATTCCTGAACCCCTGACCTGATCTGAGTTTTTTTGGATATGTTGGTCACCCAGATCGGGGCTATCAGGGGGTGTAACATTTGTGTGGATGTTATGTGTTTTGGGGTACTTTTTGTTTTTTATAAAAATATGTGTTTTTTCTGCCTGGAGATAATTGAGTTAATACAGTATCTGACTCAATTATCTCCCAGGCAGAGGGGAGGGATTGTATGATATGTAGGGGAGTGTCATGCCTTGTAACCTGATTGTTATTGGTCTGTGACTTTGTATTGTAGTCCCCCACAAGGTCCATGTGGGTGTACACAGTGCATGGGGATTGTCATATAAGGCCAAGTGTGACCCCATTAACCCCTTAAGGACCAAACTTCTGGAATAAAAGGGAATCATGACATGTCACACACGTCATGTGTCCTTAAGGGGTTAAAGTCAGTGCACTTTACCCTCAACATGCAGCCTCATCTCGTGATTGTAGGGAACAGCTATACAGGCTATAACCACTAGCTTTTGTAAGAGCTACATAGCTATACTCTCTTTCAGCTGGATACAGGAGTTTGGTTCAGGGTGGGAAGGGACGGCGAGACCTCAGTCAAGCTATGGCGGCTAAGGAGCTACGGTACTTATGGTGTCGGGTGCGGTGCTTATGTTCCTCAGAGTCAGCTAGGAAGCATCGATTGGCGGAGGCACCCAGTCGTGGTGCCAAGCGGTCCGTCACACTCAGCAAATATTTATGATGCCCAGTTCATTAACACTGAAGTAACTAATGCAATATTCATGAGGAAATATGAAAGCTGGGAACCTGGTCAACAATTCTTTTTTCTTGGTAATTGATAGCACTGAAATGCATTGTGATCTTTCATTCTTCAGTATTTTTCAGAGTAAGTCACTCAAGCTTTACATAAATTAGTAAAAGGAAAACATACAAAGAAGAAATTACTTTTGAAAGAGACAAGTAATGTGTTTGAATTTTGGTGTGTAGATGGGTGGGTTTAAGTTCAAATTGAATTTGTATAAGGTGCATGGAAGTAATGCAGGCATTCCATTTTTATTCTTTTCTGTTACATTTTTTTTTTATTTTAAATGAGAGTAGATTTTGATTAATTAGATTTGGATTTATAAAAAGGTGTGTGTGTGTGTGTATATATATATATATATATATATATATATATATATATATATATATATGTATATATTTATATATGTATTTATTTATTTGTGGTAATATATATATATATACACACACACACACACACTGCTCAAAAAAATAAAGGGAACACTTAAACAACACAATGTAACTCCAAGTCAATCACACTTCTGTGAAATCAAACTGTCCACTTAGGAAGCAACACTGAGTGACAATCAATTTCACATGCTGTTGTGCAAATGGGATAGACACCAGGTGGAAATTATAGGCAATTAGCAAGACACCCCCAATAAAGGAGTGGTTCTGCAGGTGGTGACCTCAGACCACTTCTCAGTTCCTATGCTTTCTGGCTGATGTTTTGGTCACTTTTGAATGCCGGCGGTGCTTTCACTCTAGTGGTAGCATGAGACGGAGTCTACAACCCACACAAGTGGCTCAGGTAGTGCAGCGCATCCAGGATGGCACATCAATGCGAGCTGTGGCAAGAAGGTTTGCTGTGTCTGTCAGAGTAGTGTCTAGAGCATGGCGCTACCAGGAAACAGGCCAGTACATCAAGAGACATGGAGGAGGCCATAGGAGGGCAACAACCCAGCAGCAGGACCGCTACCTCCGCCTTTGTGCAAGGAGGAACAG
Organism: Pelobates fuscus; assembly: GCF_036172605.1. NCBI lineage: Eukaryota > Metazoa > Chordata > Amphibia > Anura > Pelobatidae > Pelobates > Pelobates fuscus. Next base: position 212,272,693 of record NC_086320.1, on the reverse strand, counting down.
GAGGAGCACTGCCAGAGCCCTGCAAAATGACCTCCAGCAGGCCACAAATGCATGTGTCTGCTCAAACGGTCAGAAACAGACTCCATGCGGGTGGTATGAGAGCCAGACGTCCACAGGTGGGGGTTGTGCTTACAGCCCAACACCGTGCAGGACATTTGGCATTTGCCAGAGAACACCAAGATTGGCAAATTCGCCACTGGCGCCCTGTGCTCTTCACAGATTAAAGCAGGTTCACACTGAGCACATGTGACAGACGTGACAGAGTCTGGAGACGCTGGGGAGAACAATCTGCTGCCTGCACCATCTTCCAGCATGACCGGTTTGGCAGTGGGTCAGTAATGGTGTAGGGTGGCATTTCTTTGGGGGGACGCACAGCCCTCCATGTGCTCGCCAGAGGTAGCCTGACTGCCATTAGGTACCGAGATGATATCCTCAGACCCCTTTTGAGACTATATGCTGGTGCCATTGGCCCTGGGTTCCTCCTATTGCAAGACAATGCTAGATCTCATGTGGCTGGAGTGTGTCAGCAGTTCCTGCAAGACGAAGGCATTGATGCTATGGACTGGCCCACCCATTCCCCAGACCTGAATCCAATTGAGCACATCAAGTCTCGCTCCATCCACCAATGTCACATTGCACCACCGACTGTCCAGGAGTTGGCAGATGCTTTAGTCCAGGTGTAGGAGGAGATCCCTCAGGAGACCATCCGCCACCTCAGCAGGAGCATGCACAGGCATTGTAGGGAGGTCATACAGGCACGTGGAGGCCATAACTGAGCCTCATTTTGACTTGTTTTAAGGACATTACATCAAAGTTGGATCAGCCTGTAGTGTGTTTTTCCACTTTAATTTTGAGTGTGACTCCAAATCCAGACCTCCATGGGTTGAAAAATTTGATTTCCATTTTTTAATTTTTCTGTGATTTTGTTGTCAGCACATTCAACTATGTAAAGAACAAAGTATTTCAGAAGAATATTTAATTCATTCAGATCTAGTATTTTTTATTTTTGTGTTCCCTTTTTTTTGAGCATTGTATATATGATATGCAAATAGATGGCTGCACTCTCGGTCTTTAAATACAAATTATCTTTTATTCCAAAATAGTTAAAAACTGGATCAACGTTTCATAGGGACTTTCTTCAGGATCATAAACATACATACATCAAACAATGTGAATATATATATATGATAAATAAATAAGAATATTGACTTACACCAGGTGCAGTGTGTTCAAACCGACGAACTGACGGAATCCGTGTGCATGCATGATTGGAGCTCCACCCCTAATCGTGAAGTGATTACGTTGGTGCCGCCGTCGTGACCATAACAATGTAGCTTAATTACAGTATCTATGGGAACGTAAATACAATAACGTGAGCTCCCACTTCTTAGTGCAATTGGATAATAGCCAGCCCAAGGGACTCAGTGGGTTATAAATGACTAGATCAAAGACCTGGAAGAACAGGACGATTATAGAAAGAACTTCTAAGAGATGTAAGTTATATTGTGCCGGGTACTCTAAAGTGCTATAAATGTTAAAGTTTTGTTGTGTCTACAGTGGTTCATTGATAATGAAAGCACTTCAGTGAGAACAAGTATATAGAAAGCGGCTTTGTGTTAAATTTAAAATATTAAAATACTGTGATATGTGCATAAAAACTGCCACTGATACAATGTATAAACAAAGAAATAGAGTTATGCTTGCAGACTATATGCATAGATAAACATGACCAAAAATGTAAATCATACTAATTAGCATTATACACCATTTCCTTCAAAATTACTAAATTTCATGTTTTTCTAATGCTATAATTATGTCATTATTAATTACCACTACTTCGATAAATTCACCAAGATTGTAGGGTCATTATGCTTCTGTCTGCAAAAATATTATCAATAGTTAAAAATTTAATAATTATAGCATTAGAAAAACATGAAATGTAGTAATTTTGAATGAAATGGTATATAATGCTAATTAGTATGATTTACATTTTTGGTCATGTTTATCTATACAAATAGTCTGCAAGTATAACTCTTTCTTTGTTTATACATTGTATCAGTGTCACCTTCACTGGTGGTTTTTATGCACATAACACAGTATTTTAACATTTTAAATTTAACACAGTCACTTTCTATATACTTGTTCTCACTGACGCACTTTCATTATCAGTAAACCACTGTAGACACAATAGCACTTTAACATTTATAGCACTTTAGAGTACTCGGCACAATATAACTTATATCTCTTAGAAGTTCTTTCTATAATCGTCCTATTCTTTCAGGTCTTTGATCTAGTCATTTAACACGTTATAATCCACTGAGTCCCTTGGGCTGGCTATTAGTCAATTGCACTAAGAATTGGGAGCTCCCGTTATTGTATTCACGTTCCCATAGAGACTGTAATTAAGCCTCATTGCTATGGTCACGACAGTGGCACCAACGTAATCAGGTCATGATTAGGGGTGGAGCTCCAATCACGCAGGCGCATGGGTTCCAGCAGGACGCCGGTTTGAACACACTGCACCTGGGGTAAGTCAATATACTTACATGTATCTTATGTATATTCCCATTGTTTGATGTATGTATGTATGTTTATGGTCCTGAAGAAAGTCCCTATAGGGTACTGAAATGTTGATCCAGTTTTTAACTATTTTGGAATAATAGCAAATTTCTATTGAAAGACCGAGAGTGCAGACATCTATTTGCATATTGGATGTTGGAGCCCTGGTATTGCACCCGGCTAAGTAGAGTGCAAGGTATTGTAGTATATATATATATATATATATATATATATATATATATATATATATGTGGTCAGAACTTAATAGTAAATGTGACAGTAGAAGGAGTGGCAAGTTGGTAGTGTTTTGCCAATACCAACTTATGGGTAGGCCTGTATAAAGAGGGCCCACCAAGGAAAAGGGGTGCAATACTTGAATTAATTTAAGGGAGCAGTGGGTGGGGTCCTCCCACAAATTCAGGTCTTTGGCCTTCTACTTGTGGTCGGAACTTATTAGTAAACGTGGCAGTAGAAGGAGTGGTTAGTTGGTAGTGTCGTGCCGATACCAACGTACAGGTAGGTCTGTATAAAGAGGTCCAAATAAGTATTGGTGAAAAACACACTTTTAGCATACTTACAGAGATAAACTTGAATTATTCCCTGAGCTCTTATTCATGAAGCATAATCTAAGTATTGAATACAGGGATAACCAACTATTCAATTTAATGATGTAGACTGGGATGAGTGGTTGCCCGTGAAGTGACTGCAACAGAGTTAGTTGGAAGCTGTTGCATGTGGGTATGCATGTATCTAGTATTAACAGGGGTCCAGTTGTTGTCTGTCAGGAATAGTGATATTGTGGTTGGATGGTTGGTCTGGTTAGTTTTGAAATCTTTAAGGGTGAGAATGTAATGATGCATGTATTTGACTAGGTCCGAGTTGACTTCATATTGGTGTACTGCTGTGATTTTTCTGCGCGTCGAGAAACCTTGGAAGGCAAAATCAATTGCTACTTAAATAACTGCGTTATCATTACTATCCAATGTTTTGGTATCCGATAAATTGGATAGGCTCCTGAATATTTGTTTGGTTATGAGTAGTCTAATGGATGAAAGAGAACAGTCTGTTTGTGATGCCTTAGGAGATTGTTGTAATGTGATATGAGGAAAGAAAGGGTGTATGATTGAGAAAAGTAGTGAGGTTGTGATGAAGTATTCCTGTAAGATAAGGATTAAGGGTGTTACGTGCTTTTTTTCATCAAGTCATCATGGTCTTGATTAAGTAATTCCCCGCAGCTGGACTTTCAAACAAAACCTACTAAAATCTGTTAATGCCCTGACGTAAGTTGTTTTGGTATTCATGGAACGAGTGTGATGGAATAGTGACCGTGCGAGTAACATGAATCCATAACCAGCTTCTGTAAATGCCGGTATTTTGGTCAGATGTATTTTGAAGGTGTGTGTTGAACATTGTTGAAATGTTGATGTTTTCCTCTCCTGGACCAGCGCATGAACCTAAAGGTTAGGTATATGTCCCCTTACAGTAACTTGATACATATCGTATTTGACCCATTGGCGGATCTAGTGGGGGGCAACGGGGCAATTGTCCCCCCCCCTACCCCCCGAGAAAATAGTAGGGCTGCTGCTATCCAAGCACCAGCCATGCTGTTTGCCATCAGATCAGTGATCTCCCTCCCCGGCCCACAGGCACATTGCTGGGTGGCTGGCAGGGGAGGGCAAGGGAGAGAGAACCCGGGAGAACTCTTACCTGCAGCTCCGCCGGGTTCTCCTCTTGTGAGCATGGAGCGTTGCTGCGGTTCCCATGGCAACTCTCCGTTCTCACGAGAATGAACTCTAGCCTGAGCTGCAGGTTAGAGTTCACTCCCCCACTAGAACCACCAGGGACTGGAAAGAAAGCAACGTCTCCCCCTCCCTCATCAAAGGTAAAAAGGGAGGGGGGACATTAACTATATTTATTTAGTAATTATTTAATAATTTACGAAAATATATATCTTCAATCTGCCCCAATCCCCTCACACAAACTATAACCCCCTACACACTGCACCACACACAAAAATACAGCCCCCTTACGCACACAGCCCCCTCTTACACACACAGTCCCCCCTTGCACACACAGCCCTCCCCTTGCACACACAGCCCTCCCATAAACACACATCCCCCTTACACACAGTCCCCCCTTACACACACACATCCCCCCTTACACACACAGCCCCCCCTTACACACACAGCCCCCCCTTACACACACAGCCCCCCCTTACACACAGCCCCCCTTACACACACAGCCCCACCATAAACACACACAGCCCCCCTTACACACACAGCCCCCCTTACACACACAGCCCCCAATACACACACTGCTCCCCTTAAACACATAGCCCCCAATACACACGCTGCCCCCAATACACACACTGCCCCAATACACACACTGCCCCAATACACACACTGCCCCAATACACACACTGCCCCAATACACACACTGCACCCTTTACACACACTGCTCCCAATATACAAATCGCTACCCCAAACATACACTGCACCCCTCTCACACATGCACTACCCCTCCATACACATACTACAGAGAGCTGTAGTGGTCAGTGTGCCTGGATTGTTTCTTAAAATGATCTGCCAGTGCCCCTCCCGAGATTAGCTTCTGGATCTGCCACTGATTTGACCGCAATGGTTAATGTACATATCTTGGTAAGCAAGATGTCTCTAAGAGAGAACCTGGAAAGTAAACCCTACAGGGATAGGACAACCAGATTACCATGAAGCGTGAATAGATAATAGGGAAAGTAGAAAGACGATTGTAACTCCACTTACCCTTAGTAATAGATGGTGTGCGTATTTTGATTGTAAGGGAAGAGCCTGACTGTGACCTATGAGTAATATCTTATATATACAAAATCTGATATATATATGTATATAAACAGAGGAACCAGTATATACGAGAATCCAGTATACCTGGGAAGATTTGGGAGTACAAGTGAGGTACTTCTACACAAATGTAACAGGCAACGTGAGATAATTCAATTCGTAGACAAAGAGTGTAAATAAGCATGAATCATAAATTGATGAAAACGGTTGAATGGTGTTATATGCTATTTTTTTGTAAATGGTAGAAGGCCCAAAAGTAATCATGGTCTCGATGAAGTAATTCCCTGCAGGGAAACTCTCAAACAAAACCTACTAAAATCTATTGTTTTGGTATTCATGGAACAAGTGTGATGGAATAGTGACCGTGCGAGTAACATAAATCCATAAATCCATTTTGGTCAGATGTATTTTGATGGTGTGTGGACCATACATGGATCAAATATAAAGAGCCAAGCCTCTTGACGTCCCATGAATAAGGGGTGAATAAGCGAGTAAACCTGTGGTTTTATTTTTGGTGTGTACCCAAATAGGAGTGATAAGGCTAAGTGATACTTTGATCGATTGAAACTAACCTGTCAAGATAGACGTAGAAGCAATGAAGGACCACTTACCTGTAACACAAATAATATTGAACTGTGAGACTTGGTAACAGCGAACGATGGGAGACCACTAAGGGTTCAATTTGCAATACCTTATAAAATGCAGGAGGAATACATTGTACATTAAAAAGCTGGAATCTGCAGAACACAAGAGCTATACGAGACCTAAGGCAAAATTGTTGTAAACGTATGAGTGACAAACGAACAAATCCTTGCAAACAATTTAGTGGTTAATACAGCAGTCGACTGTGGTAACACCGTTGAAAAAGGAAGATTAGTATAGGCAACTAGAATTAACCAGGTGTCATGCATACGATTAACAGCATGTAACTAGAAATTAAAACCTTATAGCATTATGTCATATATAAAATTCTAATAATGATGAAACTCTATAATGTATGTAAATTATGATCCTGTGACATAACCACACTTGTTGGCAGGTAAATCACCCGATATGTAGGCCCGTGTTGGCCTAAAATAAATTTGGGATAGCCCCGAAAAACAGATAAGTGATGGACCTCGCGAGTGGTGAACCTAGCGAGGGCACTTATATATGGAAAATTAACTGAGTAGGATAGGTTGAGAACCGGGAGAGTAATGATACTGGAAAAAAGCAGAAATTGTGTAGGTATTGTGAAACGGTATCCACAAGAACATATGATGAAAGTATTTACGTGGAATGTAAAATGTGGACAGATAAGCAGTATTGATTCAGCAGTATTGCAATCATGCTAAGAATGTATTGGAAGTAAACTAATACCAACAACCCTTAAGTAAAATAACAAAAACCAAAGTAAAAACCTAAATTTACCAGATGAGCCCTATGAGAGGCTTGTGTTTAAATGTACAATAAATGTTTATACCAGTTAATATTAATGTTGTTTAACCGCATGTATAGGCCTAAGCTTGAGCCTGACATCATTTTTTACAGCCAGTTGCGACACCTAGCCATTAGGGAACTAAATAGAATTGGGTATGATGAAAGTCGATATGGCCTAGAGAGGACCTAATACCGTAAGTGGAAAGAAGCATTGTTGTGATGCTATGAATGACCGAAATAGGCTGAATTTGTACTAGTAGTGATATTCACCCTGAATGAACCAACTTGCAGTTTTTTTGCATAACCAACAGTTAAATAAGCAGCGGCTGGTCGGATACCTCGGCTTCCATGAGGTACGATGGGGGGATGTTGTTGATTACAATAGTGAGTTAACAGGATTACTTGCGTGAGCCACTCTAGGGCATTACCAGCTTGATCAGGGTATATGCAGTTTGGTTAATGACCCTTGTGCCATGACCTGAAAAAAAAAAATGTGATAACTGTACAATAATGAAATTTGTAGAGTTCCGCCTTCCCAGCCGTAGCCAGGAAAATTTTGCCTCCACGACTTAGCTCAACTGCCAAATTTAAGAAAGGTCTAGATCTCAGTGCCTCTGGAGTAGCGGGGACCAGGGATTCTGGAGGTGAACCTGGGATGACAGGGTTGGAGTGTCATTTAAAAACAGATCATCACCTGGAACTAAATTCTTGCAACATCCTATAAGGAAATAATAATGAGTTAACCATGCAAAACTTGGTTGCAAATTGATAATATCCCTTATGTAGAACTGGCTTGGTTACTAGTGCCGTTAGGCAAAAAAAATTAACTACCCCATGACAGATGAGGCACTGCTAGTTGCCAGGTGCCTGTGAGAGGCTCTATTTATGATTTGGGCCGTGTGGGCTCGTAGCCACGATGCCTTGTGGCGGGGTGTTGGCTTCTCGGTGACGGTAAAATAGTCAAATACGTGTGGCTGTGACATATGAGGGCATGACTATAACACTGCAGAAGGGTATGCGAGGCACTAACTATTAGTTGGGCCATTGGGCGAAACCTCTGTGATTAGATGGGGAGATGGCCTCGCGGGACCAGTATGTTAAGGTTTTTTTTTTTTTTTTTTTAGGCTTTGCGAGGGTCAGGTATGAAGAGACAAGCCCCTTGTTAATGTAAGGGTTTAGAAATTGCATTTGGTAGTTGTAAAAAACGCAGAGTGAGGCCTTAAATTATTATTTTTATTATTATTATAGTTATTTTTGACAGTTGCAGAAGAGGAGTCATGGGGGGATGAAAACCTGCTAACAATTTAAACGATATGCTTTCCCGAAGATGTGTGTTTTCAAAGATTTTTTAAAGGAATGGAGACTGGGTGAAAGTCTAACGGAGAAGGGAAGGGAGTTCCACAGAAAAGGTGCAGCCCTGGAGAAGTCTTGGGGGCGAGTATCAGATGTAGGAGTACGGACAAAGGATAGACATAGGTCTTTGGCAGAGTGCAGAGTCCTTAACGGGACATACTTGAGAATTAGGGAGGATAGATACATAGTAACATAGCTGAAAAGAGACTTGCGTCCATCAAGTTCAGCCTTCCTCGCATTTGTTTTTTGCTGTTGATTGAAAAGAAGGCAAAAAAAAACCACAGTTTTGCAACAAGCTAAGAAAAAAATTCCTTCTTGACCTCAGAATGGCAGTCAGATTTATCCTTGGATCAAGCAGTTATTACCCTTAATTGAAATATTATATCCTTGAATATTCTGTAGGTTGGAGCAGCATTATGTAGGCACTTGTAAGCAAGTACCAGTATCTTAAATTGACCCCTATATCTAACTGGAAGCCAATGTAGGGACTGACAGAGGGGGGAATGTGGTGGAGGTGTGGGCGGACAGGAAAATGAGCCTCGCCGCTGCATTCATTATAGATTGCAGCGGTGCAATCTGAGAACACGTAAGACCACTGAAAAGAGGATTGCAGTAGCCAAGGCGAGACCAGTATTATTGTAACAGGAGGATGAACGGTACTACAATCTGTATTGGTAATGAAATGAATGAAAGAGTTTACTCGAACGGATTATACCTGAAAGATTCGATTTTAAGAAAAGGGTATTAACCACGAATATATAATTAGAAACTAGATGAACAGTAAAACGCTTGAATGGGTTGAACAGTAAACCCATACACTTAATTACAAGCGGGATTAGCAATTCTGTTACGAATGGTAAAACCCGACATATATTACAGAGTAAATGAGAATTGAAATGCAGTTCATGGCTCTAATAGTATGTGTGAATGGTACATGAAATACTAGAGTTCGTGAGTTAGCATAACTGATTTTGATTGGTTCATAAATGTATAGTTTTACATGGTAAGGGAGGTTCGTGGGTTTAGCGTTCGTATGTATGTACATGAGTTTGAATAGTCTATATTGAACGACGAATTAATAGGTTAGCGAATGGTTAAACCCAAGAAATGCCCAACATGCTTAAAATATTACAGCAAACCCACAAACAGTAAAAGGGGACATATAACAGATATGATAACCGAATGGAGACGAACAGAGCCAAACGATAGCAACAAAAGGGCAATTGAGAGAACTAAGCGAAGACTAACAAAAGTATAATGTAACAAATGAACTAAAGCAAGTGAAGGAAAGGGAGCCAATCCCCGTGGTTTTTAGGCCCGGACATAGGAACAAATGGTTATTCCCCCGTGTACATACGTAAACATGCCAAGTCTCGTGACTTCAAACAGGAACTAACAGCAGTGGAGCCGGCGGTCTAGAGTCAGTGAAGGCCGCAATGAGAGGAGATCGGGTAGCAGCAGCTCGGGATGGAACCGATCGGAAGTGCAGGTTGCAAGGACACTACGTCACTTGAATGGAAAACGGCGCAGGTAAGCAGGGGAGATTGTGTTCATAGGGCAAACTCCTCCCACAAATTCAGGCCTATATATATATATATATATATATATATATATATATATATATATAATTACTTTTCTTCCATTGACTACTGATCCACAAAACAAAATACCAACCCCTTTTTGATTACCATTGCCCTGGTACAATAAAGAGACAGAGACAGACACAATCATAAATTGGATAGGACATTGGCTACAGCTTTATTAATGTACCTGCAAACCAGGAACAGCAATGTTTTTATAATGACGGCCAATAGAGATGCTTCAACAGAAATAGTGGAGTAAATTTCACTATCTCTATCAGATAGTCTCAGCGAGACCATTCAATTTGCACAGTATTATGTTTTGCTGCTCATGTGCACCAACCTCCGACTGGTTTGCTATGGGAAAGCATTGTATTACCTGAGGTCATCAATCTCAATGATCTCAGCCAAAGAGGGTGAGCTTCTTCGAGGAGACCGGCACTGTGAGTGGGGAAAAATGACCTTTTAACCACTGAAGCAGGTGTTCGGTCACTTAAACAGCGACTAGGGCACTATAGAATTGAAGATTATGCTAGCGTCAGTGTACCTATAATCTTAATTTTAATAATGACAGGAGGCGAGTATTTTGCATATCTCTCTTTACTAAAACTCCATAGCAGTAAAGAAAGTAAAACGTTTTAACCAATCAAAATGCAAAAGAGGGTTAGGTATTCCCAGAAAATAGGCTCCTCCTCCTCTTTCAAAGCGACATCGTAACAGAGAAAAGTTAATATTGTAACATAGAGAAAGTTCTTCAAGGAGATCTGGAAGGCACAACAGCAGAAACGGCAGTAGTGACATGATCAAACTGCAACCAACGTCAACGGGTGAGCGTGCAACAGTAGACAGTCCTCATGGAGAGTTGTTGTCTTGAAACTTCGCCAAAGTGGCTCTTGAAACTCCAGACTGATGAAGTTAAACTGAAATGAGAGTGTGAAATGGGTTAGACTCTGGTCTCCTACTGGTTGTTATAATGGCAGTGACCCAGCAATGATATTAGCAACATATGCGAAATGAGAGACACAAAAGATAACAGTTTACTGTCCCCAGGCGATGAAGAAAATAGCTTAGAGACAGATAATAGCTTAGAGACAGATATGAAATAGAGGGAGAGAACATAGCGTTTAGTTCTAACAGTTCTATCTTACATAGCGATAGTACTAACAGTTCTATCTTCCCCGGGTGGGAAAGGGGGGGGAAATACTCGCCTCCTGTCATTATTAAAATTAAGATTATAGGTACACTGACGCTAGCATAATCTTCAATTTTATCACATGACAGGAGGCTTCCTATTTTGCATTTTTAACGCTGTAGTAAGAGTGACATGGCCGTGTTAGAGTTCGGTCGAAAGTAAAAGGTACGAAACGTAGATTCTCTCAACCAGTCTGCGGCACGTAGGATGTCCGATAATGATGTGCCCGCAGAGAAGGCTGTGGATGCAGCTGCTCCTCGTACCGAGTGGGCCCCAAAGGAAGCGTCTACGCCTGCCAACAAAAGTATCCAGCGAACCCATCTGGCGAGTGTAGTGGAAGTGATGGGGACATGTGGTCGAACATACGACACGAGGAGTTGTCCAGTAGGTGGTGTCCGAATCGGGAGCGTAACTTCAACATATCGTCGGAGAGTGGCTACGACACAGAGCTGTGGGTCGGAGTTGAAGAAGGGATAGAAAACTGTAGAAGAATCCGATTTCGTGCGACGTGATATGTGGAATGTGACCCCCTCCGGGGAGACCGAGAATGCGTCTATGTCAAACGCCCGGACGTCTGAAACTCTGCGGAAGGACACTAGACAGAGCAGAATTGTTAGTTTTGCTGATAGTTGTCGGAGTGATAGTCTATCGTTAGTCGGCCATTCCCTCAGGAAGCGTAGGACTATCTCGACATCCCAGAGTTGTGAATATCTAGTTTCGGGGGGCCGTTGTAGGCGGATGCCCCGGAGGAGTCGACATACTAGTGGGTCTTTACCAACTGGGGTCCCCATAATAGGAACGTGGGCCGCCGAGATGGCGGAGCGGACTACATTAATTGTCCTATATGACCGTCCTGTTGAGAACAGATGTGTTAGGTAGTTTAAAATGGAAGGGATAGAGGCCGTAAATGGATCAAGGTTCCGTTCCATGCACCAATCGGACCAGGAATTCCAAGCGGACAGGTAGGATCGTCTGGTTCCTGGAGCCCATGAGTCCCATAGGAGGTCCTTAGCAGCCTGCGATAGTTCGCCGACGTGCCAGGTACCCCGGAAAGTGTCCAGGCCACCAGATTGAGTCGGTTGGCTAGGATCAGTGGGTGGGGGCTCCCTTTCGGATCCCTGAGGGTATACTGGTGCGATGGCAGTAGGAGGGGATCCTGATGAGATAGGGCTAGGAGGTCTGGAAACCATGGTTGTCCCATCCATAGAGGTGTGATGAGTAGAAGAGATACTCGTTGTTGCCTCAGGTAGTGTATGGTCCTGGCTATCATGGCGAATGGGGGAAAGGCGTATGCCCCGGTGGTCGGCCATGGTTGGAGGAAAGCATCTGTTGCTGCGCTCTCCGGGTCCGGTAGCCAACTGAAGTATGTCTGTGTTTGCCTGTTGTTGCGAGACGCAAATAGGTCTAGGTGAAATGGACCTCGATGTTGTTGCAGACTTTGGAATATTTGGGGATCCAGTTTCCAATCGCTGGTGTCCCTCCAATGTCGTGAGAACCAGTCTGCCGTGAGGTTCGTGTCCCCCGGGAGATATTCCGCTTTGAGGGAGATGTTTCGGGGTAAGCAGAAGTCGAAAATCTCTTTCGTTATTTCTGACAGAATCCGGGAGCGCGCTCCGCCCAGGCGGTTGATGTAGCGGACTGCTGAGATGTTGTCCATCCGAAGGAGGATGCAGCAGTCCGTCTTTTCTTTTGCAAGGCTGCGGATGGCAAAAGATCCTGCCAGGAGTTCCAAGCAGTTTATGTGCATGTGGAGGTCTTGAGAGGTCCATGCTCCGCCTGTTGATGCACCGTTGCTTGTGGCGCCCCAACCCCAGAGGCTGGCGTCTGATTCCAGGACTATGTCGGGTGTGTTCCCAAAGATGGCTCGACCGTTCCATGCTTCCATGCTGTCCAGCCACCAACTGAGTTCTTGTCGGACCTCCTCCGTTACTGGAATCGGTTGGTCGTAAGATGGGTTCTGCCTGAGGAAAGAAGCCTTGAGGCGTTGCATTGCCCTGTAGTGGAGCGGGCCCGGGAAAATAGCTTGTATGGAAGCTGAGAGGAGTCCCACTATTCGAGCGAGGGCACGGAGTGGAATGGTGTGGGTGCGAATGGTCTTGCGCAGTTCTTTGCGAATGTTTGAGATTTTTGACGCCGGTAGTCGTAGAGTGCTTGTGGTGGAGTCTCTCAAATCCGAGGAATTGTACTGTTTGAGAAGGTGTCATGGCTGACTTGTGGAAGTTTACTATGAAGCCCAGGGATGAAAGAAGGTCTGTGGCATATCCTGTGTGGTGTATTAGTCTGGACTTTTCGGAGCAGAAAAGCAGGAGGTCGTCCAGATATATGATGCACCGAATTCCTTGTGCACGAAGGTGAGCGACCACGGGCTTGAGTAGTTTGGTGAAACACCATGGGGCTGAGCTGAGGCCGAAAGGGAGGCATGTGAATTGCCAGGGGCGGCCCTGCCAATGGAATCGCAGGAATTGTCGACAGGCATGGTGGACGGGTACTGACAAGTATGCGTCCTTTAGGTCCAATCTCGTGAACCAATCTTTGTCCTGTAATAGGTCTCTCAGGAGGTGTATGCCTTCCATTTTGAAGTGCCTGTAAGTAACATATTCGTTGAGTCGTTTTAAGTTGATGACGGGGCGAAAGTCCCCTGTCTTCTTCTTCACCAGGAATATATTGCTGAAGAAGCCTTTTGGTCTGGAGGCGGGTTCGATTGCGCCTTTCGCTTGTAGGTCTTGTAGTTCTTTGTGAATGAGTTCTCGGTTGAACATCTGATGGGGTATGGAGCGACCGTCTGTCGTGGTTGGGACGTGAAGTCGATCATATAGCCTTGCACCGTTTGTAGGATCCAGCTGTCTGTGGAAATGGTTCGCCATTCCTGAAAGAAAAGGGAGATGCGACCTGCAATACGATGGGAAAAAGAAGGAATCAATTGGTTGCTTACCTGTGGAAAAGCGAGCTCTGCCACGGGTACGTGGTCCACGTCCTCTGTCTGCTCCTCTGGTGTAAGGGAACTGTTGACGGTACCCCACTTCGGGGTAGAAAGGTTGAGGTCTCGAGTTGCGGGGGCCTGAAGGCCAGAATCGGCTGGCAGCACGGCCCCTTTGGCGGCCAGCCCTTCCAAAAACACCCCTGGTGGGGTTATTTCTAAACACTCTCCTCATGGACGATTGGGCTTTGTTTAGTGAAGTAAAAATATTTACATGTTTGTTTAAGTCTTTGAGGAAAGGATCTCCAAATAGTTTGCCCTGTGCCAAAGGACCTAATTCTTTGGTGCCCAATTCCACCAACTTTCCGTCAATACGGAGTAAAGCTGCTTTGCGCCGCTCAGAAGAAAGGGCAGCATTGGTATTTCCCACAAAGCAAAAGCATCTTTGTGCCCACTCCCGTACATCGTGAGCCCACTCGCGAACCATGGTCGCGTCAAATTGGTCTGCTTTTGTGAGAGCGTCATCTGCCAGGTACATGATCCTGGAAAGTGGCCCCACCGAGTCCAGGAGTTTGTCTTGGACTGCCCTGAAACCTTTTTCCACGCCTTTGCGTGGGTCACGGCCACCGCGGGACATAAAGGTGGTCATCACCTGGTCAAACTCGGGCGTCTCCGCTACATGGTCTGGTAGCGAGGGTCTTGGGCATTCGGAACGCAGTCTATTGCGGACCGTCTTGTCCATAGATTTTCGAAGCCAGAGGTGCATAAATTTTGACAAGTGTTCTGGGGGCGTCCAGTCCCCTGATCGGGGGTGCCTTAGATTTCGTGGGTCGAACAGTCTCTGGCCTGATGGATCGAAGATGGCATCTTCGTCCTCTGGCAGGTTAACCGCGGCATCGGTCACTTGGGAGTCCCCCAGTAGTGTGTGTGGAAGTAGACCGGGTTGGGACTCGGATTCAGAGCCCCAAGAGTCTTCCTGTCCGTCTGATACTTCAGCCTGCCACTCGTCTAAAATGGCCAAGGACTTGGACTGCATGTCGTCCTCATCGGAGGAGTAATTAAGTAGTGGGGTCGGAGTAGCGACCGTGGAGGGCTTACGCTTTTTAGCTGGGTTTTTTTCCTTAGTAGGGTTCTGTTTGCCCTTTTCCCCTTTCCAGTGGCGTTTGCCAGTGGAAGGTTCCTGGCTCTTATGTGGTTCCGAATCCTCGGAATCTGAATCGTGTCGGGATTGGTGGCATTCTCTTTTCGGTAGTAGAGGCCATCATTTTGGAGAGGGCTTTCTCCATGGAGGCTGCTATTGCCTCGTTTATCATAGTCTGGAAGTCTGCTGTATTTTGAGAAGCTTCCATGTTTTATTACTAGCAGATAATATATATGGCACAGGGCGAAATAATTATATAGTAGCTATAGAGGTCAGTGCAGCTGTACGTATTTTTATATAGGTAACACTTGGCTGACCCCAGCAGTGTGCAGTGGTGTCCCAACAGATATAATCACAAAATTATAGTGTGATAATAACCCCAGCAGGGTCTGTGGTGTATTGAAAAAATGATCCTAGCAGGATCTAAGGATATATATATACAGGTAAGTGTATCACAGGTGAATAGTAAAAAATATATTGTAATGCACTGATAGTGATAATAAAGGAGGCTTTTGGAAGCCAAAACACCACACCAATTGGGCTTTTCAATGAGCTGGGCTTCACCCAGAGAAAAACAGAGGTGGCCACAGGGCGACCTCCAGATAAGCAGCAGTTTTAAATGGAGCAGCACTCCAGACAGGCACAGCCAAAAGTTTCCTGGTGCCTGTGTACAGCAATGAGTAAATTAACAGACTGACCTCAAACTATAAGTGCAGGTAATTAACCGCCGGTCTCCTGAGCGTGTCCCTCGCGGCACCGAGAAAAAACAAGATGGCGGCCGCAATCTCGCGAGACGCGAGATTGCAAATGGCCGACGCGCGAGTGAGGAGACGAGCGTGAAGAAAGCCGCGAGAGCGGCAAAGAGGGTAGAACAGCCGTATGTATGCGGCGTTAGAAGGTAGGGTGGGGAAGAAAGACCTCGGCGGGTCCGCCCGCGGGCGGCAAGTGGAGAGAAAAATTATATACCGAGTAGATGGAAATAAAGTAAAGGAAAAAGTATATTTAAAGACAGTACACTGTACAAACGATAGATAGGAAAATAATTCAGTACACAATAAAGATATATATATATATATATATAAATGAATATAAAATAAACAGATGTAAAAATACAACACAGTAAAAATAATAGTCAAATATATATATTAGGGAAGAGCCCAAAACTCTGACCTGTCTGCGATGGAGCAGTAAAGAAAGAGGAGGAGGAGCCTATTTTCTGGGAATACCTAACCCTCTTTTGCATTTTGATTGGTTAAAACATTTTACTTTCTTTACTGCTATGGAGTTTTAGTAAAGAGAGATATGCAAAATAGGAAGCCTCCTGTCATGTGATAAAATTAGAAATACTCATTTGAATTCCACTAGAGTGTTCTTTTAAGAACTCTGACATTCTTTTCAAGTATTTATCACATTTGCACTGGTTCCAGAATTTTTATTTTTTTGCATTATGTTTTGTGCAGCACAAATGTTTTATTCATTTTACAACTATTTCTATTTTTCTTACTCTTTTCTTCTTACAGCACTTTTATCTTGGTGTAAAAAGCAGGTAGGATGTTCACAAACATTCACGCAGTAGTCTATCTTCATGGTACATATTTGGTGAGGCATATTTGGTGAGGTGCAAACATCTGTTGGAATATACAAATTGAAAAAAATATTTTTTTCAGAAACTGAGATAAAAAATAAATTGGAATAGATCCATAAAAGGAGAAAGTGATATAAAACAATTGTTTTTTTTTTGTGAGAGACACTGTGGGAAATGTTGTAAAAGACTAGGCATTGTTAGAGACACTTTAGGGCTACAAGAGAAACTGAGGCGGGGGGTGCTGCATAACACATAAAGGTTACAAGAGAGACTGGGGGTTTGTATGAGACATAAGGGTTTGTAAGGGACACTGGTGGCTTTTTAAGAGACAATGGGGGCTTGTAAGATATACAAAAGACGCAAAATTGTAATAAGTTACACAATATTTCATAGCAGACAGAAGGGGTGGTAAGATGCCACAAAAAGGGAAAGACACAAAAATTGTTGAACCTACAAAAACGGGCAAAAGGTTGAGTAAAAGGTGAAATCTTTGAGGCATGGCAAAATGCATCTTTGTCTGTTTAGCCAAAAATACTTTTAGTGGTACTGCCTTCCAACAAGGCACAACCACAACAATTGTATTAGGCAACACAACCTACACAATCATTTCTAAAGTCAAAAGTGAAAGTGTCGATGAGACATTAAAGGAACACTATAGTCACCTAAATTACTTTAACTAAATAAAGCAGTTTTAGTGTATAGATCATTCCCCTGCAATTTCACTGCTCAATTCACTGTCATTAAGGAGTTACATCACTTTGTTTCTGTTTATGCAGCCCTAGCCACACCTCCCCTGGCTATGATTGACAGAGCCTGCATGAAAAAAAAAACTGGTTTCACTTTCAAACAGATGTAATTAACCTTAAATAATTGTATCTCAATCTCTAAATTGAACTTTAATCACATACACGAGGCTCTTGCAGGGTCTAGCAAGCTATTAACATAGCAGGGGATAAGAAAATCCTAAATAGGGCTCTCTTTACAGGAAGTGTTTATGGAAGGCTGTGCAAGTCACATGCAGGGAGGTGTGACTAGGGTTCATAAACAAAGGGATTTAACTCCTAAATGGCAGAGGATTGAGAGCAGTGAGGCTGCAGGGGCATGTTCTATACACCAAAACTGCTTCATTAAGCTAAAGTTGTTCAGGCGACTATAGTGTCCCTTTAATAATGTTGAAGTAATCATAATCTCACTGAACATTTTAAGAGTATTTTTTTTTCCATTTTGGGCGTATCTCTGAAGCATATGTTGTGACAAGACCTTAGATGGTTTCTAAACTAAATGTCTATTATACTCAAGAAACTATATTTACTCCAACTTAAAATAAGTTTGTTGTCCCATGAATGACTGACAAAGGGGAAGAAAGGAAAACAACAATATGCATTTCAGAGTGTTGCATTCTTATTTACACCTTATGATTCAAATGCAAAATGCATTTATGACCACTGAGAGTATACAGTGGGCAAACTTTACAACAAATTGTGGTGTGTGATTCTAAACAGGCTCAAATAATATCAAAACAGTACAGCTGGTTGAATGATTAACAGTATGCAGAAGATATGGTGTTTTCAAGGCAACACTTCTTGAGTAGAACTACCCTCAGGTTTTCCCTGGATGGAGGTTTCACTAGCAGAGATAGGTGGAGCAGGGTACACCTCTGAATAAATCTGCCTCTCCCTCCATTACTCCTAAGCAATGCCCTCTCTTTTCACTAATGTATTGATGCATCTACTCCACTAGTGATTATGTTTAGCAAATAGTGAGAGACAGTTGTTCCTAGTTTCATGATAAATCAGTTAATGATTATCCACTCATGTGTAAGGCTCTTGATTCAGTCAATAATAGTCATGTGTTTAAAAGCATGGTAACTATTTTTTTACTTTTAATAATAGAAATGCAGATACCTCTATAATGTTTTTAAGATAATAAATATAAATTTTATGTCATATAACCATTGAAAAGCCACAGGGTTTCTCATAAAGCTTGATTCAATAATGGCCAAACAGTCCCAGTTGAAATACTCTTGCTGGTAAGATCCATTAAAATGATTTATTGAGCTCTGAAAAGTAATTATATTTTAAAATGGGTAGTGGAACTCAAATAGTTAGGCACTTAAAGGCGCCAAATTGTAAATGTAGATAGTCTAGGGTTGGGAAAATCTTTTAATTTTCCCCAGACCTGCATCTTGTGCATTTACTGTGCAGAGAATTCCCCATAGGCAAATCTGGCATAGACTCTGATGGAATGAAATTACTTTTGAATGGTAATCACAATCCACATTTTGTGTAGCTAAGATTTACTGCAGGTAGCAGAATTTCTCATGAGCAGTGAGAGTATGCTGTGCCTGCCATAAATTACTCATTGAGAATCCACTGGCTTTTCTTGATTGCCAGATATGTATATTAGATTTACTTCCATGCCATCACTAAGGATTATACACTTTCTAGAAAATGTGTATGTTTTGATTTAATTTTGAAAAAGCACTGCAAAGTGATATTAACTGCTATGGTAAAGCGTTATATTATAGTAATACATTGTAACATTATTTAGACAGCTCACTGATAGTTCATTTTTTTAAGTAGTTTACTATTAAATAAAAATGCATTCTTGTTACAAAATATTTATGCTTTTATATCTACAGTTTCTATATACTTGTTAAATATATGAACCTTTATTTGATTATCACACATTTGTAGTCAGATATGAATAAATATCTGCAAATATGTATGACCAACATATTTTGTGTGAAACATTTACAAAGAGTTATATATCACCTTTTCTTTGGCTTGAGCAGTAGTTTAACATTGGTTCTGCTCTGCTATGTTCCTTGCAAACATTCTAAAGATATATATATATATATATATATATATATATATATATATATATATACACACACACACTGTATATATATGTGTAGTGAGGACATAGGTACAGGTAGGCCTGTAATAAAAGAGGGTCCACCCATTAAATTGTAATAAAGGGGAGAGGTGGGAGGGATAAAGCAGTGACGGCTCTGTCATGGAGAGGACCTGAGGTTTTTATAGCCGGGTAACCACTCCCACAATTATAGGCTACATCTTTATATATGTAGTCGGGGACATAAGCCATCATAATATAAGTAGAAGTAAGCACAAGTCGGTTGTGGTGTGCCGGAACCAAAGTATTGGATAGGCCTGTAATAAAAGAGGGCAAAAAGTTGATGTATACAAATAATCTTTATTACATAAATGTTACAAAGCTAAATCTTTAAATGCTAGTCTCAATTTCTGTTCTGGCTGTGGTATATATCTGGAATATGCTGCTGACTACCAGCGCCCTAATCTTTTAATAATATGAGCCGGTACATTGTTACTTGATGCAGTGGAAGCGGCTCCAATTCTGAAGGAGTGACCAGAAAAAGCCGAGGGGTCAAGACCGAGTCTTAGGAAAAGTGTTTTAATGTATAAAATAAATTTAGTAGTGGTCAGAGGTTTGCTATGTAGAAGGAGTAGTGGCAAATTTGAGTTTAGACCGTTAAGTGTTAAACAATATGTATCCAGTAATTTAACTGAACACCAATGATTCCCCATGGAACACCTACCTTAGTAGGTGGGCCTAACTGGTTTGTCTTGGTGTGATCAATGGCTAGTACCTAGTGATCAGTATTTTTACGTAGACTTATGACTTTGAGGTGTTGACAGTTGACAGTTATCAGTAGTGAATTCGTTTGGACGTAAGAAGCCATAGAAGCCTAGATAGGCTGCAGTCTTAATTATAAGATTAGTGCTGGTTTCAAACAGATTGGTGTCTAAAATGTCTGAAAGGGCATTCAATTTAGGCCTGTCAATAGGTTGTCTAGTAGTGGTAGTGGGTTTGTCTAGATAATGTATGACTGACGGACTATCGGAAATGTTGAGGAGTTGCCAACATAATGTGTCAGCCAACATAACGTGTCAAATAACACGTTGAATAATTTTGGACCACTCTTAGCCTCAAAAGTCAAATGTGTGGCAAAGTAGTACTTATTCTTTTACAGTATGTCATGCACATGCCACATGGATGGATGTATGGGTAAAAGCTTGAAGGGGTTTGAAATGTCAGTTTTTCCCAACCATGCTCCTACACCTGCCTTTAGTATGGCATGAATGGCATCATCCACTGTGGCATATTGCAGAGGGAATTAATGAGTTAATGCTAGGGGTAGACAATGAATGTGGAGCCGATAAATCATAAATTCGTTTTTTTTTTATTTATGAACTTTCCTGTGGCTATATCTATGGGATTGGTACACCAGCATGATAAATGGGGGTTTTGAGAAAGGACCTATGATAAACCCGTTGTTCAACGCTTTCATAAGTAATACATCAGAGCTGACGGGGCATAGGAGTGCAGACTGTAAGTTTGGGCACTCATGAACACCAGTGGGGAGTGTGACAAGGCCAGTGTGAAAACCGTTGATGAACCCTTTAACCATGAAGTCAACTAAGTTATGAGAAGGGTGTGCCTACAGGTAATATGCCAAGTTGTTAATGCAAACTTCGGTTAGTCATTGTTTTGGGAACAGACGTTAGGACACATTTTTTGTGTGTGACCTGTAACAAATTAAGCAGACGTGCAGCAATCTTCACGAGCTAAATCCGCAACTGCCTTAATTAAAATAGTTGCAGATTTGAGCTTTTCCCCAGGTACACTATGGGTCTACCCAATTTGTCTTTTAGGCCTCTGTGTTCTGCAATGGAAGAACCAAAGGAAGCACAACTATTGGTAGGGTGGTTCGGATCCACTGGACATAAGTTGGTGGAGTGAGATAGAGGCACATATGGCACAAGATGGTGGTTTTTGACTGTCGAAGTGATGGCAGAACAATTCTGTGTCAAGTCTACTCCTGTTAGTGTGGGTATTAGATTAGGTAAGGGATGCCGCTGCTTTTGCTTAAAAAGATGTATGATAGCTGAAGAACGAGAAACCACTGCAATTGTGCACCAGGTCCACCATCTTATGCATGTACAAGTCTAGCTCTTCCCTATGGTGAAGTGGAGCAGATAATGTCACGGTAAAGGACAAATTTAGGGATGGTGAGGTTCCAGTTGAGTCTGGGGTCTCTGGCTTTCATAACGACAGAAAGGTCACTATAGCAATATGCTTTATTTTCAACTACATCCTGAGAAACAATAAGCAAGGAGACAAAGTTTAAGTTTTTGCCTTCCATGATGTCTTTGCGTATGGTGGGGGGCACAAAGTGGGCGCGTGTAATGATGTGAGCAAAAGTGCTAGGTGTTGGGTTGTGGCGGAACCAACTTCGTCACTGTGAACTGGAGAAGCCTGGTTGCTAGCCTCCTGTCCTGCGACTATGGCCCTGGGGTGTATTAACCCTTCAAGAAGTATATTTGGGCACAATTGATTTTTGTATGCTGTTCCTGGCCCTTTAAATACTTGGGAGCAGTATTACAACTTTTAAACTGGCACTTCGAATGCAGTCGAAGTGCTGAAGTTGTCGAAGTGTCGAAGTGCCGAAGTCGTCGAAGTGGCCGCCATTACAGTCGAACACGTGGCAGCAGCCATTTTAATCCAGTCGAACGCTGTGAGCTGTACCTTCCCCTACCCTTCGACACTGCGGCTGGAGACTAAGTCTCGTTCGAAGATTCGAACACACGTTCGAATGGAACTTTGTCATTTCTGGGTGTAAAATAGACCTCTGGTAGACAATATAACACCACGGAAACACAACCCCGGTTTCACTTCGACACTTCGACAGAAGTCGAAGTGCGTTAGACGATTTGAACGCCGCCTTCGGATTGGACTTTGTTATTTTCAGAGCAGAAATAGACCGACCGCACAGCCTTGATCTGTGGAACTGTTTTGGGCATGAAAATGTGCCTGCGGTCGGTCACAAAGGACTTCCAACTAACTTTTGAACTAATGGAAGGATTTGCATGATTTTTGAGTATGTTCATATTTCAAGTGTGCTGATTAATAATGAAGATTGAATGTATAGTTTTGGAGTTATAAAAATGTATACAAATGTATAAGTTTTAGCTTGGAGATAATGGAGTAGATACAGTAAGAAACTCAATTATCTCCCAAGCAGAGGGGAGGGAATATGTGGGATGTAACCGATATTTGATTGGTTAATGCCCAATTGCCTTTGGGCATCTCCCTTGCAGGGGAGCACTGCATAAAAGCAGAGTCCCTGTCATTAAACATCAGAGTTCTTCTTCACCCTCAATCTAGAGTCCTGTCTCTTATTGGGAGAATTGCTATATCACTACAAGGGATTGCTATGCTCTGCATGCTCCCTTGGATAATCACTTCTAAGCTCTTGTAAGAGCTTGCTCCTGCTTCACTCTTTTGGAGGAGAGGATCACTCACTGGAACCTGGAGCCTTGTCGTAGTTCCAGGGTGGAAAGGAGACGGCAAGACCCCAACCAAGCTGCGGCGGTTCGTGGGGTCTGCGGTGGTTGTGGTGTCTGCGGAGCGCTTGGAGCCCTCTGTAAGCGCTAGGAGCATCCTTCAACGGAGGTACCCAGTTGGGGTGCCAGGTGATCCGTTACATGGGTTTATGGTGGTATTGTTACCGTGAGAGGGAGCTGGGGTGGGAATCTCTATGTGCGGGTCAGATGTTGACGTCTGGGGAGATTCCAACTTCTCTAGTTTAACACTGATAGTTTTAATAGAAGCGAGTAGGGACGACATTAAACCCGTCATTTCAGTATAGTTGTCGGGTTGTAACTCCTGGGTGGGGAGTACAGGTATTGGTGATGTGTAGTCTATAAAGTTCAGCTTTGCGAGCTGTTGCTGGGAATGGGACCCCCATTTGCCATAATTCAGCCTCAGGTCTAGGGATTGTCCAGGAATGTAAGGAATATGGGCTGGATGATTCAAGATTTTCAGTAGGGGTGCTTGGACGTCCAGGGTGGAAGGCCTGGCTGGGCTCTCGGGCATAGCAAGTTCCTCGTCTTGCTCGGGACTTGAGACATACTAAGAATGTAGATATGGGTAAAGATGAGAACTTTAGTCATGAGCGAGTACCTGTGTCAACTGGCTCTAGCTAAGCCTGAGGTGAAGAAATTACCTGGACTTCATGGAATATGAGGCCCTACTAGTGCCAAGAGGCGAGAGAGGCTCTATCTTTGAGCAGGGCCGAGTGGGTGGGGGCCACAGAACAGTGTGGCGGGAGCGTTGGCCTCTCGATGACTGTAACAAGGCACAATATAAGTGGGCGTGACTTGGTGATAAATTTCAAAATAAATAAGGTAAACAGTTAAGAGAGAGGGTGCTGCTATCACCTATGTGAGTCACTTATTCACATACAGAATAAACATACAGTGAAAAAAACTTGGATGGTGAGAGCACTCAAAATAAAATTACACGTTACCCTTATTGCACACTATGATATATGCTTTAAATATCCTGTAAATAAAACAGAGAGAAGCACAGCATAGGGTGATAACGTAAAACTTATACAGTGTAACTTATTGATAACTTGTTACACTAACATGGTCTAGAGCCACTTAAAAAAAGCTGGCTCAGACTAGGCGTATATAGATGAAAATCACGTGGCAGTCAGACTTTAAACTGTTTTCCTTCCGTGGTCCTTCAGAACGTTGTTGCTTAATAAATTTCCAGGATGCAGGAAAAGATTGCAAACAATTTATTGGACACACTCTAAAAACAGTTAAAAATATATTGGTCTGTATATATATAGATCAGACTTGACGCGTTTCAGCACAGCCTTTCATCTTTTCTTCCTTTGATGGTTTAAATGTCTTCAAATTTGGTGCCTTTTTCCATCCGTCTTGTCGTCAAGACGTCACCTTGTTTCCGTTCTAAATTTCGGAGTAGCCGCATCACCCGTTCGGTGTGCATCCTTGCGGCTTCCGTCTTTTTTTTATGACGTCATTGCGTTATCCTCGTCATAACGTCATGACGTTGATATTGAGAGACGGATCATTCTCCAATCGTATTGCTTTTGCCTATAATAAAAATGCATTTTCAATTGTCTAAAAAGGGTAATTCAAGAACGAGCTCCACATTTTATATATATATATATATATATATATATATATATACTAAAACTGAATGGCTAATCATATTGTAATTTTCTTAAAATACATTCTCTTATTAAAAAGACATTTCATTACAATAGCAATTTATATAAAAAAAACTCCTAAAAATTGGACATCCCCTTTCTTTGACCTGGATTCATACAACTGTTATATACCTCAGAGATCATTAAGGAGAAAGAATATTAGGGAGGGAAAAAAACAATATATAAAACAGATATTAGAATCGTAATATTGTTATAATCATGATATTGTTATAGAAAACAATTGGGACTTATTAAAATTCATATGTATGGGGTGATTTCAAAATCCACATTTAATCCCTGTGGTGCCAAAGTGTCCATATTAAAAATACATTTCATGTCTGTCCTATTTAATAGATTTTCTTTGTCCCCTCCTCTCTGTGACTTGGTGATGCCCTGACTAGTAACCAACAGTGGTTAGTGTGAGGCTCTAATTATGCGATGGGCTGAGAGGCGTATACCTCCGGTGAGGATGAGTGTTGGCCTCCCAGGAATAGATTAATAACAGTAAGCTAGGAACAATGCAAGTAACTAAATAGACAGTTGACTAACCCTAGTCTATAGCGGGATGGGAGTATGATGTAATAATGGAGACGTATCTAGCTTACGGTATAGAATCTCTACCAACAAGGATCAATACTCGAGAACCTGAAAAAGGAAATGTGGAAGGTTAGGTCGTAGTTGGGCCTATTTGGTCCCAAATTGTGAGTGGAAAACTCACATGTAGCATGATGACAGTGATTCGTAGCTGAGTTGTTAGTGGCTATCTAAGGATAAAACTATGGTTATCCTCTATCAGCTAGTAAAGTAGGAAATTATAAAAGGTGGCGAGAAACTAGGTATACCTGTTAACGTGAATGGAGTAAGAAATCAAAGGATTTCCCCTAAATTCGGGGGAGGGTAGCAACGGTAATAAAGCCTAAAACAGAATATAAACAAGAATGTAAGGGAACATGTGGTAACTCTTATGAGTGCATAAATGTACATGCATAGTGGAAATAAATCATTACTGTAATGATTTGCACCTGAGTGTGTTAGAAAATGGTACACCAGGTTTCCAGTTACTTAAGTAATTGTTATCAATTGGGGAAGGAGCAGACGGGTCTACAAATCCCTGGGAGTGCAGCCAGTGACTAGCCATTAGGACGAATAGTGGTATCGGCGTATTTGGAATTGATACAGCTACGGATAACGTGCCATACGTAGTAGTGAGTTTGTGATACAAGGGGTATTTTTTTCAAAAAAATAATAGTGACCATGCTATATGAAAGAAAATACACAATTTATAGGTACCCTGTGTATGGGAGAAATATTTGTCACTAAGTGACATTTAGTGAACTGATGGCATAGGGAACAGGTAATTCTACGAGAGTATTGGTAAACAACATACATAAAATGTGGACAGTTAATATAGTACTTGATATAATATCAATGGGATTAGAATAACATTTTGTGTCTAAAATAATGTAATAAATCATGACAGATACGTATGATACTCATATATTTATACTTAAGCATTTCCAATAATAACAGTTAACCTTACAATGCAATTCTCATAATTTTAAATAAAAGCATCTTATTTAATCAAGTGAAAACATGTAAAGGAAATTGTTCATGAACAGTTTAATATTTTAGACTGTCATAAGGATGTTTGGTTGCTAGGGGTCACATGCAAGCCAACTATAGCTCCTTGTTCGGTTGAATTTATACGAACAAATGCTACTGAACGTGAACATGAAACATAGAACAGAAAGTATGAATTGGATTGGAACGAACAAGGACATGAAATCAAACAAGAATGTGAGCTGTGCGGCGGTTGAATGTAGCGGACATATGGACCCTATGACAAACTCCCCTTCCTAAGTGAGTTTGCCAAGAGCTCCTGGAGGAGCCTGCGGTTTACCTGCATGGCCTATAATCTGTGGGCAGGAGGCTGGCAAGCAGGCTCCTCCAGAAGCTTGTGGCAAACTCACATGGGAAGGGGAGTTTGTCACATATCTTTCCCATCCAGACCCTAGAACTGCAATTGGTCTGGGTCTGTGTTAGTCTGGTCTAGGGGGTACACTCTAGCCCAGGCTACAAAGATAACGGGCCTGGCAAGATGGCGGACGCAACCTTCCAGGTCCTACACTTACAAAGCCTGGTGGAAAAGGTCACAATCTAGTGGACCACTTACTCCTTCAACTAGACAAGCTGTTCCAATGATATTGGGACCATCTGTGGCAACGCATTACACAGACGCCACCTAACCATGAGAGGGAGGTGAGGAGGGCTGAGGAGAGTAGATTGAGTGGGCCACTTTTGGACAATTCATGCATCCCTGCACCCACTGCACTTGGAAATTGCAGACCTGGGCCAAAGGCCACATGGAAAAAAGCCTCCACAGCATTACCCACACCACAGGTTCAACGGGGATTATCTTGGCAGAACATCTGGGCCTTCAGTAGCACCCAAAATAAGGAAGACCCGGTCTCACAGAGCTTCTGAGTCTGTGGAACACAGGTGCCGGCCTTCCAAAGGGCCTGGGGCTAAAGATGGCCTCCCCACACTCACAACTTGCCATCCCCCTGGTGCCTCCCTACCCAGTATGGGTATTTGCTGACTGGAGATTTTCTGGTCCACGGAACCTGCTTGCTAACACCCGTAATGAGTGCTTTCCTACTAGTATCGGACACCATTTAACTCATCAAAATTGACACTCATCATTATGCTTTTCACTTACTTATGCATTTATAATTAGTTTATTCTTACTCTAATTTGGATGCCCACTACATTAGAAACTGTACTGGCAGAGTGTGTCTGGACTCGGTGGCTTATCTATCATGATTATTAACCAGATCTGCCGCACTTCTACTCATGTCAATTGTTTCTAGCCTTGCCTTAACAGTTAATCATGGCACAGAATTAACTACTAATTACAATGTTTCTTATGGGTTCCTATCAAGAAAACTGCTGACTGCAATGAGAACGTATACTAATATGCCTTTTAACATGGTCCAACAATATATAGCATACTGAAAACAAATGCTTAGTCAACAAATTCACTAGACAATGTAGTTTTCCCTGTTTCCTTACTTTTCCTTTACTTTACCAAAATGTATGCTGTTCTACCAAATGCCATGATATGATTTATGTTGAATTGTCTTCATTAGCTTGTAACATCTGTTGTGGCATTACACGACTGTATGTAACTTCAAAGCATCAAAAAATTGATTAATATATATATATATATATATATATATATATATATATATATATATTGAGTTATACCATTTGTTATATATAAATAGTAGTTGTAACTCTCTAAAATGTGATTTGACATCTTTATTTTAATTTATTTCACTCAATTTGTGTTTACATTTATTTTATTCAGTGAACATTTTATAAGCCAAAGGAGACAATGATGTACAATTTTAAAATTATGTTTTAAAACTTTGAAGTGTTTGGGATTTAAAGTATTTTTGTCTATTTATGAGTGATAGTATCTCTTATGTATGATGTTACTTCAGTTCAATTATTAATGTGTATCTATAGCTCTGTTTATTCCTCTATTTGTATATTTAACCTTTTTTCCTCCCTTTGCCCACGAACAGTATGGACTCTGATGCCTCCTGGCACATCCGCCCATTGTCAGGAGGATGGGGTATGTTCTGATGAAAGGTCGAGCAGATGTGAAGTTGTAAGTGAGCACGATCGGGAACCGGAAGTAATGTACTGCAAGTGCCGCAATGTAACTTCCAGGATTCTCTAATCGGACCACAAATGAATTTAGAAACTAATGGAGACAGGGTATTTAATACCCTGCCAACTGCCGTTCTGAGCGGTTACATGGAGTAACTGCTCCACTCCATAAGGACCCAAAAGCTTGATGTTTCAAAGCAAATAAACGTTGTTATAACATATTTACAAGCCCCTGACTTCACTGATATCTATAGCACCGGCAAAGCAAACAAAAATCACAGACCCGATCCGCACGGCAAAAAAAGACCGTGCGCGGCCTTTACAAGATGGCGGCGATAACAATCTCTCGGTCTCACAAGGGGCTGAAGCAAATTCCACCTCACAAAGTTTTGAAGCGCAACCTGTCTTGGAGATGGAGGGGAAACCACTACACGATGCTCCGGTGACTGAAAAAAAGCTCTATGCCATGTTGCAGGAATTTCGTGTTACATTGCATGAAGACTTCAAAAGTGTCACAGGGGAAATAAGACGGGAATTGGCCCACCTAGGTGAGCGCACCGATCATCTAGAAGCCCGCACGGAAGAAATAAGCTTGTAACAAAATTAATTAGTAGAAACTGTGCATCTTCTAGCAGAGGAACAATATCAACTCAAAAGGAAATTAGCAGACATGGAGGACCGCTTGAGGAGGAATAATATTCGTTTCAGGGGGATCCCAGAGTCAGTCTCATCAGACTCTCTGCATGTATACCTTCTGAACCTTTGTAAATCCCCATCACCTGGAATAGCCGAGGGAGAATGGCTTATAGATAGAGCACACCGTTTACCACGACCTCCAAGGCTCACCCAAGACACACCAAGGGACATAGTGGTAAGATTCCACTACTACAAGTCAAAAGACATGTTGCTCGCAGCGGCTA
Organism: Pelobates fuscus; assembly: GCF_036172605.1. NCBI lineage: Eukaryota > Metazoa > Chordata > Amphibia > Anura > Pelobatidae > Pelobates > Pelobates fuscus. The sequence goes on along the minus strand of NC_086320.1, from coordinate 212,243,447 downwards.
GGAAGTTACCCAAACTGCCAGACCCCTATGGAGAAATTCAACTATTTGCGGACTTATCTGCACTAACAATGGCTAGGAAGAAAGAATTTATCAACGTAGCGAAAACGCTGAGGAATCACAATGTGCCATACAGATGGGGATACCCCACAAAGGACCTCATCTGGAAAAACGTGAGACACCACGTAGTAAACGAACCAGAGGTAGGAATGGGGTATGTTCCCCACACAAGCATTTGAAGAACTTGTGACCAAATCCCCAAGATGGCTCCAAGTTGTATGGCATATGTCGGGATCGCCTAGTGGAGCCAAATAGAAATGAATACGGGACTATCACAACTCAGTAGGGCAAGGCCGTGGTGTTGCTTATAGTCTCTACATGTTGCCGCTAAAGTGGTCTATATACATTAATATATATAGAGGGTGTTTAAGACTTATTGTGTAATATACTTAGTGCCCAAAAGGGCTGTTTCTGGTTAACCATGAGCTGATGGAATTGGTGGTCCAGCTGTTGACCCTTACCTGGTTCAATAAAGGTACACTCACCCTGCGGCGGCATAGGGGGAAATGGGGATCACTGAGGGGTGAGAGGTGTGGGCTGTTTGGTGAGGTACTCACTGCGGTGCCAATAGACCAGGAGAGTGAGGGAAACTTACAGCAACCGAAGACAGGGAGGCGACCAACCATAGTAGTCTACATGCTGGAGGTGAGGTGTAAATGATAATGTGGGCATAAATAGTGAATGTATGGGTCTTTGCATACCCCCTAGGATGAGTGCATGTAACGGCTTACCTTGGTTGGGAGTCTGTAGCGCAGATATATGCTCACCCTTGCAATTAAACACAGGCCAAGGTGGTCAGGTAAGAACTCACCTGACCTGTGAGTCTGTGCAGGTTAATGCTCCAAGTCGCAGTACAGAAACGGATAAACCAGGAGAATAGTCGTGGGTAAGCCAGAGGTCAGTGGGTGCCAGAAATCAGGATAAGCGAGTAGAGAGCCGAGGTCAGAGGATGCCAGAAGTCAGGGTACAACAAAATAACAATCCAAGGTCAGGAGCACACTGGAACACGAAACAGCAATACTTGAACCAGAGTCAATGAACTGACACTGCCCTCAGGGAGAGGAGGTCTTATACCTGGCTGATTGGTGATTAACCACAGGTGTGCTGAGAATGTTGGAGCAGCCACAGAATAACGTCCAGCCCCCAGTGCTGGATACAAGGCAAGATTAACTTCAGGCAATTTCTAGAGCTGTATAGTGGCTCAGAGGCAAGAGAGCAGGTCCAGGATTGCAGAGTACCCAGGTTCAAGTCCCTCATCGGGCACTTCTGGGGCGACCTCGTCTGGCCGTCAGGATGTTGCGGTGAGAACCGTGACAGTGCAGATGTCGGAAACCTATACCTATAACGCCTCTTCCACGTAACCCATCTTGGATGGTGGAGAAATTTTGTATATACTTTAGTTCTAGTATAAGGATAATTTGTTTTGTTTGGTTTAAATATACACCTATGTCCTCCCATTCCCCATGGTTCATTTGCATTAACACACTATCCCATGCCCGGAATCACATGGCCGGTAAAATATGCAACTATAAGGTTTTGTCCAATGGCTGACCTTCTTAAAGTGTTCACTATGAATACAAAGGGTCTAAACAGCCCCCACAAGCGCAGACTATTGGCACGCGACTTGACCCAATCAAAGGCAACAATTGTGTGTTTGCAGGAGACCCACTTCTGCGCACGCATTCCCCCCAAGTTTTAAATTAAAAACTATACCCAAGCCTACCATGCAATGGCCGATACCAAATCTAAGGGAGTTTCCATATACTTTCATAACGACTGGGCATTCACCCTAAACAAACAGCATGCAAACAAGGACGGTAGACTAATAATCGTATCTGGTACTTTGAACGGCCTTCAGGTCACAATGGCGTCATTGTACGCACCGAACAACACCCAGAAATCCTTCCTAAGTATGGCCCTTGGAAAAATTGACCATTGTAAATTAGGACATACAATAGTATGCGGGGACTTTAATTGCACCCCTGACCTGGGGATGGACATGTGCAGATCACATCTCAAACTGCCCACACAAAAAGCCATCTCACTGGGCATACACCTATCTGATCTCCTACACACAAAAAATTATTACGACGCATGGCACACCCTTAATCCCACAGATAGAGACTATACATTTTACTGACAGGTAAACATGACCTTTTCCAGAATTGACTTGTGCTTACTTGACAAAAGTACACCACAACATCCTATTGGGGCGAACATAGGCTCAATCACTTAGTCGGACCATGCACCACTGACGGTTATATTGAAGGCCCCCCACCCGGCCAGGGCCAAGGCACGTGGAGGCTAAATGAAGCAATACTAGACAACCCAAAATTTTTGCAGCCCCGTCTAGCACAATACTTTTTTGAACATAAACAATGTACGACCCCCCCTAACGACCCATTGGTTAGCACATAAAGTGGTGGTAAGGGGTCACTTTATTCAAATGGGCACCCTAAATAAGAAAAAACGCCTCGACGAACAAATTAAACTAGAACAAGAAATCATTGAACTAGAAGCCCTACACATAGTCAACCCAACTAGACAGCGCCACAAAAATCTCATGACTTTAAAAACTAAACTTACCTCCCTACAACTTCACACGACTGAACAGCATATGCGGTATCTAAAGCAAACTTACTATAGTACAGGAAATAAAGCAGGCATGCGACTGGCCAACAAATTGAAACAGAGGCAATTGCAAACTAAAATTCCCTATATTACATCCAAACAGGGGATAAAATTATATCATCCTCAGGACATTGTTAATGAGCTAGCAGGGTTCTACGAATCCCTCTACCAATTGCATATAGACCCAGAAACACAACAGCCTACTAGGGAGGAAATAGATATGTTACAGACTGCTATTTGTAACTGGCCCTTTAAATGATAAATTGCCCTGCTTCCCTGGATTGTGGAGAAGCCTATTTGCCAGCTTCCTCCCGCATGACTATGGCCCTGGGAGATTGGGCTCTTTAAAAACAGTATTCAGCCATACCAGAGTGTATGTCACTCATTCTAGCCCTTTAAATCCTGTGTGGAAGGTTTGGTACTTTTTACATGGCACTTCAGATGCAGTCGAAGTGCCGAAGTTGTTGAAGTCGTTAAAGTGGCCGCCATTTAACAAAGGAACACGTGGTGGCGGCCATTTTAATTTAGTCGAACGCGGTCAGCGGTGTATGCTAAAGAATCTATGGAACTACGAACATCGCTGACCCTTACCGTCACCTCCACTTCGACGCTTCGGTTAAAGTCGAAGTACGTTTGACAATTCGAACACCCTGTTACAATGTGCTATTTGCACGAACGGACCCGTTCGTGCATTCGAAGGGGACTAAGCAGTTTTTCTGCAGGAAATTGACCGACCGCACAGCCCAAATCTATGGAACTGTTTTGGGAAGGAAAATGTGCTTGCGGTCGGTCATAAAGGACTTCCACCTAACTTTTTATCCCCTGGAGGGATTTGTATGATTTTTGAGAGTGTTTATGTTTAACGTATGTTCAAATATGTAAATTTTATGGAGATTATATGTATGGTTTTAAAGTTACAGGGTATGTGTAAAAACTGTATTTTTACTGTCTGTGATAATTATGTTAATCCCTTGTGTAACATAATTATATCACAGGCAGAGAGGAGGATTTTGTGTGTAATTGCTGGGAGTGTTTTCGATAATGTACATGTATGATTGGTTGTTTTGTAACACCCTGTGGGTGGTCCTATCTAAGGGGATCCTGCATAAAAGAAGGTTCTTTTGGTGCCAATAAAACAGAATGACTTGTCCCTCTAACTTGCAGCCTTGACTCATGTTTGTAGGGGACAGCTATAATCACTACAGGGATTGCTATGCTCGTCATACTCCCTTAGCTACTGAGCTCTTGTAAGAGCTCTTGTTCCTGATTCTGCTTCGCTCTACAGAAGGAAGAGGTTCACCTACTGGAACCTGGAGCCTGGTTGTAGGTCCAGGGCGCAGAGCAGACGGCGAGATACCAGCCCAGCAGCGGTGGTTCGTGGAGTCTGCAGTACTTATGGTGTCTATGCAGTAGTTATGGTGTCTACGGTGCTGATGGGTGAGCGCTAGGAGCATCCTTTCTATGGTCCAACTTCCAGCCAGCCTGGAGGCAACCGTAACAAGATACATTCTTGAACCTAGTGTAAATACCTCAAGTTGTCTTAAGACCAATGTGCAATGCTCGTGAACCCATTTACGGAGGAGGAGGTTAGGAAAGTGATCACTACACTCCCCAAACACAAAGCAACAGGTCCGGATGGGCTTTCCAACTATTATTATATAAAGCTAGCGGATCAACTGTCCCCCCACCTCACCACGCTATTTAACACCATTAAAGACTCAGGCATACTTCCGAAGGAGATGCTAGAAGCCTACATAATAATGTTGCCCAAACCCAACAAACCCCCGACATTCTGCGCCAATCTCCACCCGATATCTTTACTGAAAGCTGACGTAAACCTCTATGCCAAAATAGTGGCGACAAGACTTAAGCCTCTACTTCTCACACTAATAACTGGTGAACAGGTGGGCTTTGTACCAGGTAGGCAAATTGGGGACAACACCAGACATTTTCTGAACCTCATAGACTGGGCCAACCGTTCGTCCTGGAGTGGTCTGATACTTGCTTTGGATGCCGAAAAGGCGTTCGATCAATTGCACTGGGGCTACATGGAGCGAACGCTAGAAAGAATTAACTTCCCATCCGTTTTCCTATCTAGTATCATGGCCCTTTATCAACAACCGACAGCTAAGATTTTTAGCACAGGGTTCCTATCTACACCTTTCCATATATGCAACGGCACGCGCCAGGGATGTCCCCGATTGTTTTTATCCTATGCTTGGAACCACTCTAATGCCAAATTAACCATAACACACAAATTCCAGGCTTAGTTACCCTGGGGGGTATGAAAAAATTAGCGTTATTCACGGATGATATTCTCCTGTTTCTTTCGGACCCAAAAACTTCAATTCCGAAGCTACTAGAAATCCTGAACACATATGGTAGAATCTCCTATTATAGAAACAATACGGCCAAAACCCAAGCTTTACCCATAAATCTCCCTCAAGCCGTAGTGACCCAGCCAGAAAATCTATACACATTTGATTGGAGGAAAAAACTGTCCTAACTAGGGGTTTAATTGACTAAATCCCTCCAAACAATTCCAACAGAAAACCACTATTCATTGCTACACAAGATAAAAACCTCACTGGTAAGATGGGCTGAATTAGAAGTTTCTTGGTTGGGTCACATAAACTCTCTAAAAATGATGATCCTGCCTCTCATCCTTTACCTATTTCGTACATGGCCAATATCACTGCCTACCAAACGTATTAATCAATTTCAATTTACCATTAATGCACATGTGTGGAAGCGAAAGCCACCTCGAGTGGCATACCGTAATTTTGGGCTCCCTTATATTAAGGGAGGGCTGGGATTAACAGACATCAGGGCCTATTATAGGGCTACGGCGCTAGCTCAAGGAATACGCATTTTGCGACTCTCACATACGGACCCCCGCCCACTTTGGCTGTCCCTAGAGAATACATGCATAAGTCCACACAACATTTACCGGAGGACAACCGCATAATACGTTTAAGCAAACGTGTCAATCTAGGAAAAATAGTTGTAAATTGCCGTATAGCAATTGTTTACTCTGTTATATTAAAATGTTACAGTTTTGATATTATATGCATTGATAACATTCTCTAATAAAAATGATATATGAAAAAAAAAAGCTACTGGAGACTCGGCACAGTGGATGGACCTCATTGGGAGGTATAGGGAAATGGGTGGATATCCCTAATTAGAGAAGGAGGTTATACCAGAGGACAAAGTGGGAATCTTTGAACAAGGAGCATGATTTGCCAAAACAGAACCATGTGACCGGGAATGGAACCTGGCATCAGCATTTAAATATGGGCAACTTCTGGAACTTGAATTCAGCTAACTGAGGAAGCTCATCCGAGCAGAAAGCACTTTGGCATCCACTGTATGGACATTTATTTAAAATAGTGCTATTTTTTGGGGTTAATATAATTTTTAATCTTTTGCTAAGAGCTGTTTTTAATTTTATTTGGTAAACAAACCTTTTAAACCTGCCATGCACTGTTTCAGGGTCCCGTGTGGTTTCCACTTTCAGAAGTGGTCTACTTTGGGCTTTTGCCAGCCCTTCAATTTGCAACAGGCATTCAACCCTAGAGCCAGGATTTGTGGGTTCTAAAAAAGGTGAGCTTTCGTACCTAAATATTCTACATAACCAGTTAGTATATACTAAACTATTGATTATTCTTTCATTTGTTTTTTATGTTCACATTTGGAAATCCATCTGATAGAAGGTGGTGATAAACTACCTTAGGCATTGAGGCACTGTTTACTGAGCCAGTATTTTCAAGCTCTGATCCATGTGAGTGGACTCCATTATCATCAATTCTAAATTTTATATACAATACCATCTTCACTATATGTATGTGTTATTTATTTTATATATATATATATATATATATATATATATATATATATATATATATATATATATATATATATATATATATATATATATATATATATATATATATATATATATATATATATATCTGGGATTCATTCCTATTATACTATTTTAATAAGGGTAAGCAAACTACACATGCAAGGTTTTTTACCACTCCACTTTGTATTATTTGTATCACAACTATATTTTATTTAAATATGGGTATAGGGATATTCCCACAAATAAGTGTTTTTGAACTGCTACGTAATTACATACACATGTGGCCTTCAATATATCGGCAAAACAAATCAACAACTTTGGCGTAAGGTGTTGCAACATGTTAACTCAATTACAAATCCTAAAATAGAGACTTCGGTAGCTAGACATATAAGGCTCATTCATTACAAACAACCCCAGAGTCTTAAAGTTTCAGGTTATATAAAAGATACAACAAAATCATCGTAAAGGTAATATTAACCTTCTATTACTAAAGGCTGAATCACGCTGGATCTATTCCTTCCAAACTCTAAGTCCTAAGGGATTAAATAAGGAGTTTAATTTCACCCCATGTATCCATTTGTGAATCCACAGTGGAAAATCATGAAAATCATGAAAACTATGAATTCATTTTCTATAAGTTCTCAAAAATTATTATGTTTATCTTAATTTTAATTTAGAACAGTTCTGTATCTCAATGACACTACTTGGTAATATAACAAAAACTTTATAATCACCATAACCACCTAGTGACTATCTAATGATATTATTCACAATAGCTGAACAAATCACAGTTCTCGGATGACAATATTTACATCACATGAATAATACATATTACATATAATATATAATACATATTACTTTAGCAACCGTTCCCATTAGTCTCTATACATGTAACAACTACTGTCATATATTCGTAAGACGGTTGGATCTAAGTCAAATGCTATTGACCGGTCTATAATCTAATCGAAGGCTCCGTTTACCCTAATATTCCCATTATTATCTAATATAGAGTTAACTTAGTCTGTAGGACTGTCTCCTACTTAATTACATATGGAAATCATATTGCTCAATGTTCCTTGACTTTGTTACATAGGAACACCTAGAATACGAAAAACTAAAACAAATTGTTTCCTTTGCATTATAAGTTTATTTATTACATCTATGTACAAAGTAATATAACCTGGTTGTTTTTTCATTTGTGCCTTTTTTCTAGGCATGAGAAAATGTAAAAAAAAAAATGTAAATAAGAAAAGATTTTCATAACAATAATTAAAAAGACTTACTCATTACACTAACAGCACGGGCATCCCCCTTTACATATATTTTTACATGAGAAATATAGCAGCTTCTAGACATTGGCCCCATGGCACGATGCTAAGAATCTCTTATGCTTTCTTTCAACAATACTACTATCGGTTCAATTGCTCAGGTATCCACAATTTTTAAACATACGATCAATGGACATTGTCTCTAACCGTGATGGTTGCTGGCTCGGCAGTTTGCATTATACCGACTGACAAATATTCCCTTTAAGATAGTGAATGTATTCAAACGATAAACTATCGGCTACCAGCCAGTATAGTTATGAACTTCCAACGCCTTTACCTATAAGTAGGGACAACGTTTTCATAATTGTCACCTAAAATGAACTTAATGTCCTCCACACTTAGTTACCAGTATGGTTACTTTGCTTATCCGATATTTTTGATGAAAATACCTTTTCATTAGTCATTTTATTTGTAAATACCATATTTCAATATTATGAATAATTTGATTCGACAGCAGTTTTTTTACCCTTTGTGACACCAGATATTACAAACGATATAAAGATATGTATATTTGGGGTAAGCCTTATACACTTCTCACTACAACAAAAACCCTTTACTATCATTAATTATAGTATTACCACATCTAAGGGGTTAAAACATACTAAGCTCTGGTTCCACCTACTACACTACATCCATTCATGGATTGGTGAATGGATATCCAATCAGAGACAGAGGCGCCTTATTTAAACCTCTGCCAATCTAGATTATGTTCCTCTGGAAGAGACTTAACGGCGAAATGCGCTTTGGGACGTTACTTTGTATTGTGTTGGTATAGATGATAAGGGGACATGCCTTGACACTATTAGACAATACCACCCATAAAATATTTATTTTATTATAATTTCTTATTTCACCATCTCATCATTTATTCTTTATATTTTTCGTTCTGTGGTCTTGTTTGATGTACTGCACCTATTTGACTCAGAGGAGGGGAGGGGGGCTACTAGCTTTTTTTAAGGGGTGCCCTCGAAGGCACAGTAGTGTAGGGAAGCTAGTCTTTCCAATTTATACTTTTTTCTCCTTGAAAACTACCTCGATCTCTGGCAGGACTCTAAGTTTTGCTACATTTTATGTTATCCTCTCACTTCTGGGTTAGTTGACAAGCAACATGTGGTTCCTAGCTTGCAGTTACATTTGTTGCAAATCTTGTAACAACCCCTTGCAGCATTTGATTTAAACTTTCAATTATCACTGTTTTAGAAAGTGAGATATTATTTTCTTACTTTAATTATTATTTATTATTTTTTTATTTACTTATTTTGAATATTTATTTAGACAGCATAACTTTGAGGTTTCAAGGCTCGGAATCAGAGCTTTGAATACGTCTTGCACAAATTTAGTTAGGTCTTGGGGGCCTATGTCTTCTGGCACTCCATTAGCCTTATATTATTCCTCCTTTCTCTGTCCTCGTTGTCAGCAATCTTCCCCTCTAGGTAAGTTACCTTTTGTTGGAGCGCTGTATGTGCGTCAGCCAATTCGTTATGTGCCCCTAGTAGCCCGTCAGTCTTCTCTTCTAGGTGAGCGGTTCTCCTAGGCGGTCTCCTAGGGCTTGTATATCTGCCCTGATGTCGGACGCCATTTTGGAGAAGTCATTCCGCAGGCTGGTTTGCAGTGTGCGCAGCATGTGACCCACTGAAGCGTCTGTGGCTGGTTGTGAGTTGGGGGTGTCTGGGTTATCATGGGTGTCTCTGGCATCGAGGTCTGAGAAGGGGGATTGCGGGCCTCCGTCGCCATCTTGGCCGCTACTGTGCACCATTTTCAGATGGGGTGTAATGTTTTTTGTTTTAATTTCTTGCCTGATTTGGTGGACATCTCTTCCCCTGCGTCCCGCACGGCTCGAGAAAGTGTCGGTGTGTCGGTAAATGCTGTGAATCACGTAGAACGGAGCTTGCGGTCTATGCGACTGCTTCCATGCAGTGTCAGGCCACGCCCCCCTATATATATATTTTTAAGCGCTTGATTATTTACACATTTTCCCTTTAAAGAGTGTTTATTTCATTTTGCACAGAAGGAAAGGAGTGCTGGAAAAATTTAGAGACAAGGCATTGGTTGAAAAAGACAAGGTCAATTTGAGATGTGCAATTTGTTTAGCTGGCCAAATTGGCCAAATCGGAAGCATCCACATTTCTGAATATTTTATCTGTTAATATCCCACTTGTTTGCTGTTCTTTAACCCCTTAAGGACACATGATATGTGTGACATGTCATGATTCCCTTTTATTCTAGAAGTTTGGTCCTTAAGCGGTTAAGGGGTTAAACATGGCTGAAAGATCAAAATTAATAAAGATGTCTTTCTTAATTTATCCAAATTTATACTTTTCTAATTCTGAATAAAACAAAATTTTAAAATTAACACATTTTAATAAATCATGCACATCTCTAATCAAGGGTAATGCCAGGCTATGTGTAGGGCTATTTTTGAAAAAATACATTTAGATTATATTTAATTTTGGTTGGTGGTTTTCTAAGAATGTTGATGTAACCATAAATGAGGTAAGGACAATCAGAGGAGAAAAGGTAAGAAAGCTAAGTAGAAATACAGTTGTGCTCAAAAGTGTGCATACTCTGGCAGGAATTGTGACATTTTGGCATTGATTTTGAAAATATGAATGATCATGTAAACCAAAGTATTTTATTGAAGGATAGTGATCAAATGAAGCTATTTATTATCACATAGTTGTTTGGCTCCTTTTTAAATCATATTGATAACAGAAATCACACAAATTGTCCTGATCAAAAATTGACATACCCTTGAATATTTGGCCTTGTTACAGACACACAAGGTGACACACACAGCTTAAAATGGCAAATAAAGGTTAATTTCCCCACACCTGTGGCTTTTTAAATTGCAATTAGTACCTCTGTATAAATAGTCAATGTGTTTGTTAGCTCTCACATGGATGCACTGAGCAAGATAGATACTGAGATATCCAAAGCCTTGAAAATGTCAGTCAGTACTGTTCAATCATGTATTAAGAAGTAATGTGGGGATCTCTAGGCCAGGTAGACCTAGAAGATTTCAGCCACAAATGGCAGAAAAAAATCTTCAGGATTAAAAGAAAACCCCACAGGTAACCTCAGGAGAAATAAATGCTGCTCTGGAAAAAGATGCAAGATGACCAAAGACTTTGAATGACCTGGAAGCATTTTGCCAAAATGAATGGACAGCTATACCACTTGCAAGAATTAGGGGCCTCATAGACAACTATTACAAAAGACTGCAAACTGTCATTGATACTGAAGGGGGCAATACACAGTATTGAGGGTATGCAGACTTTTGAACAGGGGTTATTTTTTTATTTTATTTTTTTTTTTACCATGTTTTGTTTTATGATTGCGCCATTCTATTATAACCTACAGTTGAATATGAATTCCATAATACATAAAATAAATGTTTTTTTAATAAGCTCAAGCTTAGTTCCAGCACAAAAAGAGATTGAAAATCTCAACAATCAATCACTTCTAAAAGTATCAGTTCAAAGTGATTATCTAATAAAGTATCTATATATAAAAAAGCAATTGTATCAAATAAACTGTACGATTAAAGTATACAGTATAACACCTACATAGTTGCAATATAGGGTATTGAAGTGCGTTGCTATAGAATTGCTACAAGCAATACCAAACTCAATTGTAGAAGAAAATTAAGTCGACCGCAACAGCGAAATAGACCAGCACAAAATAAAAGCAAAGTAATCAAAACAATAAAGACAAGGAGAAAGAAACAACGGAAAACGAAACCCCCTGCAAAGGGAAGGGACAAGGGGCAATATAATAGATTAGAAAAGCAAAGCCCAAATCCCAGGACAGCCACAGAAAAAAATGCAGCAATACCATAAACCCAAGACATGAGCATAAAACCATAAAATACACATAATAGACACACAGCCACCCATATAACACAGGAGGCAGTGGTACTCTGACCTGTACTGTTCTGCTGAGCAGCAAAGAAAGAGGAAATGGTGGTTTAGGAGGAGCCTTATATAGATACCTTATGTTTTTGTCTTTGGTGTTTATCTCTCTATGTTAATGTGCTGCTGTGGAGTTCTAGTAAAGAGAGACTTAAGCAAATATTCGCCTCCTGTCATTAATAAAATTAAGATTATAGTTACACTAAAGCTATTTTTGAGGATTAATTTTATTATTGAACAACAACCATGTTCTCAATGAACCCAAAAAACTCATTAATATCAAAGCTGAATATTTTTGGAAGTAGTTTTTAGTTTGTTTTTAGTTTTAGCTATTTTAGGGGGATATCTGTGTGTGCAGGTGACTATTACTGTGCATAATTATTAGGCAACTTAACAAAAAACAAATATATACCCATTTCAATTATTTATTTTTACCAGTGAAACCAATATAACATCTCAACATTCACAAATATACATTTCTGACATTCAAAAACAAAACAAAAACAAATCAGTGACCAATATAGCCACCTTTCTTTGCAAGGACACTCAAAAGCCTGCCATCCATGGATTCTGTCAGTGTTTTGATCTGTTCACTATCAACATTGCGTGCAGAAGCAACCACAGCCTCCCAGACACTGTTCAGAGAGGTGTACTGTTTTCCCTCCTTGTAAATCTCACATTTGATGATGGACCACAGGTTCTCAATGGGGTTCAGATCAGGTGAACAAGGAGGCCATGTCATTAGATTTTCTTCTTTTATACCCTTTCTTGCCAGCCACGCTGTGGAGTACTTGGACGCGTGTGATGGAGCATTGTCCTGCATGAAAATCATGTTTTTCTTGAAGGATGCAGACTTCTTCCTGTACCACTGCTTGAAGAAGGTGTCTTCCAGAAACTGGCAGTAGGACTGGGAGTTGAGCTTGACTCCATCCTCAATCCGAAAAGGCCCCACAAGCTCATCTTTGATGATACCAGCCCAAACCAGTACTCCACCTCCACCTTGCTGGCGTCTGAGTCGGACTGGAGCTCTCTGCCCTTTACCAAGCCCATCCATCTGGCCCATCAAGACTCACTCTCATTTCATCAGTCCATAAAACCTTAGAAAAATCAGTCTTGAGATATTTCTTGGCCCAGTCTTGACGTTTCAGCTTGTGTGTCTTGTTCAGTGGTGGTCGTCTTTCAGCCTTTCTTACCTTGGCCATGTCTCTGAGTATTGCACACCTTGTGCTTTTGGCACTCCAGTGATGTTGCAGCTCTGAAATATGGCCAAACTGGTGGCAAGTGGCATCTTGGCAGCTGCACGCTTGACTTTTCTCAGTTCATAGGCAGTTATTTTGCGCCTTGGTTTTTCCACACGCTTCTTGCGACCCTGTTGACTATTTTGAATGAAACGCTTGATTGTTTGATGATCACGCTTCAGAAGCTTTGCAATTTTAAGAGTGCTGCATCCCTCTGCAAGATATCTCACTATTTTTGACTTTTCTGAGCCTGTCAAGTCCTTCTTTTGACCCATTTTGCCAAAGGAAAGGAAGTTGCCTAATAATTATGCACACCTGATATAGGGTGTTGATGTCATTAGACCACACCCCTTCTCATTACAGAGATGCACATCACCTAATATGCTTAATTGGTAGTAGGCTTTCGAGCCTATACAGCTTGGAGTAAGACAACATGCATAAAGAGGATGATGTGGTCAAAATACTCATTTGCCTAATAATTCTGCACTTCCTGTATATAATGCACACTTAAATATAATGACATGTAAAACATTTATTGAATAATAAGATAGAAAAAATAGAACACAATAACTAAGAAATTCCAATTCTAAGGGAAATGTATGTGTATCTCCAGTGAGGAGCCCCTTCACTGGAAAGATACTAAATAAGTCACAGAAAAAATGTATATAAAAATATATATTATAAACATTGCTAATAAAAAGCTTGTACAAAAAAAGAAAAAAAAAACTGAATACTTCCATTAGTGATTGCCCCACTTTTACAAATTTGCATCCCTTTTTAGAGCAGAACACTTTGATAAATCTCCCCCAAAGCATGAATTGACTGGAGACGCTTGTTTGGTTGTTTTACAGACTAACTGTGGACATTTCACATATTACCTAAAGCACATACTAATGTACAAGAGTGCATTCACATAAAATATTGATACCATATACTCTCTCTACACTTTTATTTTTAGAAATTCTTCAAGATCACTGTTACTCCCTGGATCTTCTTGGAACATATGAGATGATATTTTTTCCCTAGCTAGTATGTTATTGTTATTTCAGTCTGGGCCACCCATATCTTCTTGCGTAACTTACACAACAACCACAAAAAGTATCTCTGACTCCATTATACTGGCATGAATGGATTGTAAATGCTTTGCTCCCTTTATTCCCATGTTTCATACAGACAGAATTTCTATGAGATAAGGTGCAATCCTAATTATATCCACACAGCTGCTGTTCAAATATGATCCGTTTTCCTGTAGAAACTCTCATTCTATTAAACAGATAAAGTGGAATGCAGAATTTACTATTTCTTTATAATACCACAGAGATAAAACAGATGTTGACAGACTGGTTGCGGATCTAATTAAGGAGCCTGGAGCATTTTGATTAATCTGGATGTTTTAAAGGCAGTAAAGGATCCTTCTATTTTTTTTTTTTTTTTTATTATAATTATTTTTTAAAGACATGTTTTATTCCACATTGCAATATATACACATATAATCTTGTATGGGTTAAATCCAGGAGTCAAGTCCAAAAATAACTGTGGGAGCTCATACATATCACACATCGTGCAGTAGTGGTTATGATGCCAGGGTTTAGCTCATTGTCACATATGTCACATATGTCCAAAGAACTAATAAAAGCTCCTAAGCAAGAACTTTAGGCTTTCCAGTGGTTGTAGTTGTAATCATTGCAGCACCTGTCGCATCCCAGTTAATAAATCAAACTGTTCTAAAACAACCCACAGTAGTGGTTATGGTACTTGAACTGTTCCTTTAAAAGCATTCAGGGTGTGCACACTCAAAGGAGGCACTGCCTAACATTCCTGTCAGTTCATCGGGAAAGCTGCACAGAGAGCCTAGCTGCTGTAGTTAAAGGGACACTCCAGGCACCCAGACCACTTCTGTCCATTGGAGTGGTCTGGGTGCCAACTCCCACTACCCTTAACCCTGCAAGTGTAATTATTGCAGTTTTTTATAAACTGAAATCATTACCTTGTAGGGCTAACTCCTCCTCCAGTGGCTGTCTACTAGACAGCCACTAGAGGGCACTAACATGTCTATAGCACAGGTTTCTGTGCTAGAGCGTTGCTGGACATCCTCACGCTGTGTGAGGATCGCCAACATCGCTCAATTCCCCATAGGAAAGCATTGAAAAGCATTTGTAATGCTTTCCTATGGAGAGCTCTAATGCGTGTGCGTGGCATTGCCGCGCATGCGCATTAGGTCTCTTCAGCCGGCGGGCGGGATCAGTCTCACCCACCAGCTGATGTAAGGAAGGGGAGGAGCGGCGGGGACCCAAAACCACCGCCGAGGGACATTGGCGGGGGTCTCAGGTATGTCACTGAAGGGGTTTTCACCCCTTCAGCAAATGGGGATGGGGGGTGGGAGGGAGAGGGGACCTGCAGTGCCAGGAAAACTGATTGTTTTCCTATCACTGGAGTGTCCCTTTAAGTGTGTAAGAGTTATTCAGTAAAGTATGTATTCCAAGTAAAATCATAGTGAATGTCAAATTTAGGGTCAACATAGCCAATCTGAAAAAGGTCTCTGAGTCATCTATGCTTTCATTTGGTGATTCTGGCCTTAAACTGAAATGCATTTTGAATTCTTACTTTAGTGAATAACCCTTTTAGAGTTAAGGTTAGGGTTATTTTGTTAGGAATAATGATGAGGTAGGGTTAATGTATTTTAGATTAGGGGGAGTTTAGGATTATGGGGTGTTTTAAAATTAGAAAAATTTAGAAAAAAAACAACAACCGTCAATCGCTGCTTCATAGTACTTGCGAATACCATCAGCACTGCACTCGAACACCATAACCATCGTAAACCAGGAACCACCGCAGCTTGGTTGGGGTTTCACCGTCCTCCACCCACCCTGGACCCAAGACCAGGATCTAGCTTCCAGTGGGTAGGCCTCTCTTAGTCTCGAGAGCGTACCAGGAGCAGCTCTTACAAGAGCTTAGTGATTATACTCAGGGGGGTATAGTGATTATAGCAATCCCCAGAGTGTAGTTCTCCAATCCCCCAAACATGAGCCAAGACTTCATGAAGGTGCAAGATGATCTGAGAGTTTAATGGTACAGGTTGGATTTTTATACAACTTTTAAAGCCAGAGGAACACCCACTGGACCTGATGGGGCACAGGACACAAATTGTACAGACCAATAGAAACAATGTAATTGTCCTATTTATTGTTACATCCCCCTCTCATAATATTGTAAAGGGCTACGGAATCTGTTGGCGCTATATAAATGGCAATAATAATAATAATAATGTAGCAATGCCTGATACTCCCACATACAGCACACAATCCCTCCCCTCTGACTGTGATACAATTAAGGTAGATAATGTATTAACATAATTATCCCCAAGCATAAAAAGTACCCCAAAACACAACATATCCCCATAAATCCCCTAACAGCCCTGGTCTGGGTGAACAACATATCCAAAAATCACCCAGATCAGAGCAGGAGTTTCCTGGAAGTCTTTTTTTTGACCAACCGTGCACATGGTCCCATACCCAAAACAATTCCAGAGAATTAGGGCTAACAGTCGGTATCTCTGTCTGGAGTACAAAAGTACATACTTCACACGAACAGAGCCTTTGAAAATTCATTGGGCAAGGTATATTGCAGGGCCCATAGTCCTGAGGCAAGAACCCTTGACGAGGTTTGGTTTGTCACGGGGCCATAATCACAAGGTAGGAGGCTGGCAAACAGGCCCCTCCAAAAGCTAGTGACGAGGTTATTTTCGTTACAGGCACCCATGCAATGGGTTTTCTAAACCTAGACAAGTGAAGGAGAACTTTGTTTTCCCTCATTAGCCTATGAAGAGACATAGCACCATCAGCATATTCTGGCAGGGAGGGATGCCTTAAGGTAGAATCTACCTTGTTTGTGTCACCTTCTTTGATGGTGTCACCTGGTGCTTTCTGCAAATCCCACCCCAGCAGGTTCCTATTGATGCCAGTGAATAACATCTTAATTACACACACAACCAACAACAGTTTAGTGGTCTGTCATATTTTGGTACCTGCTGAATTTGCTCTCGCAAAATTACGTTATCCAGTAAGATGCATCTTTTAATCAGTTATATTGATGGTGCAAGGTCTTTATGAGTATCCTTAGTTTCTTTTTTGTAGCTCTTACCTCAAGAAATGTAAGCAAAACTTAATAAAATATGTCTACTTTATAAAGAACATGAATTTTATATATATATATTTTAAATAAATATATGTAATATATATACACACACCCACTTGAACACAAACCCAGTAGCTTGTTTTGCAAGGCTTGTTTTCAGAAGATAAGTATCACAGAAGAAAATAAGAAAAACAAAATTTCAGTCAGTTTAGTTCAGTTAGAACTCAAAATAAATAAATGAAAGCAGTTATGAAACTGTGATATAATCAACTGCTGGCAAAGACATGTAAGCTATATTGCAGAATACGTTTCCTGAATGCTTTTATGTGAAGGTTAAATGGAAATAATTTCAAATCAGCTCACAAAAGGAAACCAACTGTAGGATTTACCTTCACACAGTAACTCAAAAGAGTAATCCAACAGTCTTTCAAAGATGAAGAAGGTATTTCAAAAGATTATTTTATTTTGTATGGAACCATGAAAGATGAAATGCCACCTGATAACTGGAGAAGGATAGCTGCAAGATTCACAAAATCAGTAGCACAAGAATAAAAAAAAAATCTGCTTTAATCATAATGTTGTTGTGATTCTTTTTTTTTATCTTTAATTTAAATACATTGGCGTCTGCTTCTGCTTTGGCACAAATTACATATATAATATCTGTCACCACCATGCTTAACTGTAGGCATAGTGTTCTGTTCAGCATGTTTCAGCTCAAGCACAACTGGTGCAATTCTTGAAGCCCTCTGCTAATTGCATTAGGTGTGTCTCACATATTCATCTGCATATTAAAATGTGATTAATGACATTTACTGTTCTGACAGGAAAAGTTGTGCCGAGCAGCAATCAAATCCACAGGAGGATTTGTGCTGAGCAGCAATTATGCAAATGGAAACCTGGTAACTGCCTTCGGGGTCAAAGGCCGATTATAGCCTATCAGATCCAGAAGAGGGGTATTTAGGCCCAGTTCTCATCCTGCTCAGTGCCCTGTTGTGGTTTCCCTTGTGGTTGTCTGAGAGCGCGTTATTGATTTTGGTTATTCTGGTATTTTGACTTTGGCATTGTTTTTGACTTCCCTGTTTTCTGGCATCCCTGACCCCTGGCTTTTCCTTATCGTTGTGTCTCTTTCTGTGTCCCTTGACCTTGGCTATTCCTGACTATTCTTTGGTACGTTAGTCCGGCCATTCTAAGGTCCGATATACGTTACCTATTAGTCCTCTATGTTACACAATTCTACGTGCTGGATCATACTGTAATTCTGACAGTGTGCTTGAGACAACACATATTTTGCATTATACAGGTCAAAAGTTATTTGGGATACAAAGTATAATTTGGTGCTGCTATCACCAAGTGTGAACCACTCCAACACACAAAAAATCAATATAGTGAAAGATAAAATTGTGGTGAGAGCACTCAAAACATGCAGAAACAGTATTTTACCAAACTTGGTTCTGATGGGAGTATCTAAAACAGTAAAACATGAAACACAAAAACATAGAGTAATATTGTTATAGAAAGTGTAAAATTATTGCATGTGACTGGTAAAACTCACATATTTCTGAGTCACTTTAACAAGCTGACTCAGACTTAAGGCTTGTATGGAGATGAAAAATCTTCAGCTTTGGACGTCCTGTATCGATAATATTGGGTCTGCGCTGGGAAATACTTCTTCAAATTACTCCAGAAGGCAAGATCCAATATAAAATTTTCTTTATTATAAAATAACTTGGTTAAAATAATTCTTAATCCAATACAGGTAAAAAAAAGTCCTTAAAATCAGTATACCAATATTTTGCATATTTGTGCTGTTGTAAATGATTGTATTAAGGGGTTGAATAATTTTGAGACTGGAGAATTCATTCTAAGTTGCATTTTCAGTTGAATCGGGAAAATCACTTGAAGCATTCATTGTGTTGAGCTATTTCAGTTGATGTTGTTTGATTTGTTCATGGAAAACAGCTGAAAATCTGTAAATCTTATAATATACCTGATTTTCAAGGTGGGTTGAATAATTTTGATTAAAACTGTATGAGCAAGAATTAGGTTGCAAACACATCATAATCACTGTGTAATAATTCACAAATTTGATACGGAATGCCCTTGGCCGCAATTGATGACCCTTTGTGACCATATATTTGTGACATATTACCCTATACATGAATGGTAGCCATATTTACGCATATTCTAATCCTGTAATTATGATTTCATTTATATTTTAATTTCATACTTTCCATTAAGAATTAGCAGTTTGAAAAGTCTATGTAAAAAAGTGCTTGGTTTTCTACATTTCACCTGTGGGTAATTCACCGTACTTTAATTGTTTCAGTAAATGTATGTAATGCGTTATACATATGGCTCAGTTAAGAAATATACTCCCTGAAGATCCCTCTTTTTATGTATTTACTACCATGAAACCATATAACTGCATGTCCACTATTTATAGACTACATGATGTCTAAATGATTAATGATGTGCCTGAGGAATCTGAAAATTAACATTGTTCAGCTTATTGTTAACCTGTTATGTGAAAATCTCAAGATCACATATCAACTGTTTCCTTGCTAACCAATCAACCTTAATTACAAAAGAATAAGCACTAGTTTGTGAGTTAATTGGTTTTATAAGCAACACGTAAGTGGAATGCTGTAGCTTAACAAATACTTGCATGTTACTGTTAAAATGAAAGATGCTGTTCAGAATTCTCAGCTGTTTATCATTCTCAGTGTGATATTTAATGTTGTGAAACATCAATTTGAAAGTGACAGTAATTTGATAATTAGAAAAGGGCACAATACATTAGCTAATTCAATTAATTTTAGATGTATTGAAGACACTTATTATACAAAGTGCATGCTTTTACTCACTGTCATTAATTTATATAGATGTCTCTGTTTAAGTATTAAATAGAGGATGCATTATGGGAAAGTAATGTCAGGAAATCTGTAGACATCATAAAAACCACAGAACTTATTTTTTTATTTTATTTTACATTATGGTTTAGATTAGTTAATTTCTTTGTAGAGCATTGCAGGTCTGACCTAGATTGGCGGAAGTCCCATTTACCCATGAGATAGCTTTAGCGGGTACCCAGACAATATATACAAATATTTCTATTTTACTGCAGTCTACCTCACTTTAGTAGAGCAACCAAGCGGCATAAGAAGCACTGGCTACTGTGGGAAAGGGGCAGGGATATGATATGGTTTCTGTAGCACTCTTCACTCCCGCACTTGTGTATACAGATTTTCAATGCAGACATGTAAACACAATTTGCATAACTGCTAATTACATTTGTTTATTGTAAACTAATTTTGTTTGTAAATTCTGTGAACTTCCTAAAGCTAAATACAGAGAGACCGTTGTTACATATTGCAAGGGGAGAGGGACAGGGGCAAGGGGAAAGGGCTGCAAAAGCTCCTTCTCTCCTAAGACTGCAATTACATAGAGCTTAGAGAGGATGTGACATGTTTATGACATCACATCCTATAGAGCTCGTATTGAATACATGAATCCGTGTGAGCTGCGTCTGCTGGGCATAGCAAATGAACAGCCACCCTGCCTCTCAGATAGCAAGGCAATTGGATGATGGCTGATGGGAAATTAAATGAGAGCCACAAGCCATCCTCCCTTCTAGAGAGGAAGGTAATTGGAGGGTGGATGGCAGTGTTAATTTCGTAAGAATTTTAGTAAAATTTTAGTCAACTAAAATTTTCGAGAGTTAATTGACTAAAACGAAAACAATTCAGATGACTAAAATACGACTAAAACTAAAATGGCATTTTAGTCAAAAGACTATGACTAAAACTGAAATTTGCTGCCAAAATTAACACTGCACAGATGGGCTTTGGAAGGAGCAAAAGAGACAGACCATGGCTTTGGAGAGAGACACCTAGAGGGGCTGGCAGGACACAAAGATACACATAGGGGCAGAGGCAAGGGCAAAAGAGACAGATAGAGGCTTTACCTAAAGCATTAGATTTTAGTTGTGTTAACTAAAATCTACTGGAGATTGAGTCGACTAAAACAAAAACAATTCAGATGACTAAAATACGACTAAAACTAAGATGGCTTTTAGTCAAAAGACTAAAAGACTAAAACTAAATTTAAATTTCATGCCAAAATTAACACTGATAGATGGCAGGGGGAGCAGTGAGTGTGCTGAGAGCCTGACAGCAGCCACCTGACAATCTTTCAGTACACTATTTCTTTGTTCCATCACAATGTGAAACTGCACTTCACATCACAATGGAGTAGAGAGGAACACTTGATGAGAAACTGTCTGTTATCACAACCAGGGTAAATGCGCATAACAGCTTCCCTTGGTAGACTTCCCACATGGATACCATATCAAACCAAGAATATCAACACACAAGGATATAAAGGGATACAGCTGTTTAACCTAAAAAGATAGTGAACAATACATGGTGTAACATAGTCATAAGCATGTATAAAGACATGCAACTGGTTGCACTCACAAAGTGTAGGTTATCAGATCGCCTTAACCCCTTAAGGACCAAACTTCTGGAATAAAAGGGAATCATGACATGTCACACATGTCATGTGTCCTTAAGGGGTTAAAGGACCACTATAAGCACCCAGACCACTTCAGCTTAATGAAGTGGTCTGGGTGCCAGGTCCATCTAGGATTAACCCTTTCTGCTGTAAACATAGCAGTTTCAGAGAAACTGCTATGTTTACAAATGGGTTAATCCAGCCTCTAGTGGCTGTCTCATTGACAGTCGCTAGAGGCACTTCCGCGCTTCTCACTGTGATTTTCACAGTGAGAAGATGCCAGCGTCCATAGGAAAACATTGAGAATGCTTTCCCATGGACAGGCTGAATGAGCACGCGGCTCGTGCCGCGCATGTGCATTCAGCCGATGATGGGGAAAGGAGGAGAAGAGTCCCCAGCGCCGAGGGAGCCCGGTGCTGGAAAAAACGTAAGGGATTAACCCCTTCTTCCCGTTTGAGCCCGGTGGGAGGGGGGCCCAGAGGGTGAGGGGGACCCAAGGACCCTATAGAGCCAGGACCACGAGTAGTGGTCCTTTAAGGGTGCCACCCCTAATCGATAGGGGGGTTAGGGAGATGCAAGATAAATATGAACAATGGTCCTACGCGCTTCATTCTAAATATAGAACTTGCTCAGGGACCACTTAGATTATGAAACAATACAATATAAATGCAGTAAAAAAATTGATTCCCACTGAAATAAACTTTAACTCGCAAGTTGGAGTAAACTTGGAATTAATAATAAAATTAACTATAAATAATAACTTAAAAACCGAGTGTAAAGTCAGAGACCACACTCCTTTGCTTTCAGCAATTTAATAATATTTATTAATAGAGGCTAATCAAACCAATAAACAATAAATATACATTTGAAATAGGTTAATATATGTTGCTACCAAAACTAGTCATTGATTAAATGGAAAGTAAAATAAATTAACATAGCATAGACACGTGATACAGTTACCACTCCATTGATCATCTGCTGAGAGTAAGAGAGAGAGGGTGTGTATAGTGGGGATAGGGAATAGAGAGAGAGAGAGAGAGAGAGATAGTGAGGAGGGTGAATTCAAAGAGAGAGAGAATGTGCTATTCACAGGGCTTTTAACAGGTTAGCCCTTCCTTCTGCTGGACACACCTTCCACAGTCAATCCCATAGGATATAACAGAACCAGAGTGCCTCCTGGGGTAAGGGGATTGCACTGGAAGGGAATGGAGGAGGAGTTTATCAACAACCTAACTGGTTTTGCCTGGTCAAAGGCCATGTGCTTCACAGAGGACTCCATTATTGCCTAAGGGTAGAATGGGGCTTGAATCCCTGTATTAGAACACAATAACACTTCATTGGCATACAGTTTGGCTGTTAATCAGTCCCCCCACTTATTACACCCACCCTCCAAAATTTCCCAATATATAGGGCTCCTCTTCTCCATCATTGGTGATGTAGTGGGTGTGTTCCTATTTCGCTCCATAATTGGTGCTACCATAAAACCGATCAGCTGCTTCATTCCGTTCAGTCGTTTGCAATTCCCAGTCGCGGTAGTGACGCATGTGTTCCACGGAACACTTCCGTGTGTTCCAGGGGCATCATTTCCTCTATGTGTTCGTCTAATGGCTGCGCATGCGTTTTAAAATTTTCTTTATCCTCAGCCATATGTTATGGGCATATGCAAATATAACAAATGTTTAGAAGAAAATGTTGTATTTCTTAAAATGTGTACTTTGTCTTGAAGAGATTTTGCAAATTGACAACTTGTTAGAAATGGAAAATATTGTTTTTCATACAATGTTTCTTTAATAAATGACCTCTAACCCATATTCAGGGAAAACAATGTTCAGACTTTAGGATGCCATTTTGTCCAAGGTTAATGTAACAACAAATATACACAAACAAATAAGTAAAAGTATGGTGCTAAAAAATGTGATATAATATTAAAACATGAATGCAATATAATATTGGAAAAAAGCTGCACTCAATAGACAACGTCTCCTTCAAGGTGAGTATGCAGTGCGGCACAGCAGCATATATTCAGAACATCCAATCCTGTCTCCCTGCAGCCTGCTGCCAGTCGAGTCAGCCGGGCTCTCCTGATGATGTCAGTAGGAGGGGGCGTGACTTTCACAGCTCTTCTCCCAGCACCGCAGGAGAGCCCGGCTGACTCGACTGGCAGCAGGCTGCAGGGAGACAGGATTGGATGTTCTGAATATATGCTGCTGAACTGCACTGCATACTCACCTTGAAGGAGACGTTGTCCTTAATATATGTACCCTTTGGAAGGGAGACAGGCGCAGATTTTCAGCATGATCTTGTAAGTTTTCTACCTCCGGGTTTGAACTACTCATTTCTGTATATACTTCACCATTGTGTGATTTTTTTATATTCTAGATCTCCTGAAGAATTTGTGTTATTTTATACACAGGTTGTATTTTTTCATGATATCTGTTTGTTACCCCTTTAATCTGTACTGTCACTTGTTGGTGTAGTACAGATTTACTTTTTTTGTCATATTACATTGGTGTATGTGAGGTACACTTTTGGGTGTTTTAGCATTGTTTTCTGGTCCTTTTGGGATATTATACAGTACATTTCTTTTTCTATATGTCCCCTGTTCCAGCTAGGAAGGAGGTACCCAACTGGGGTATATGGAGCTCTGCTGCATTGGTGGCAGCGGTGGGATACAAGCCTTGCAACTTCCCGAACCAGTAGGAGAATGGTGCTTGCGAGACCTAAACTAACGAACAAGGGGAACATTAGTATACTAGCAGCCAGGGGGAGCCTTCATCGGCATTCGTGCAAGAACTTATGAAAGATGACCAGTCAAAGTCTAAAATCCTGTGGAACTATTTTGGGGCTTCACCTTGTGGTCGCCGGTCTAAGCTTCACTCAAATGTCTTTCCTAATCTACCGAATGGATCTAAGTGATATTTGGACAAAGTGGGCACTCAGATCCCTGCTATTCAGTGAACTAACTTTCGTGCAGAGGAGGAGTCTGGGAAATTTTGATTTGTCCCCTGTTCCCAACAAGGTCCACCAGTGGAATACCCCTGGAATGTAATTTTAAAAAACCCTTGCATGGAGAGTTGCATAAAAGCCAGCAGTAGCTAAATAAAAATCAGTTGACTCCCAGAACTGTGTGTCATCCAGTTACTGGGGAGATTGTGCCCTGGATATTGTATTGATTCCTCAGCTACAGCATAGATATTTATGAAGAATATTAGAGCTCCGCTACAGGTATAAATAGAAGAAAAACATTCACAAGTGTAGAGCAGTAAAGTCTGCTCTGAACTGTAATAGCATCTTCTGCAAGTATGGAGGCTTGAAGTTGTGGTGAAGGCAAATACTTTATTCACAAACAGGATAAAATCAGCTCCTAGGCAGGTAAGTCCCTCTGTGACTTTTCTCCCCTTCGGTTTAAATCCTCTCTAGTCCTTTGATCAAAT
Source organism: Pelobates fuscus (assembly GCF_036172605.1). NCBI lineage: Eukaryota > Metazoa > Chordata > Amphibia > Anura > Pelobatidae > Pelobates > Pelobates fuscus. The sequence continues at coordinate 212,218,334 of NC_086320.1, read as the reverse complement.
GCCAGCTACATAGTACTCCAAGGGCTGGGGTTGTACCACACTTCCTCTGAGAGGCGGGGCTTACAGACATCAAGTGTAATGACATCAGAGCGTAATGACAAGTTTCGCTGATATGTTCGGCTTCATCAGATCCACCCATACTTCCACCACAGTCTTTATTTAAGTATCTTGAGTGGCCATGATTACCTAAAATGTCTGAGAATAACACCATATAATTGGCAAAAGTAGCACGCACTAGACCAGTAATACATAATAAAGGGAATATTAAGTAAAATGTTAAATACAAATGGGAAAACAGTGTAATAAAGGTATCTATAATAGAAAAACCTACTCTACATAAAAACCCACTCTAAAGAAGCATATACAAAGCATGTTAGTAAAATAGCTCTTATGATATAAATAAATAAATTATCATACAATTTCATGCTAATACACTATTACTATACTATAAAATCTACTTATGTATATACATTGTGAGTTAAAATTAAATAAAAATTGTGGGCCCCTCTTAAAGTAATAAAAGGCTTTTTGGGTATTCCTTTGGCTAATCTTCTATCTTTACAACACTCTATTGACATTGACTCCTCACTGGGGCATGAGGAGTGCACAAAGGTTGGACAGTTAGTGGCAGTTCATATTCCATCTAGGGATGTAATAGAAATTTTGAGCTACAGTAATGCCAGTTTGGGACAGGTTAGCCCCTTGTTCACTCATCTCATAAACCAAATGAATGCCTTGGTGTGAAACAGGGAATCTTGGTGTAACTCTCTATATCGATTTAAAATTGCTAATTGATCTAGCAGCAGTGGCTGAGTAACACCAACACAGCAGAGGTTAGCATCTGCACAAGGTTCTTGAACCTTGTGCAGCTACCAAGGCAGCTTTGTAGAAGAGAATCAGCAAGCAAACAAATAGGAGAGTAGCACCTCTGAAATAGTCAAAGCTTACCTGCCTTTATTGATGACCCCCTGAGTTTCTGGGATGACATAAAAAATGTGTGGTCTTTTCTGTGTTTGGTTGTCCAGTAGCTATTGTCATGTCCAACAACCACTGTCTAAAGAAATTGAGTGTTTTCTGTTACAAGGAACATTCTTAATCTCTGTTCAAAGTTGTTTCAACATTTTTTAAAGTATTGTAAAATCTTGCCGGCAATAAAAAAAATAAAAAGTTTGGCCACGCTGAACACTTCTCCTACCCAATGCTCACAAATGTGAGCATGTTGGGTTTCCCTGCTCTTCAGTTTAATACTTGAAACGTCATCATCTGTTAACTGAGATTCAATTTGTCACTCACATGATCCTTCAAAGTTGTTTCAAAACTTGTAAAAGTATTCTAAAATTGCAATGAATAAAAGTAAAAAAAAAAAAAAAATGTTTTGTCTTGCCTGAATGTTCACCTGAATATTTTTTCATGGACATTGTTCAGCAGAGCGGAACCATCACATAAATACGCTCTGGACGAAATTTCAAGTTCGGAAAAAGTATTTGGCTGGAACAAATCAATCCCACCATGCACAAGTACCATGCTGTGATCTAAGTTCTCTCTGGCTTAACAGGAGGCAAGTTGCTGACCTAAGCCTGCCGTTGTAATATGAAAATAGACTAAAATAGACTAAACCCTAATAAATCAAAACTAAAAGGTAGAGTAAAGACACAGAGTGTATTAGCAGTCCTTACGTTTATTGTGTCTTATAACAAAAAATAAAATACGCAGACAGCCCAATGGCCGTAAGTGAAACACCAAGAGACAAGTCAGAGGTCATGAAAACAAAGGTACACAGAGCTGATAATTTAGCCAAGGTCTGGGACAAAAGAGTTACTCAAAGTCAGATCAAGCTGGGGTTAAAATGTCAAGAGGCACAAATGGAGTATAACCAGTGATGTATCTTCCGCGAGGCAAACAAGACATTTGCCTTGGGCAGCCGCCCCTGCAAACGCTCAGGCAGATCCCTTGTTTGCCTTGTGTCCTGGGGGGCTCAAGAGCTGGCCACTTTGGAGCCCACCCAAGGCGGGCAATGGGCAGCGAGGGAGCATTCTCACCTGAGCTCTTCCTGCTTAGCTCCCTCGCAAGCCTCTTAATGATGCTGGGACCGCGAGGGAGCTGAGCAGGAAAATCAGAGGTCCCTCGCCGCCTACTCAGCATGTCCACCCCCTGCCTGCCCACGCAGCAGCCCCACTAGACCGCAGGTAAGTAATCCACTCCAGCTCTCCCAGGGAGGCTGGGTGGATTTAAATAAAAATTCAAATAATAATAATTTGTGAGTGTTGGTGGAAATATGTGTGTGTATCTGTGAGTGAATGTGTGTGTGTGTGTGTGTTTGTGTTTCTAAGTGTGTGTGTCTGTCTGAGTGAATGTGTGTGTGTGTTTGTATGTGTGTGTGTCTGTAAGTGTGTATGTGTGTGTGTCTGTAAGTGTGTGTGTCTAAGTGAATGTGGGTGTGTGTGTGTCTATGAGTGAATGTGTGTGTGTCAGTGAATGTGTTGGTCAATGAGTGTGTATGTATCGGTCAGTGAGTGTGTGCATCTGTCAGTGCGTGCATCTGTCAGTGCGTATGTCTGTCAGTGAAAGTGTGCGTCTGTCAGTGAGTCTGTCAGTGAGTGTTAGTCTGTCATTGTGTGTCCGAGTAATAGTGTGTGTCTGTCTATCAGTGTGTCAAAGCAGTGAGTGTGTGTGTATGTCATTGTTTGTCAGTGTATATTAGAGTGTGTCTGTCAATGAGTGTATGCATCTATCAGTGAGTGTGTGCGTCTGTCAGTGAGTGTGTGTCTGTCAGTGAGTGAGCATCTGTCAGTCAAAGTGCGGCCTTGACAGGAAGGGGTGGGGAGAATTTAAATTAGGGGGGTGCCCGAGCACCATCCTGCCTAGGGCAGCACAAATCCTAAATACACCACTGAGTATAACACACTATTGGATACCAAAAGAAAACCACAACAAGCCAAGGTACTGTTCATAGAGATGATTTAAATAATACTAAGAAAAATCATTTGATCAGTGTCATATTTATGACACCAGAATGTTCGAGTATAAGAGGTGCCATGCATTGATGTGGAGGAGCAGTGTCCAGAATTTGAAATGACACCGGCAGGGCAATCTTACGCATACCACCCTTTAGGTTTGTTAGTCTCTCTTAGGGTAGGTGCTCTTATACTTAATTTTATGATATCTTGGATTAACACTCTCTACCTCTTTAACATTTGCTGAAGGGTAGTATTAAAAGCTTATGCCCCTCTATATAGCTATTAAAACCAGTTTCTTACTGCATAGGATTCCCAATACTGCCCTCTCTCCGCAAATTAACCTTTCATTGCTTTTTGCAGAGCTCCCAAAAGCAGTCTTGTAGGTAGTGGAAGGTGACAATATTGTGCTACCTCAGCAAATATATTTTCTAGTATGACAAGCAAAAACTCTGACAACTATTTCATTACCCGTTGGCCTACATTATCCCCACCTTGCTCTACTTTGGGCTGGAATTATGTGGAACTCGGTATGCTGTTGGGAGGTGTGGAAGTTGGGTGTTTGTATGACTGACACCTCATGTGGTTTCCCAGATATCTTTTATATCTATGTCACATTGGTCCCATTATAGGCGTAGGGTGTGTATTACCATAAGGATATTTGTTAAGTGTGTTGTGTGCGCTCCTGTTTTGCTGATGCTCTGAAGCAACTAGATGATTTGGCTGTGGAGCCTGGGCAATGCTACTTGTTGGTTGTGAGTGATCTTACAAACATGTGGATACTCATCTGAGTATTGTAAAGCCTGTATGCTCTCCTTCCTGCCTCATACATTTTCCAGTTCCTGTTCCAGTTGCTCTTCCAGTGTACCCCATTCACTTTTAGATGCATAATGTTTATTGGTTTACTTGGCAAATGTGTGTCTAGTATAACTAGACATTTCACTGTTTGGTCCATTCCTAAAAATACCATCACAGCCCTTGATAAGCATGGTCATTTTTATGCATTTTGTCACACTAGCGGTTGTGTCAAAATTGTATTTTTACTTCTTTGCAAATATATACAATGCTATTTGACAAATTGCAGATGAGAGATACTATACAGTCCCAAAAGTTTTTTGTTTTTTTAATATACCTGTAAAGGATAAACTAATAAAATATTTAAAACATTTAATAAAAAAGAATAATCTATATGTGAAATTATTGTTTTATCATATATTTATGTACTACCTAGGAATCTCATGTTTAACCAAAAAATAACTGAGTAGCAAAGAGGTAAAAATGTGTATAAATTGAAAGGACACTGATATACATACAAACTGGAACTCATTTGCATACTTGCAACTCATATAAAGTACACATTTGCCAAAGATCAAACAAAAGGTGATATTTTATCTCATCGTAATATGCTGCTTTACACAGCCCAAGTCATAAATTTGGATTCAGGTCCAATTATCCTCTAATAATAGGTCCTCTTAAGGTTGCCATAGGGAATTATAGCGCACCCAATAAAGTTCCAAAAAGACTGCTACATAGCACATAATTACTTCCTAGCAAATGTAAAGTCTTGACATAATGTACAAATTTTGGTCAAATTGTTCCTGCAAATGAAAGTCTCTAATCTAATTACGACAGCTATTCATCTCAAAATTTCACTAGCTTTCTCTAAGGATTTAATCTACACACCTCTAAGATGTTTCCTGGAGGTAAACATTCAATCATTCCATATACAGCTCTAAACTGTCAAAAACGATTTCCACAAATAATTAATAAAGACGCTTTTTAAAGGGTATAACTGCAGTAAAGGAAATTACATCTGCAAGATATGAGAGATACACATTCAAATTAAAATATTGCCTGAAGCACATACTTACGTAGAAACCTTCCCAGACTTAAATAGTCTATATAAAAAGAAGTTTTACGAATATATAAAATACATAGTCAAAATTTGTACTAATCAATTCAGAATAAATTGGCTTTGCAAAATAAAAGTACCCTAATATAAAATATTTTATTTTAAAATATTTTGAGTGTGTGATTTCCAGTTGACATTTGTACAATTATGTCATTGTTATATATACATGTATTACAAATTCAAAGAGCAAATTACTACAGGAAGTATTTGATATTCAATATCTAATAATAATGATGCAATTTTTAATAACCAAACCATAGATGAAAACATAATTATTTAGAAAACAGTGTTATAAAAATAACAATTTAATATGAGTAAGTTATATAAAATTGCAATATTCACACAATTAGGAAACATTCATTTGATAACTTCTTTAACCCCTTAAGGACACATGACATGTGTGACATGTCATGATTCCCTTTTATTCCAGAAGTTTGGTCCTTAAGGGGTTAAAAAGTGCCAAACATGAAGTCAAATGGACAAGTTCAAATTGTGTCTACAATAATAGCTTTTGATTAAAAACCTCAAAACCATCTTGTCACTTAATACAATTATTGTATTATCACTAAATTCATAATTATCACTAAATTCATTAAATGTAATTGTGGTTGATATTTTGGTTACTGTCCAATGACTGCACAGATTTGCTATGGGTTTAAGGTCTGGCTAGGCCACTCCAGGACCTTAATGTGCTTCCTCTCGAGCCACTCCTTTGTTGCCTTGGCTGTGTATTTTGGGTTATTGACATGCTGGTCTTGGCCATGGTGGAGAGTTTGGAATCTGATTGATGAATTGATTGATTCTGTGGACAGGTGTCTTTTATACAGGTAACTAGCTGAGATTAGGAGCACTCCCTTTAACAGAGTGCTCCTAATCTCAGCTCTTTACCTGTAAAAACATTTTTTTTGCAGATTGATAGGGGATCAAATAATTATTTCACTCATTGACATGCAAATCAATTTATAACTTCTTTGACATTCGTTTTTCTGGATTTTTTGTTGTTGTTATTCTGTTTCTCACAGTTAAAAAATGCATACCATTAAAATTATAGACTAATCATTTCTTTGTCAATGGACAAATGTTCAAAGTCAGCAGGGGATCAAATACTTTTTTTCCCTCACTATAAATGTATATATTATATTGAAAAACAATGTTTATAATTTCCATTTCCAATAATTCTTGTCTCAAATGAATACACTTTAACATAAAAGGAAGTGCTTACAATTTATATTGAAATCTGCACTGTTTGTCAAATAAAAAGGAGGGTATACTCTTTATACATAAAACACTTCAGCAAGCCAAAGTGCTTTATGGGGTCTGGATTGTCCCTTTATAGCCTGCAATAAGGGTCAACTGCTCTGAATATGAAAAAAGAAGGGAGAAAAGGGGTGAGTCATGCTGTGTGGGAACAGTCAATTAAAGGAACCCTGTAGAAACCATAACAACATCAATCAATTGAAAAGACCCTGAGGAGTCAGGCAAAGCCTAGACAGAACAGGGACATGTGAGTGTGAGGGGGAGTGTATGGGTTGAATGGTAAGGAGATCTTTAGAATGGTGGAAGGAGGGTTAATGGCAAAAGGGTGGGATAGTATAAAAAGGTGGGCATTTTACAGGCTAAGCAGCCATCTTAATTATCAGTTGGTAACAGCTTCCTGCCCTCCCCTTGTTTGTTTCTTTATTTGTGTTTGTTGTCTGTGTTTGTTATTGTTTTATCATATATTAATGTACTACCTAGGAATCTCATGTTTAACCAAAAAATAACTGAGTAGCAAAGAGGTAGGGGTAGGGAGACATTGAGGGTAGGCAGGAGACACATGGATGGCAGGGGTAGGGGGACATGGAGGGGAGGGAGGAGACATGGATGGCAGGGGTAGGGAACATGGAAGGGAAGGGGGGAGACATATGGATGGCAGGGTTAGGGGGAATGGAGGGGAAGGGGAATACACATGTATGGAAGGGGTAAGGGGGCGTGGAGGGGAGGAGAAGACACATGGGTGGTTGGGGGACATGGATGGCATGGGTAGGGATGAGACACATGGATGGCAGGGGTAAAGGGACATGAGGGGGAGGGAGGAGACATTGATGGCAGGGGTAGGGAAACATGGATAGCAGGGTTAGGGGGAATGGAGGGGAGGGGGATACACATGGATGGCAGGGGTAGCGGGAGATGGAGGGGAGGGGTGATACAGATGGATGGAAGGGGTAGTGGGACAAGGGGGTGGGCGTGACACATGGATGGCAGGGGTAAGGGGATATGGAGGGGGAGAAACATTGATGGAAGGGGTGGGGAACATGAGGGGAGGGGAGATGAAAGAGGAACATGGATGGCAGGGGAACATATATGGATGGAAGGGGAACATTGAGAAGGAGAGATATGGAGGGGTGGGGGTATAAACAGTCAGTGGTGGGATTAGGGTGGAACGGGTGGGGGGCATAGATGGGGATGGGAACAGAGACACAGATGTAAGGGGGGGAGAGAGACACGGATAAATGGATGGAGGATGTCACCCTAGCACACACACTGTCACCATCCAACTCAAACTGTCACCCACACTCTGAGACTTAATATACCACGTTTATGTATTTAATGCTCTTTGGCATGGTATACCTATTTTTTTGTATTTACTGCTTATTAGCTTGAAACACAATGCATTTAATGCATTAATAGCATTCCCTTGCCCTTAAGGGTATATATACATGTGACTTTGTTGATGTGCTTGTGAGTGTGTGTGCATTGGATTTCCAAACCAAATGTATAGTAAGCTCCTCTGGAATAACCTTTTTCTTTATCCAACATTAAAAAAAAAAAAAAAAAAAACATATAGGGCTTCAGCTTTTCTTAAATAGAGACAAAAGTGCACACCATAGTGAAGTACCGTTACATTGTGTAGTGTGCCATAGTTAAAGATTGCACTCACAAGATTTTGGAAATGAATTACCTTCAAACACATCAAGCTGTACTTAATGAACTGCCACACCGTCTCCATTTGAGTTCTCACCAGGAACACTTAAGGAACACCAGTGCAGGTAAAATTATTTGCACTATCGTGGATAAGGACTATCGCTTATTACTAACTTAATGGTGTACAAATGTATATAAAATATTCTAATACAATGAGCTGCTATACATCCATGTGATTCCTTACAATATCACAAACATAGTATACAAACATAAAAAGAGAATGTAGCGCTTTTATAAATGAATAAATTATCACCTTTGGTTCAGTTAGGAGGGGAGTTCTCACTTGTGTGCCAGATAAATAGATATCTATAAGAGACAATCAGACATAATGTAGATCAGGCCTGTACAACCTGCGCCCCCCCAGATGTTGCCAAACTACAACTCCCATGATTCTTTCAATGAAACAGATAGCCAGGGAATCATGGGAGTTTTAGTTCAGCAACATCTGGGGGGCTGCAGGTTGGACAGTCCTGGTGTAGATAGTACATAACAAGGTAGTGTCTATAGCAGAGATGGCGAACCTTTTTGAGTGCCCAAACATACATGCCAACTTTTTTTTCCTCAAAGTGCCAACACGGCAATTAAACCTGAATACTGAGATTTAAGTTTAGAAAAAACAACTTGTACAGTTGTCCGAACTAGTTAAAATCTATTGTTTTAACCCCTTAAGGACCAAACTTCTGTAATAAAAGGGAATCATGACATGTCACACATGTCATGTGTCCTTAAGGGGTTAAAAGAAGAACACAACAGAGAGTTCAATGATACAAATTTTAAATAATAATACAAATAGATAAAATTAAGCTTATATTTATTAGTATCTCCAACAAATGCAATGCATGCACACAGGCTGCTGAACACATTCACACACCGACTGCTTAATACATACACACACCGACACACAAACAGACTGCTAAATACACACACAGTCCGCTACACTGCTGAATACATCAACTGCTGAATACACACACACAGTCTGCTGAATACATACACACAGTAAGCTGAATACACACGCAGTCAGCTGAATACACACACAGTCAGCTGAATACACACACAGTCAGCTGAATACACACACATACACTGCTGAATACATAAAGACTGCTGAATACACACACACATATACTGAATTGAGGGGTGCAGTGTATGTGTTTGTGTCTAAGGGTGTGGAGGTACTGTGTTGTTTGAGGGGTGCTGTGTTGTGTGAGGGGTGCTGTGTGTGAGGGGGTAAGGGTGCTGTTGTGTTGGGGTAGGGGTGCTGTGTGTGGGGGGGTAGGGGTGCTGTGTGTGGGGGGTAGGGGTGTTGTGTGTGTGGGGTAGGGGTGCTGTGTGTGTGTGTGGGGTAGGGGTGCTGTGTGTGTGTTGGTAGGGGTGCTGTGTGTGGGGGCGTAGGGGTGATGTGTGTGGGGGAGTAGGGGTGTAGGGTGCTGTGTGTGTGGCGGGTAGGGTGCTGTGTGTGTGGGGGGTAGGGTTGCTGTGTGTGGGGGGTAGGGTTGCTGTGTGGGGGGGTAGGGGTGCTGGGTGTGTGGGGGTGGGGGTAGGGGTGCTGGGTGTGGGAATAGGGGTGCTGGGTGTGGGGGCGTAGGGGTGATGTGTGTGGGGGAGTAGGGGTGTAGGGTGCTGTGTGTGTGGGGGGGTAGGGTGCTGTGTGTGGGGGGGGTAGGGTTGCTGTGTGTGGGGGGTAGGGTTGCTGTGTGGGGGGGCAGGGGTGCTGGGTGTGGGAATAGGGGTGCTGGGTGTGGGGATAGGGGTGCTGTGTGTGTGGAGTAGGGGTGCTGTGTGTGTGTGTGGGGTAGGGTGCTGTGTCGGGGGGTAGGGTGCTGTGTGTGGGGGAGTAGGGGTGCTGTGTGTGGGGGGTAGGGATGTGGGGTGCTGTGTGTGGGGGGGTATGGTGCTGTGTGTGTGGGGGGGTAGGGTGCTGTGTGTGGGGGGTAAGGTTGCTCTGTGTGTGGGGGTAGGGTTGCTGTGTGGGAGGGGTAGGGGTGCTGTGTCGGTGGGCAGGGGTGCTGTGTAGGGGCGTAGGGGTGCTGTGTAGTGGGGTAGAGGAGCTGTGTTGGGGTAGGGATGCTGTGTTGGGGGGTAGGGTTGAAGATACATTAAAAACATGTTTTGTCTTCTAACCTTTGGTGAAGGGGAGGGGGGAACACAGCCATCCCTGGTGGTCCGGTGGTGGTAAGTATGTAGGACAGAAGTACAGGTACTGCAGCTCTCCTGTCCTCCCGTGGTTACCATGGTAACGTGGGACAACGCTCCACACAGCTCGTGGGAGGACAGGAGAGCTGCTTCCTAGATGCCCCCCGCTTCCGGTCCTCCCAACACGGAAGCAGAGTAGGTGCCTGCCATTTTGGGCAGGCAGGTGCCTACTCTGCATTGATGGCGAACCTTTGGCCGCATGCCCACAGAGAGGGCCCGGCGTGCCACCTGTGACACGCGTGCCATAGGTTTGCCATCACTGGTCTATAGTTATAATATATAAGCACTCACAAATGGAGAGCTATAAACCTAGCTCTGCTTTAAATAGTTTATGGGCCCGTATAGGTGACCCACCCCTATCCACCCCCTGTTGTGCATTTATTCCCCCTTTAGGACAAGATCCGTATTGGGAATAGGGGTGGGTCACCTATACAGACTTAGAAACGATTCAAACCAGAGCTGGGTCCATAGCTCTCTGTTTGTGAGCGCATATATATTATAACTATAGACACTACCTTGTTATGTACTATCTACACTATGTCTCATTGTCTCTTATAGATATATATTTATCTGGCACACAAGTGAGAACTCCCCTCCTAACTGAACCAAAGGTGATAATTTATTCATTTATAAAAGCGCTACAATCTCTTTTTAGGTAAAATTATTTATTCCAATAATATATCAAAACCAGCAACAAAAAAGCCCTACACGTTTTGTCCAGTTTCCTTGGACTTCCTCAGGGACCGCATATATTTAAAATACATAAACCATTAAATAAATATCACAAACAAATGTGCCTATACCGCATAATGTATGATTCCTAAGTTAGACTTTTATATAGTCCAATATTTGAGTAAGTCAGGGAGAAATAGCAGAGATGGAATAAACAAGAGTTTTCTTAACAATTTACTGGATATTATTGGTTCTTTAGCAAACGTTTTCAACCTATCTGAAGAAACACTTCTACTATTTATAACACTGCTACTAAATTATAAAATATTTTACCAGGAAAGATACATTGAGATTTCTCTCGTTTTCAAGTATGTCCTGGGTACTAATAATATAGCAGATGGGCTATCCTCAGTGGTGGAATTAGAGATATACCTGCTTTCATTAGAAATGTGCATTTTCTGTTTCAATTATCTCTTTTGTTCTGGAAATTACACACAGCTGACTCAAATCTCTCATACTGGAAAATGTTCTAAAGTTTTCCCTCTCCCCAGGGATTAGTTCATAGATGTAGTAAGAATTGCTAATATGTTTGAAGATTTTCTTAACCTCAAAATTATAGAAAAAAAAAAGGTCCTACTTTTCTTTTTCTTAAAAGTTTTTTTTTACCAGACTTGGGAAAGATGATATTAGGATGTGTTATGCCGTCCTCCAAAAAGAGGATCTAGTACGGCACATCCCAAAATTTGTGTCTACCTTCTTCCCAGCATGCAGATCATAATCAAAGGAGTTGCCTTGCAACCCATGCAGCCTCATCAGTCAATCACCATGGTCTAAGTCACATCACAGCCTGTTATGGCGATCACAGATACAGTGTTACATTGAATTCAAATATTGATTGTGCATCTCTCTTTCACTACTTTTTTCTTAGGTGAGAGAGGTAGCAAGATAATTGCTACAAAGTGTGTCTACAGTGTTAAATGGTGCGTGAGGGAGGAACCACTAATTTTTACCTTTTCACTGCTGATCACAGTGTTACTGCTGCGATCAGTCTGGTCAGTATATTAGGGCCATGCAGATTTTTTTGGGGTCAGGTTGTTCTCTTTTTTTAGATAAAAAAATTACCTTTTTTGTTAGTTTTAACAATTTTAATCTTTTTAAACTTTTTCTGTGGTGTATAATCACATAACGTATCTGTGATCAGTCTTATCAGAGTGTTCTCTTTGATCAACCTGTCCTGGTAGTAAATCTTGTTGTTGTTGTTGTTGTTAGTTAGTTTATTTAAAAAGATAATAAATAATCTGTGCTGGTCATAGATTTTTAGACTGGGCTCAATAAGTTCTTTTCTTTTTTGGGTGGTGTGTAGGGCAGTGGCGTACATTCCGCGGTCGCAGGGGTCGCAGCTGCGACCGGGCCCGTCACTACAGGGGGCCCAGCCGCCCTACGGACCCCCGCAACCGGGTACAAGCTGCCACGTTTTGCGGCACCGGCCCGCGCGGCAAACCACCGGGCACATCTTTCAAGGGGTCCATTGGGTGGCCCATGCTGTCATGCTGTCGATGCATATCCCTATCATTACCCTGTGATGACATCAGACAGCTGGGAGATAGAGACTGCCCCAGGTCACTCCTCCCAGCTATCAGAGCCCGTGCAGGAGGAAGAAGGAACGAGGAACTCTACTCTGACTCCCATCAAGCTTGGCCACCACTGGACCCCAGGGAAAGTCACAAAAGGTAGGAAACAGGAAACATTTTGTATGTGTCTGTATGTGTGCCTGTATGTTTGTGTGTGTCTGTATGTGTGTGTGTCTGTGTGTCTGTATGTGTGTTTCTGTATCTCTGTATGTGTGTGTCTCTGTATGTGTGTGTGTCTGTCTGTATGTGTGTGTGTCTCTGTATGTTTGTGTGTGTGTCTCTGTGTGTTTGTATGTGTCTCTGTATGTGTGTGTCTGTGTCTCTGTATGTATGTGTGTCTGTGTCTCTGTATGTGTTTGTGTCTCTGTATGTGTTTGTGTCTCTGTATGTGTGTGTGTGTCTTTGTATGTGTCTGTCTGTATGTGTGTGTGTCTCTGTCTGTATGAGTGTGTGTCTCTGTATGTTTGTGTGTGTCTCTGTATGTGTGTGTCTGTATGTATGTGTGTGTGTGTCTGTATGTGTCTGTGTCTCTGTCACTATATGTGTATGTGTGTGTGTGTCTGTATGTGTCTGTGTCTCTGTCACTATATGTGTGTGTGTGTCTGTGTCTCTGTATGTGTGTGTGCCTCTGTATGTGTATGTTTGTGTCTCTGTATGTGTGTTTGTCTGTGTCTATGTATGTGTCTCGGTATGTATGTGTCTGTGTGTATGTGTGTATGTATGTGTCTGTCAGGTGTGCATGTGTGTCTGTCTGTGTGTTTGTGTGTGTGTCTGTTTGTATGTGTTGGGGGAGGGCCCACGGATCAGGGAAGAGAGGGGCCCCATGGAATGTGTGTATGCCACTGGTGTAGGGTTTACTTTGTTGGGTGGGCCTGGGTATAGGTGGTGGCTTGAGGGATTTGGTGTTGGGCAGATAGAAATTTTTTTTTTTTATGCCTTTTGCATCAATGAACATTACTATTCTGTGGAACTGGCTTATGTAATTTTAATGAATGAATCAGAGAGTTACACATTTGTAGTGACACTCTTACAGTTTCTGATATATCGCCCCTAAAGACATAGAATTGTCAACAAATGCCCTAAATGCTTCCATATACTCCACTGCAGAAAAATATATCATCTTCAAAACTGCAGACTGAAAAAGAAAACAGAACGTTTTTAAATACTTACCATAATTTACTTTTCCTGGCGAATATCCATATCAGCATCTTGTATCTGTTAAGCTCCTTCCTCTTAGCTGATTAGAAGAGGAATATTCAACTTTTAAATAAAAGAAAATATATAAGGAGTTCCCTCCCCTCAAGCAGCAGTTAACTAACCAAGTTAACCAATATGGAAGGGGAACTTTGCTGCTGATATGGATATTAGCCAAGAAATAAAAAATATTGCAAATATTTAAATAGTCCTTGTTAGCATCACCTATGGGTCTTCCAAATTTTAAATGTGTTGGAAAAGATAAAATAGACACAAAAACTGAACTGCAAAAATAATTTATTAATTGGACATGAATTCAAAACACTATGTCCAAAAGATGAAGTGGTGGGAGAAATTACATCTAGGGGGAAATGCTTGACAAATATGTTGAAGGAAGACCAAGCTGCAGCCTTGCAAATTGCATCAGCAAAAGTATCCTCCAAAGATGCCCATAATGCAGAGGCAGCCCTAGGGAGTGAGTGTTGATGGCTTCTGGAATGCCTGTCCATTTACAGCTATAGAAGAGACTGTAAATAAATCACAGAATAAATTGTGAAAAGAAGAAAAACTACCACAACAAGAGGACGCAGTCTTAAATTAGAGGGGCAAAGGTTTAAAAATAATATCAGGAAGTATTACTTTACTGAGAGAGTAGTGAATGTATGGCATAGCCTTCCAGCTGAAGTGGTAGAGGTTAGCACAGCGAAGGAGTTTAAGCATGCATGGGATAGGCATAAGCTATCCTAGCTATAAGGTAAGGCCAGGGACTAATAAAGGTATTTAGAAAATTGGGCAGACTAGATGGGCCAAATGGTTCTTATCTGTGATCAAATTCCATGTTTCTATGTAAAAAAAATGAAAAATAATAAATAACCTTACATCATAATAAATAGCAACAGGAAAAAATAATTAAAATCCAAGGCTTAATGGAGAAATAAATGCAGACTGAAAACTGGACCACTTTAAAATCAGAGGCACCTTAAGCTCTTTTGAAATGCCCAATTTTTCCTTAGATGGTGCCTTAAGGATATTCGCGCTGCTTCCTGCAAAACTTCAGGTGGTCATCTTGGAACGCCTCAATAGGGAAGCCTAAACCCAATTAGGAAACGCTTAAGAATGTCCATGCATGTGCAGAAGATATTTGGAAAGACTCTGATGCCCATCTTGGGGCTCTCTCTCGAGTGAGGAATACTGGGCACCATGAAAGGAATAACAGAGTTCAGAAAATTGACAAATAAAGCAAATCAGAATATTAAAAATAGAGAGGAACTTGCTTACCACTTCAAGAAATGCAGCAATGTATCCAATATACCCCAAAAATTCAGGAGATGCTTAGAAGTAGACATGATTAAATATCTTCAATTACTATAAGCTAATATAGTAAACATAACCCAAACATTAGTGATGTCACGAACCCGAAATTTTCGGTTCGCGAACGGCGAACGGAAACTTCCACAAACGTTCGCGAACCGGCGAACCGGGCGAACCGCCATTGACTTCAATGGGCAGGCGAATTTTAAAACCCACAGGGACTCTTTCTGGCCACAAAAGTGATGGAAAAGTTTTTCAAGGGGACTAACACCTTGACTGTAGCATGCCGGAGGGGGATCCATGGCAAAACTCTATCTCTTTAAAACTCTTTAATCCATAAAGGGCAGAAATCACCTAACATTCCTAAATCGCAATGAATATGGATTAACACCTGACATATGACATATTGACACCTTGACATATGGATTGACACCTGTGCTCAGAGCCCCTGATGCACACGGACACAGAGCAGAATAGGGACTGTTCCCCTTACATCGGGTTACTTGGCAGGTATGGATTGACACCGGTCCTCAAAGCCCCTGATACACACTGACACAGAGCAGAATAGAGACTGTTCCCCGTCCTCAGAGACCATGATACACACTGACACAGAGCAGAATAGAGACTGTTCCCCGTCCTCAGAGACCATGATACACACTGACATAGAGCAGAATAGAGACTGTTCCCCGTCCTCAGAGACCATGATACACACTGACACAGAGCAGAATAGAGACTGTTCCCCGTCCTCAGAGACCATGATACACACTGACAAAGAGCAGAATAGAGACTGTCCCCCATCCTCAAAGCCCCTGATACACACTGACAAAGAGCGGAATAGAGACTGTTCCCCGTCCTCAGAGACCATGATACACACTGACACAGAGCAGAATAGAGACTGTTCCCCGTCCTCAAAGCCCCTGATACACACTGACACAGAGCAGAATAGAGTAGTACTATTCTTATCAGTTTAATTCCTGTTGCGTCTTCTATCAGTGGACGTGTATATGGCAGCGATTTTTTGAACAGGGAGATGGAAGAAGATGCTTGGTCGTTCCTCCTACTTCAAATTTGGGGCACTGCACGGGCAATCTAATGTGCCACCAGATAGGAGTGGTGTGTTAAGTAGTACTATTCTTATCAGTTTAATACCTGTTGCGTCTCCTATCAGTGGACGTGTATATGGCAGCGATTTTAGGAACCGCACACCTGGGACCCGAGCAAGGTCACCTCGTTCAACAGGCTCCAACATTTGTCCCTGGAAACCTAGCCTGGACATCATGCACAACTTGAATGGAAAACGGGACTAACAGGTCAACCCTGCTTACGGAGACTCTCAGGTCATTGATCGTGTCAAGAGGAGGGGAACAACTTCAAAAAAAGATTCCTGGCAAATTCTTAAAAAAAATGGTGAAACTGCTGCTGCCGAAAATTCCAATACCTGACTAGAACGCGACAAATCCCATTACCTAATGCGTACTTGCGACGTCTACAAAGGACTCTCACTAGCTTCGTGTGGGCACACAAAAAATCAGGGTAGCCACTAGTATACTCACCAAACCCCTAGAGCAGGGAGGGCTAGGACTACCAGAGGTGAGAACCTACTATAGAGCAGCGCTGATGACCACCGCCCTGCAGGCACACACAGCCCACAACACACCACAATGGGTGGATATGGAATCAACGTGGGCTTGCCCCAAGGGCCTTAGGTACTTATTCTGGGTCCCACATAGACATCGCCCTAAACTACCAGACACACCGGCCACTACCGCAATCCTGATGAAAACCTGGGATACGATTAAAGAACAATTAGGTTATACAGATAAATGGGCGCTGGCCACACCACTTTACTGCATACACATGATGAATCCCACATTTGACCATCGACTATGGACCGAGCGACGATGCACGTTGGTTAGACACCTCTATAATCAAGGACAGCTGAGACAATTCCCTGACCTGCAACAGAGTTACAATTTGCCACAAAGAGCGATATTCTCCTACCTACAACTAAAGGGAGCACTGACAAACTCCACTATCCTGACAACCCCGACCCACACGCGTTGTACAGAGAAAGCATGCAAATCTAGAACAATGCCCAAGAAACCGCTTTCACTCATGTATGCAATTCTAAATAATCCTACCCAACAGCCACCACCGCAGCTAGACAAATTCAGAGAGGCATGGCATAAGGATTTGAGTACAGTCTTCTCAGAAGAACAATGGAACCAAGCCTTCATAGCCCATAAAGGTAGATCCAGATGCGCATCCCACCTAGAGCTAATGCGCAAGATACAATATAGGTGGTACTTGGTACCGACTAGACTAGCGACCATATATCCCAACACCTCGAGACTTTGCTGGAGATGTTTAATAGAATAGGGCACAATGCTCCACATCTGGTGGGCCTGCTCAGCCATCAGAGGATACTGGAAGGCAGTTGAGAGGGTGATACAAGGGGCACTGGTCACGAGAACCAACCTGAGACCAGAAAATGCCCTACTCTTCATCTCGATTGACCCATTCCCAAAAGCACATGCCGACCTAACATATCATATTTTGATTGCTGCCAACGTATTAATAGCCAGAGGGTGGAAACAACAACAGCCACCGGAGAGATCTAGCCTTCTCCAACAGATCTCCCTAAACCTAGCATATGAAACAAAAACCTGCCAGCGGCTACACCCTCCACACCACATAGTGGAAGCCAGGAACATATGGGAGGCGTATCTGAGGAAGGAGGAGGAGGGGGTCGTGTTAGAACAATAACATATCACATATATATATATATACACGAAGGATGAATAGTACCACTCCTAAGACCTAACTGCTCTGACGCAGAGAGACAACGACTCCAAACACCATGGTACAACAGCCAACATTGAGGTATACCAAGCTGAGGTTAAACAATCTACAGGGCATAACGGAACAAACACCCACATTGTACATAGTTAAGTAGTTAGATAAGGAATATATGTGTGGATGAATCCCTGATGAAGTATAAGGGAAGGCTGGGATTCAAGCAGTATGTTCCTTCCAAGCGCTCTAGGTATGGTGTAAAGATGTATAAGCTCTGTGATAGCGAGACTGGGTATACTCAGGCCTTCCGGGTGTACGAGGGAAAGGATAGCCACCTTGACCCTCCAGGTTGCCCAGAACATATGGGATGGAGTAGGAGGAGTAGAGGAGGTGGCAGCAGGCCTGCCTGCAAGTTGTGGCGGTGTCACCAACTCCTCTGCAGAGCCACGCATTCCATGCTTGGCAGCCGTCAGCAGGTTTACCCAATGCGCAGTGTAGGTGATATACCTGCCCTGACCATGCTTTGCAGACCAGGTATCAGTGGTCAGATGGACCCTTGCCCCAACACTGTGTGCCAGACATGCCATTACTTCCTTTTGCACAATCGAGTACAGGTTGGGGATTGCCTTTTGTGAAAAGAAATTTCGGCCGGGTACCTTCCACTGCAGTGTCCCAATAGCTACAAATTTTTTGAACACCTCAGACTCCACCAGCTTGTATGGTAAAAGCTGGTGGGCCAATAGTACAGACAAGCCAGCTGTCAGACACCGGGCAAGGGGGTGACTTTCTGACATTGGCTTCTTACGCTCAAACATGTCCTTGACAGACACCTGACTGTGGGCAGATGAGCAGGCCTGACACACAGACACTTGGAGACAACTAACTGCTATTCAATCTATAACAGTGATGAAGTTTTTTGGTTTTTAAATGCAAGCTATTGGGACACCAGATATGAGTGGCAAAGTACACTGGCAGAGGTCTGCAGAGCACACGCTGAAGGCCTGACACACCCGCTTGAAGACAACTAACTGCTATTCAATCTATAACAGTGAAAAAAGTTTTTTGGTTTTTAAATGCAAGCTATTGGGACACCAGATATGAGTGGCAAAGTACACTGGCAGAGGTCTGCAGAGCACACGCTGAAGCCCTGACACCCGCTTTAAGGACACTGACTGCTATTAGCTTAAACTGAAAAACGTTTTTTCTTTGTAAAAGCACGCTATACAGACACCAGATATGAGTGGCAAATTACACTTGCTGAAGTTGGCAGAGCACACGCTGAAGGCCTGACACCCAGACGCTTGCAGACAACTAACTGCTATTAGCTTACAGTGAAACCCTTTTTTTGTTTTTAAAGGCACGCTATAGTCACACAAGATATGAGTGGTGGCACTGGGCAAATGGGCACAGTATCCACTGAGCCTGACACAGAAGCTGGCAGACAACTACCTGCTCTTCAATCTATTACAGTGAAAAACTTTTTTTTTTTTTTAAATGCACGCTATAGAGACACCAGATATGAGTGGTGGCACTGGGCAAATGGGCACAGTATCCACTGATCCTGACACAGAAGCTGGCAGGCAGGCATCTGCAATTAGCTTACAGTGAAACCCTTTTTTTGTTTTTAAAGGCATGCTATAGTCACACCAGATATGAGTGGTGGCACTGGGCAAATGGGCACAGTATCCACTGAGCCTGACACAGAAGCTGGCAGACAACTGACTGCTCTTCAGTCTATTAAAGTGAAAAAAGTTTTTTGGTTTTAAATGCACGCTAAATGCACGCTATATTGCACCTTTGCCTCTGATACTAATGCCTTATTTTTTGTGCTGGAATATCCATATTTTAAATAAAAGCAGATATTTAAGGAGTCCACTCCCCTTAAACAGCAGTCTTTTTCCCTGTCCTCCAGCTGTTTATGCAGCATTATTTTTTTTCTTTTACAGTTCACCTGCCATTAGTTTTTCGCTATGGCCCCCATGGGAGTTCAGCCTCTCTACTTCTGGATGAACCCAGATACAGCCAAAGCAGTTTGGTAATGCATGGTAGTGATGTACCGAACTGTTTGCTGGCGAATAGTTCCCGGCGAACATAGCGTGTTCGCGTTCGCCGCCGCGGGCGAACACATGGGCGGTTCGATCCGCCCCCTATTCGTCATCATTGAGCAAACTTTGACCCTGTGCCTCACGGTCAGCAGACACATTCCAGCAAATCAGCAGCAGACCCTCCCTTTCAGACCCTCCCACCTCCCTCCCAGCATCCATTTTAGATTCATTCTGAAGCTGCATGCTTAGTGAGAGGAGGGAAAGGGTAGCTGCTGCTGATTAGATAGGGAAATTGATAGCTAGGCTAGGGTATCCAGTGTCCACTACAGTCCTGAAGGACTCATCTGATCTCTGCTGTAAGAACAGCATCCCAAAAAGCCCTTTTTAGGGCTAGAACATCAGTCTGCTTTTTTTTTTTCTGTGTAATGTAATTGCAGTTGCCTGCCTGCCAGCTTCTGTGTCAGGCTCAGTGGTTACTGTGCCCATTTGCCCAGTGCCACCACTCATATCTGGTGTCTCTATAGCGTGCATTTAAAACCCAAAAACTTTTTTCACTGTAATAGATTGAAGAGCAGTTAGTTGTCTGCCAGCTTCTGTGTCAGGCTCAGTGGATACTGTGCCCATTTGCCCAGTGCCACCACTCATATCTGGTGTCTCTATAGCGTGCATTTAAAACCAAAAAACTTTTTTCACTGTAATAGATTGAAGAGCAGTTAGTTGTCTGCCAGCTTCTGTGTCAGGCTCAGTGGATACTGTGCCCATTTGCCCAGTGCCACCACTCATATCTGGTGTGACTATAGCGTGCCTTTAAAAACAAAAAAAGGGTTTCACTGTAAGCTAATTGCAGTTGCCTGCCTGCCAGCTTCTGTGTCAGGCTCAGTGGATACTGTGCCCATTTGCCCAGTGCCACCACTCATATCTGGTGTCTCTATAGCGTGCATTTAAAACCCCAAAACTTTTTTTCACTGTAATAGATTGAAGAGCAGTTAGTTGTCTGCCAGCTTCTGTGTCAGGCTCAGTGGATACAGTGCCCATTTGCCCAGTGCCACCACTCATATCTGGTGTGACTATAGCGTGCCTTTAAAAACAAAAAAAAGTTTTACTGTAAGCTAATTGCAGTTGCCTGCCTGCCAGCTTCTATGTCAGGCTCAGTGGATACTGTGCACATTTGCCCAGTGCCACCACTCATATCTGGTGTCTCTATAGCGTGCATTTAAAACCAGAAGTTTGGTCCTTAAGGGGTTAAACACATTAGCAAGGGAATAACTTTTTTGCCTTAACTTTGCTGTGATAACAGTTAACAAGGTGAAAATGATGCCATTGCCATTAGGCATACTTATTGTGTAACATAGGCATCTCTCACCCTTTCAAAAGGAATCATTTACATCAGGACAGACAATAAGAAGCAGTTGTAAAAATACATTCATATATTCTTGACTGGGAGCTTTAATTTTGGATATGTAAAATAGTCGAGTTTATTAACACCTGAAAGAGATGGTGATTCTGTAATAATAGGTCTGATGTGGAACATCAGGAAACAAAGGATAGACTAGTATAGAGTTTAATATGGATTTTCATGAGGTGAGATATGAAAGATATGGCCAGAGGCTAATATTTATCAGATATATCCTTCAAATCATATGGTGCGGACAAGTTCCTACTTACAGAGGTCAGTTTTCAAATGTCTCAGTTAAAACAAAGAATTGAATAAATACAGTATAGAATAATTGGGAGTGCTCCATATTCCTAGAAGCCTCATTTGGATTAGACACCAAGGAAGTTAATTAGACTTGGAACATTATATGGGGTTCTTACAAACTTTAATATCCATTTATTTTCACACACAAAAAATTAGCTAAGAGCACAAAACAAGTCGTGGATGTACTTTTGGCTCGCCTACATGTGGAGAGAACCAGATCATATTTTAATTTCATTGGAATCCTCAGCATATACTTAATCATTTATAGGAAATTGTTTATTTCCATATATTTGACTCTGTTGTAAATCTGTATGAGATCTGAAGAAGCCGTTAGACTTGGTGAAACGCGAACGGAGCGGGAATAGAATTGCAGAAACAGTTCGCCTGCCCGGGAACTGCATCTATTCAATAGAAGGACCGTGGTGTGCTATAAGGGACCAAGGTGTTTTTATGAAGTTTGAAGGTTTTATCCACATATCCAATAAAAAGCTGTTCGTTTTACTGGCTGGAGGCCAAGGCTGTCAAAGTTAGAGCAGACTCACTTGCTCTACATTTGTTTACTACTTTCCTCACTTATACACTCATTTTTTTATATTAACAGTTTTACGCTATATGTATGTTTTCTGTTTTTTATGTGAACTTACCTGGAAATTTGCTGCTATTGTTATTGGGTGGTGATACTACACCTTCTGTTTTTAACTTCTATGTAAGTGAATACATTGATTTTTTTTTATTACATACTCGATTGTGCACTACAGCTTTATTCTTTCTTTTGAATATATGTACCCCAGCCAACCCATGGTGATCTGAATACAATGTGAAGACTGAAACCTTGGAGGGGCTTTATATCAAAGGCATTAATACTTCAGTGAAAATATGAGTGGCCATTTGGGAATACCACATTTGTAGTTTATTATCTATACAGTTATGCGCTACATTTTCCTGTTTTTTATTGGCTTAGCAGATTATCCCCTATTTATTGTATATACAGTGCCTTGCAAAAGTATTCAACCCCTTGACTTTTTACCTATTTTGTTACATTACAACCTTAAGTTCAATTTTTTATTAATCTGAATTTTATGTGATGGATCAGAACACAATAGTCTAAGTTGGTGAAGTGAAATGAGAAAAATATATAGCTAAAACTATTTTTTTAGAAATAGAAAACACAAAATTGGCATGTGCGTATGTATTCACCCCCTTTGTTATGAAGCCCATAAAAAGCTCTGGTGCAACCAATTACCTTCAGAAGTCACATAATTAGTGAAATGATGTCCACCTGTCTGCAATCTAAGTGTCACATGATCTGTCATTACATATACACTCCTTTTTTGAAAGGCCCCAGAGGCTGCAACACCTAAGCAAGAGGCACCACTAACCAAACACGGCCATGAAGACAAGGAACTCCCCAAACAAGTAAAGGACAATGTTGTTGAGAAGTACAAGTCAGGGTTAGGTTATAAAAAAAATTCCAAATTTTTGATGATCCCCAGGAGCACCATCAAATCTATCATAACCAAATGGAAAGAACATGGCACAACAGCAAACCTGCCAAGAGACGTCCGCCCACCAAAACTCATGGACCAGGCAAGGAGGGCATTAATCAGAGAGGAAGCACAGAGACCTAAGGTAACCCTGGAGGAGCTGCAGAGTTCCACAGCAGAGACTGGAGTATCTGTACATAGGACGACAATAAGCCGTACGCTCCATAGAGTTGGGCTTTATGGCAGAATGGCCAGAAGAAAGCCATTACTTTCAGCAAAAAAATAAATGGCAAATCTGTGGTCAGACTTAAAGATTGCTGTTCACAAGCGCAAACCATCCAACCTGAAGGAGCTGGAGCAGTTTTGCAAGGAAGAATGGGCAAAAATCCCAGTGGTAAAATGTGGCCAGCTCATAGAGACTTATCCAAACCGACTTGGAGCTGCAATTGATGCAAAAGGTGGCTCTACAAAGTATTGACATTAGGGGGGTGGATATCTGTTTGTTGTTTGCTTCACAATAAAAAAATAAAAAAAAACATCTTCAAAGTTGTGGGAATGTTCTGTAAATTAAATGATGCAAATCCTCAAACAATCCATGTTGATTCCAGGTTGTGAGGCAACAAAACACAAAAAATGCCAAGGGGGGTGAATACTTTTGCAAGGCACTGTATATTTCGTGGAAGACAGAAGGAAGTCTTCGGGGTACCTTTGGAAGCTTCACCTTGCACAGGGAAGTTCCTGTCTGCTAACATCTTATTTGCACTAACTGCACTTCTGGTTTGTGTACACACATATTTTGTTTTATCTGCACCTTTTGTACAAATTATCACTTTAACTATACCTGCATTGCAAGCCAGATGTTGCCCCCTGTCCTGTAGTGCATTGCAGAAGAAACTATCAACTGAGTTAAGTTATTTTATTTTACAAGGTACATATCTTGTAAAATAAACTAACTTAATTCAGCTTATATTTTCTTCTGCAATGCACTACAGGACTGTCAATTTTATCAAATAAATATTTAACCTGTGATCACTTGCACAAAATGGTATGGATTTTGCTTTTATGCACACATATAAAATAACCCGTATGAACTCTATCAATAGTATCATTACTACTAAAATATTCTATCATTTTCTTACTGGGGTTTGGTAGATAAGTAAAATAAATGCTGGTGTATTAAATAAATCCAGTAAGTGATAAGACGAGAAATTCCAGTTTATGTATACTGAAAATGAATGAAGGCTTAACAATCTTCACACTCCATTCAACTCAGATATATATATATATATATATATATATATATATATATATATATATATAAAGACACAATGCAGCAGCTGGGCACTTATTTTCTTCAAGCTCAATCCATCACAGATCATAAAAGCCCAGTTTTATTTCGGAAGTTGACTGAAAAAAAAGTAATGCTAGGCGCAATTCTAACCACAATATAATGCAGTAGAGATTTTATTTTTATTCCCCAAGTAAAAGTAATACAAGGTAGACACTCTGTATGGCAAACAACCAGGCAAACAGCTTGGATAAAATCTTAGAATTCCTTGAGAGTGCCCAGTTGTTATATTGAAACAATTCCCATCACAGTACTTGCACCAAGCAGTTGTACAAAATGAAAGAATATATAGCCCAAATGAGACATGCTGCAAATGTATGTAACAAACCTGCTGAACTGGGGATCAATTTCCAGTCTGCACTTCTGCACTTCCTGTATCAAGGTACTCATAATAAAATCATTACGGTTTCCTTTTTAATATTTTTGTAACACAAGTTAATCTTCATAATATAAATATAAATATATATACACTGCTCAAAAAAAATAAAGGGAACACTTAAACAACACAATGTAACTCCAAGTCAATCACACTTCTGTGAAATCAAATTGTCCACTTAGGAAGCAACACTGAGTGACGATCAATTTCACATGCTGTTGTGCAAATGGGATAGACAACAGGTGGAAATTATAGGCAATTAGCAAGACACCCCCAATAAAGGAGTGGTTCTGCGGGTGGTGACCACAGACCACTTCTCAGTTCCTATGCTTCCTGGCTGATATATTAGTCACTTTTAAATGCTGGTGGTGCTTTCACTCTAGTGGTAGCATGAGACAGAGTCTACAACCCACACAAGTGGCTCAGGTAGTGCAGCTCATCCAGGATGGCACATCAATGCAAACTGTGGAAAGAAGGTTTGCTGTGTCTGTCAGCGTAGTGTCCAGAGCATGGAAGCACTACCAGGAGACAGGCCAGTACACCAGGAGACGTGGAGGAGGCCGTAGGAGGGCAACAACCCAGCAGCAGGACTGCTACCTCCGCCTTTGTGCAAGGAGGAACAGGAGGAGCACTGCCAGAGCCCTGCAAAATGACCTCCAGCAGGCCACAAATGTGCATGTGTCTGCTCAAACGGTCATTAACAGACTCCATGAGGGTGGCATGAGGGCCCGATGTCCACAGGTGGGGGTTGTGCTTACAGCCCAACACCGTGCAGGACGTTTGGCATTTTCCAGAAAACACTAAGATTGGCAAACTCGCCACTGGCGCCCTGTGCTCTTCACATATGAAAGCACATTCACACTGAGCACATGTGACAGACGTGACAGAGTCTGGAGACGCCATGGAGAATGTTCTGCTGCCTGCAACATCCTCCAGGATGACCGGTTTGGCAGTGGGTCAGTAATGGTGTGGGGTGGCATTTCTTTGGGGGGCCGCACAGCCCTCCATGTGCTCGCCAGAGGTAGCCTGACTGCCATGAGGTACCGAGATGAGATCCTCAGACCCCTTGAAAGACCATATGCTGGTGCGGTTGGCCCTGGGTTCCTCCTAATGCAAGACAATGCTAGACCTCATGTGGCTGGAGTGTGTCAGCAGTTCCTGCAAGACAAAGGCATTGATGCTATGGACTGGCTCACCCATTCCCCAGACCGGAATCCAATTGAGCACATCTGGGACATCATGTCTCGCTCCATTCACCAATGTCATGTTGCACCACAGACTGTCCAGGAGTTGGCAGATGCTTTAGTCCAGGTCTGGGAGGAGATCCCTCAGGAGACCATCCCCCACCTCATCAGGAGCATGCACAGGCGTTGTAGGGAGGTCATACAGGCACGTGGAGGCCACACAAACTACTGAGCCTCATTTTGACTTGTTTTAAGGACATTACATCAAAGTTGGATCAGCCTGTAGTGTGTTTTTCCAGTTTAATTTTGAGTGTGACTCCAAATCCAGACCTCCATGGGTTGAAAAATTTGATTTCCATTTTTTAATTTTTCTGTGATTTTGTTGTCAGCACATTCAACTATGTAAAGAACAAAGTATTTCAGAAGAATATTTAATTCATTCAGATCTAGGATGTGTTATTTTTGTGTTCCCTTTATTTTCAGTGCATATTTGTGTTAGGGGCAATAAGCCATATATAGAGTAAGCATTAAAGATAGGAGTAGTTTAGAGAAAGAGGGCAAGTCGGTTGTGGTGGGCCCACCCAACGTTAAAGGGAGGAAAAAGGAGGTTATGATTGAGTAAATGGAGTGGTAGGAGGGACATGCAAATCGCTAGACAAAGAACGGTGTGGAGTGAGGTAAGGAATCCCTTTAAGTAGGGAAATCATGTCCCTCCCACAATTACAGGCAAAAGCCTTAATACATGTGTAAGGGGCAAAAAGCCATATATAGAGTAAGCAATAAAGATTGGAGTAGTTTAGAGAAAGAGAGCAAGTCGGTTGTGGTGTGCCGAAACCGACAATGTGGTAGGGCCTGTAAATTAAAAGAGGGCAAAAATATGGATTCATACAATTTAATTCAGTCAACAATATATATATATATATATATATATATATATATATATATATATATATATATATAACTTATACAGACATTTTATTAAAGGCATGACGTATTTCTTGAACTGGTTTCAGAATGTACCGAGAATATATTGCAGACCAATGCCCTAGGGTTTTAATAATGTGTTCTGGTATATTGACACTTGAGGCCATGTAACATGCCCCTATTTTGAAGGAGTGACTGGAATAGTTGGAAAGGTTGAGGCCTAGTCGCATAATTAAGGATCTGAAGTATAGCATGAATTTAGTACTGATCCGTGTAGTGAAAACAGAGGCTGTGAGGGGTGATACCGCTACGGGGCACAATTTGTTGTTCGTAGGGTAGTGTGGAATATCTACTGGTAGGTTATCCTGACTTGTTTTGGTATGAGGTAAGGAGAGTATGTAATGGTCAGCTTGTTTATGTATATGGGATCTTGTAAGGCAGTACTGTGTGTTGGATGTAGTGGTAGTGGTACATTCCCATGGCCAAAGGAAGCCATAAAAAGCTAAGTACATAGCAGGCTTAATTACCTTATTAGTTATGGGTTTGAAAGGGCCCGAATCCAAAAGGTCAGATAGATATTGGAATAAGTTGTTATTGATAAGCAATGTCTTCTGTGTATGTGGGGGGCCTGATTTCTGCATACCTTTGAGCTTGGTTTTAATCTGATATGAGGACTATGATTGTTTGGCCAAAAGTTTAAAATGTGATGTTGTATACCTGTTGTAAGGTATAATTTTATGGTGTTGTGAGATAATTGAAGTTTGAGGTGGCAAAAGGAAGCAAAACCTAATAACGTTCTCATAGTGAAAAGGATGAGTATAATTGTGTTCCAGGATGAATCTTTTGAACAAAACAAAAGCTCTATCATAGGCTCTTCGTGTATTGACAGAGAGAGCCAATCTAGACAACTTCCGACTGTGTTGTAATAGGATATCTAATCCATGATCAGGTTCTGAAACGAGGGGGGCGGTCGTATGGCCATGGGTAGGGCTTGGTGAAATGCCTGGAATTGAAACCGAGACAATGTGTCAGCAGCAATATTATTAACACCTGGTACATGAATGCATGACAAGAAAAAATTGGTTACAAGCAGCCAACCCATTTAACCTCCTAAGGAATTTCTGATGGTTAAGGATGATGAGTGTCCTTTATTTATAATGTAGCATATGACTTGGTTACCTGAATAACAACATACCGAATGACCTGACTACAGATGACCCCAAGCCACTGCAGCCACTACTATAGGGTAAATCTCGAATAGTGCTGAGGTAGTGGAGAAACCTTCCATGTTCTGAACTTTTGCTGGCCAGCTATCCCAAAGCCATTCATTACCATATATGGCTGCGAAGCCTGTGGTAGCCGCCGCGTTTGACCTTATGGTTGGTGAATTCTCCGAAATTTCAGGAAGAAACATGTTCCTTCCATTCCACGTAATTAAAACGTTACGCCACATAAGCAGGTCTGCTGTAACTTGGGAATCTAGTGTAAGTCGACTGTCATCATTAATGAAGTAGGGAAGAAGATGTCGCGAATATTAAATTTTCCGTTCGCGAATGGCGAACGCGAATTTCCGCAAATATTCTCGAACGGGCGAACCGGGCGAACCGCCATAGACTTCAATAGGCAGGCGAATTTTAAAACCCACAGGGACTCTTTCTGGCCACAAGTGATGGAAAAGTTGTTTCAACGGGACTAACACCTGGACTGTGGCATGCCGGAGGGGGATCCATGGCAAAACTCCCATGGAAAATTACATAGTTGATGCAGAGTCTGGTTTTAATCCATAAAGGGCATAAATCACCTAACATTCCTAAATTGTTTGGAATAACGTGCTTTAAAACATCAGGTAGTGTAAGGGTTACGCCCGCTTCACAGTGACAGACCAAACTCCCCGTTTAACGCACCGCAAACAACCGCAAACAGTCCATTTGCAAAACCGCAAACTCCACATTTGCACAAGGTTGGATACCAAGCTAGCCATGTCCTGTTCCTTGTCCTCACTGATGTAATTGAAGGTCTCTTCCTCCACCCAGCCATGTACAACACAAAGGATCCCCGAAAGGTGACAACAAGCCCCCTGGGACGCCTGCTGTGTTTGGTCTTCCACCTCCTCAAAGCCACCTTCCTCCTCTGACTCCTCTTCTTCAGACTCCTCTCTCTGCGTTGCCTCTCTCTGCGTTATTATAAGGTGTGTTAAGTAGTACTATTCCTATCAGTTTAATCCCTGTTATCCCTATCAGGGGACGTGTATATGGCATCGATTTTAGGAACCGGGAGATGGAAAGATGCTTGGTCAGTCCTCCTACTTCAAATTTGGGGCACTGCGAGTGCAATCTAAAGTGCCACCAGATAGGAGTGGTGTGATAAGTAATACAATTATTATCAGTTTAATCCCTGTTACGTCCCCTATCAGGGGACGTGCATATGGCATCGATTTTAGGAACCGGGAGATGGAAAAAGATGCTTGGTCGGTCCTCCTCCTTCAAATTTGGGGCACAGCGCGTGCAATCTAATGTGCCACCAGATAGGAGTGGTGTGTTAAGTAGTACTATTCTTATCAGTTTAATCCCTGTTACGTCCCCCTCATTAGGCCTTTTTTAGTCGAATGTATCGCCCACTGTCAGTCCCTTCGGGATCCATCCCTCATTCATCTTAATAAAGGTGAGGTAAACTAGACGTTTTTGACCTAGGCGACTTCTCTTCTCAATGACAATACCTCCTGCTGCACTGAATGTCCTTTCTGACAGGACACTTGAAGCGGGGCAGGCCAGAAGTTCTATCGCAAATTGGGATAGCTCAGGCCACAGGTCAAGCCTGCACACCCAGTAGTCAAGGGGTTCATCGCTCCTCAGAGTGTCGATATCTGCAGATAAGGTGAGGTAGTCTGCTACCTATCGGTCGAGTCTTTCTCTGAGGGTGGACCCCAAAGGGCTGTGGCGATGCGTAGGACTTAAAAAGCTCTGCATGTCCTCCATCAACAACACGTCTGTAAAGCGTCCTGTCCTTGCCGGCGTGGTCGTGGGAGGAGGAGGATTACTTTCACCTCTTCCCCTGTTAGATTCCCGTTGTGCTGTGACATCACCCTTAAACGCTGTGTAAAGCATACTTTTTAATTTATTTTGGAACTGCTGCATCCTTTCCGACTTGCGGTAATTCGGTAACATTTCAGGCACTTTCTGCTTATACCGGGGGTCTAGTAGCATGGACAAGCAGTACAGGTCATTCTCCTTCAGCCTTTTTATACGACGGCACGACAACAGCATGAAAGGCACGACAGCATGAAAGACCCCATTTGCACAAGGTTGGATGCCGAGCTACTCATGTCCCGTTCCTCGTCCTCAGTGATCTCACTGAAGGTATGTTCTTCCCCCCAGCCACGTACAACACCACGGGTAGCAGATAGGTGACAACGAGCACCCTGGGATGCCTGTTGTGGTTGGTCTTCCTCCTCCTCGTCAAAGCCACATTCCTCCTCTGACTCCTCTTGCTCACAATCCTCTTCCAGCATTGCCGCAGGTCCAGCAAGCGATGCTGATAAGGCTGTTTCTGGTGGTGATGGTGACCACAACTCTTCCTCTTCCTCTTCACGCTCATCTAAGGCCTGATCCAGCACTCTTCTCAGGGCACGCTCCATGAAGAAAACAATGGTATAATGTCGCTGATGGTGCTTTGGTGCGACTGACTAGGTTTGTCACCTCCTCAAAAGGACGCATGAGCCTACAGGCATTGCGCATGAGCGTCCAGTAACGTGGCAAAAAAATTCCCAGCTCCACAGAGGCTGTCCTAGCACCCCGGTCATACAAATAGTCGTTAACAGCTTTTTCTTGTTGGAGCAGGCGGTCGAACATTAGGAGTGTTGAATTCCAACGTGTCGGGCTGTCGCAAGCGCCTCACTGGCATGTTGTTTTGCCACTGGATATCTGAAAAGTGCGCCATGGCCGTGTAGGAACGCCTGAATTGGCCACACACCTTCCTGGCCTGCTTCAGGAGTCCTGTAAGCCTGGGTACTTATGCACAAAGCGTTGTACGATCAGCTTACACACATGTGCCATGCATGGCACATGTGTCAACTTGCCCAAATTCAATGCCGCCAACAAATTTCTTCCGTTGTCACAAACCACTTTGCCGATCTCCAGTTGGTGTGGAGTCAGCCACTGATCCACCTGTGCGTTCAGGGCGGACAGGAGTGTGGTCCGGTGTGACTCTCTGCTTTCAGGCAAGTCAACCCCAAGACGGCGTGACACTGCCGTATCCGGTATGTGGAATAGTACCTGGGGAGCTGGGGGGGTGCCGTTGATGTGGAGCAAGACGCAGCAGGAGAAGAGGACTTAGCCGAGGAGGTTATGGAAGAGGATGGAGTAGGAGGAGTAGAGGAGGTGGAAGCAGGCCTGCCTGCAAGTTGTGGCGGTGTCACCAACTCCTCTGCAGAGCCACGCATTCCATGCTTGGCAGCCGTCAGCAGGTTTACCCAAAGCGCACTGTAGGTGATATACCTGCCCTGACCATGCTTTGCAGACCAGGTATCAGTGGTCAAATGGACCCTTGCCCCAGCACTGTGTGCCAGACATGCCATTACTTCCTTTTGCACAATCGAGTACAGGTTGGGGATTGCCTTTTGTGCAAAGAAATTTCATCCGGGTACCTTCCACTGTGGTGTCCCAATAGCTACAAATTTTTGGAACGCCTCAGACTCCACCAGCTTGTATGGTAAAAGCTGGCGGGCTAAGAGTTCAGACAAGCCAGCTGTCAGATGCCGGGCAAGGGGGTGACTTTGCTTCTTACGCTCAAACATGTCCTTGACAGACACCTGACTGTGGGCAGATGAACAGGAACTGCTCAAGGTGAGAGACGGAGTGGTGGATGGTCGAGAGGGGGCAAGGAGGACAGCAGTGGTTGACGTGGCTGAAGATGCTGGACAAGGAGGATGGCGGCTTTGAGTTTGTGTGCTGCTTGTACTCATGTGTTGATCCCATAGGCGTTTGTGATGTGCGATGATGTGCCTTCGCAAAGCAGTTGTACCTAGGTGGGTGTTGGACTTCCCACGACTCAGTTTCTTTTGACACAGGTTTCAAATGGCATCGCTGTTGTCAGAGGCAGACACACAAAAAAAAATGCCACACTGCTGAGCTCTGCAATGACAGCATTCTGGTGGTGGCAACAGCATGCGTTTATTGGCGTGCTGTCTGGCTGACCCTGGGTGCCGATGCATGCTGTCTGACTGTGCCACTAGCTCCTTGCGACGACCTCCCCCTGCTTCCAACTCGTCTCCTCCACCTCTCTGTCTCCCCATCTGAACTTTCCCTGAACTTCTTCTCTTCTAGCGGGCACCCACGTGACATCCACGGACGCATCGTCATTATCAACCGCTTCACTTGTATCTGACAACTCAGCAAAGGAAGCAGCAGTGGGTACAACATCATCATCATCATCACACCATACATCCATGTGTGTAATGCTGCCTGACTGAGACATATCCCTGTTGTCTACATCCTCTGGCAATAATGGTTGCGCATCACTCATTTCTTCCAACTGATGTGTAAATAAATCCTCTGACAGATCAAGTGAAGCGGCTGTGGTGCTAGTGTTGGTGGTGGCGGCAGGCGGGCGAGTGGTAACTTGAGAGGTGCCCGAAGCTAAGCTGGAGGAGGATGGTGCTCAAGGTTCCGAGCGAAAGCTGTAGAAGATTGGGTGTCCTGTGTTAGCCAGTCAACTATGTCCTCAGAACTTTTCGAGTTCAGGGTACTTGGCCTCTGAACACTGGGCATTATTCTAGGGCCAAAGGGAATCACAGACCACAACCACGACGGCCCCTGTGGGGTGGCCTGCCTTTAATTTTTTTTCGATTAGTGGTACTATGCATGCAAGCTACTGTGACAACAGATATGAGTGGCACTGTGCACTGGCAGAAGTTGGCAGTGTACACGCTGTAGGCCTGACACACACGTTTGCAGACAACTAACTGCTATTCAATCTATTACAGTCAATTTTTTTTTTTAAATGTACACTACTGTTACACCAGATATGAGTTGCACTGGTGTGACACTGTGCCCTGGCAGGCCCTGAAACGCACATGTGTGAAGGAAACTGACTGCAATTATTTCACAGTCAAATTTCTAGTTTTTTTTTTTAATGTACACTACTGTTACACCAGATATGAGTTGCACTGGTGTGACACTGTGCCCTGGAAGGCCCTGAAACGCACACGCGTGAAGGAAACTGACTGCTATTATTTCACAGTCAAAAAAGTGCATTTTTTTTTAAATGTACACTAATGTTACACCAGATATGAGTTGCACTGGTGTGACACTGTGCCCTGGCAGGCCCTGAAACGCACACGTGTGAAGGAAACTGACTGCTATTATTTCACAGTCAAAAAAGTGCTGTTTTTTTTCAATGTACACTACTGTTACACCAGATATGAGTTGCACTGGTGTGACACTGTGCCCTGACAGGCCCTGAAACGCACACGTGTGAAGGAAACTGACTGCTATTATTTCACAGTCAAATTTCTATTTTTTTTTAATGTACACTACTGTTACACCAGATATGAGTTGCACTGGTGTGACACTGTGCCCTGGCAGGCCCTGAAACGCACACGTGTGAAGGAAACTGACTGCTATTATATTACAGTCAAAAAAGTTTTGTTTTTTTTAAATGCAAGCTATTGTGACACCAGATATGACTGGTGGCACTGGGCAAGTGGGCACAGTATACGCTGTGAGCCTGACATACACGCTGGCAGGCAGGCAACTGCAATTAGATTACACAGGAAAAAAAAAAAAAGCAGACTGATGTTCTAGCCCTAAAAAGGGCTTTTTGGGGTGCTGTCCTTACAGCAGAGATCAGATGAGTCCTTCAGGACTGTAGTAGACACTGAATACACTAGCCTAGCTATCGACTTCCCTATTAAATCAGCAGCAGCTACACTGTCCCTCCTCTCACTAAGAATGCAGCTTCCGAATGAATCTAAAATGGATGCCATCCAGGAGGTGGGAGGGTCTGGGAGGGAGGGTCTGCTGCTGATTGGCTGGAATGTGTCTGCTGACTGTGAGCACAGGGTCAAAGTTTACTCAATGATGATGAATAGGGGGTGAACCGAACATCGCATATGTTCGCCCGCCGTGGCAAACGCGAACAAGCTATGTTCGCCAGGAACTATTCGCCAGCGAACTATTCGGGACATCTCTACTGAAATGCACTGGTGTGTGTAAAAGTAGACATCTCACAAAATCTAATTTCTAGTTTCTAAATCTCCTGTAGCGGAGCTGCAATACTAAGATCCAAAATGTCCACTGGGATTCTCTGAAGCTGGAAAGGGAGTGCTGTTTAGGTTATATATCCCATCCCCCCAGTTCTGAGAGTCAACACAGTTCTGAGAGTCAACTGAGGTTTATTTGATCACACATGGCTTTTTGGCACATACCCCTACATGGGGTTTCCAACACAATACAACATGGGTTTCAATCCCAAGATCCGGATGGGAGATTGAGGAGGAACAAAGCAGCTAGTTTATACTGGTCTGGCAGTGTCCTTGGGACTACGTCCTGCTGGGGAAACAATAGGACAGGAAAAAAAGGTAGGGGGGGTAGAGTAGAGGCACAGTCAAGCAACACATTCAACATACCCTGCACCAATAATGGGCACAGGGTACCAAAATAAAAAATGAATCTGTGGCAAATATACAAATATGTTTAAGTTCCGCCACATCGCCTTCATCCTCTGTGTATTATAAGGGACTGTTTTTCTGACAGCGTAGAGACTGTTTATTCAGATGTATTTTAAGATTACGTTTTGTTGGCGCAAGATAAGTAAGAAGTGTTTATTTGAACAAAAAGTCACCAAAATGACAAAAAGAAATGCAACAAAGACTGGGACATGCATTGTTATTTACGAAATTGTGAATTAGAAATATGCCAAGATTGGCAGGCGTGAGATTGGCGAAAGTAACCTCGCCACTGGTTCTTGGAGGGGCCTGTTTGAGCTTGTGGCAAACTCACATGGGAATGGGAGTTTGTCACACTGAGATTTGAAGAAAATTGGCTGTTGAGTGGGCATTCCAGTGCCATAAATAGCTATGTAATCTTGAGTTTTGTAAATGATAAAGCAATATTCTGATCCATACATTTAATACTATTTAGAATTAACATTACATGTGTAATTTAACATTACTGTTCTTTAGGGAAATGGCTTATATTTGTTAACACAGATAAATTATAGTGAATTGTGTAAATGAATACAAGCAAATTAATTTGCAAATATCAGCAAACTAACTAAACATTTGTTTAACTTCTAAGATATTATTTCAGGGCAACCTGTGCAGTACACTCAGTTTTCATATTTTCCTCCAGACTGCGTGAAAAGTTATACTTCTGACCCCTTGACATCCCTTGTTTATTCCATCAATACCTCAAGGTATACAGAGCTCAGAAGATGCAGTGTAATATTTTTATAATATGTGTTTTCTTTTTCTTCAAAACTGACAAAATCCATCTTGCCGGCAGTGATATGCGTTTAACAAAAACTCTTGCTCTGTATAAACTCCTTCAAACAGTTTCCATCCTGAAGGCTTGTTTTAATTAGCTCCCAAAATGGGAAGAGGCACGTACTTTAACTGTCATTTCGGCACATTTTATATTGTGCAGAAAATGCAGTTTGCTAGCAGAATTATTAAAAGGAAATGTAAGTAATAGAGATGCAGTCAGTTATTTATATTCCAACAATGGAAAATATTTAAACGTTGCTCATTTTTGTGCTTAAATGGGGAACAATGATTACATGTTAGCTGCTGAGGTTAAGACATGCAGTATTTGCAAAATGCATATTGCATATTCTTTTTTTATATATATGTTTATTTTTCACTTCATTTTCATCCAATAACATACTTTACAAATAGATTTACTATATTACAATGAATTATTTTAATACATATCATATCTAAAACTATGATTGTGCATGTTTATACAATAGAAATGTTCAAATCGCAAAAATAATCACATTAATCCCTTACATACCCATACAAAAGAAAAAAAATTAAACTACTAAGTTTCCTAACAATGAGAGAGTGGTATTGGGGAATTAGTGGGGGATTTAAGCTTTTGTTCTTGAATATCTAACCCAAGGGGCCCAAATTTCATCATATTTCTCTTTGGATACTCTATCCAATGCTATGCCTGCTTCCATCCTGTATTGGAAATCCACTTGTACGTATGTTGTGCCAATTCAAAGGGCCTATGTTTCTCCAGTTCCTGGCCATAACTATTTTACTTGCCATAAAGATATGAATCATGAGAATTTTTGTTTTTATTTTAACCCTTGAATAATTGCTAGATGTTTGGTGAGGGGAGAGTTCAGCGTTATCTAGAGGCAGAGATTTTCGGTGCTTTTCTATTTCTGTAGATGCCATTTTAGGTGAATAGTATGTACTAATTCATGGTTTCTTTTTTTCAATATTTAAGGCTTTCTCTTTTTTGGGAGTCATGTCTGCTGAAAAATATCCAGCTTCAATTTGATAAAAAGTTGTGTTACTGCAGTTGTCAATTTGCCTTTAGCTTTGTTGTAAAGCAATAAAATTCCGGTTTTTGTTATGTCTTAATTCCCTTCACTTGGGGATATATGGCTCGTTAGCACTTATATCTTTAAACTGGATGATACTGATTTGACCTCTTAAGGGTTACAATATTTCACTTATGATTTTATTCCCTCCAGCCTTTACTTAGACATTTTTTTATCCATTTTAAATATGCATTTAAGTAAATTTAAGTTGTCTAACTCAGCAAGTAGCTAAGTCTTTCTTACAGATGTTGACTTTATAGTCACAGAGTTCCTCTGTCTCCTTCTTGAGTCTTCTCTTGCTCCTTTCTCCTCTCTTTCCCCTCTCTGAAATATCTCACACTCCGTCCTCAGTATCGACAAAGAGGGCAATCCCCAAGCGTGTGTGCGGCTGATATCTTTGTCTGCCTCGCTGTCTCCGCTTACTCTGCACCGTCAGAGTTCAGCGTCCATGCTGCCTCAGTTCCTCACTTCCTGGTCCCGGAAGCGCGCGGACCTGCAATGTGCGCGCGCACTTACGTCACGCACAGCCTGCCCATCTCTGAACAAATACGAACTGGGGTATATATTGTACATTGCATATTCTATTCAAATTTGGTCTTGTCAACAAACAATGCTATTATAAAAAAATTCAAGATCAAAATATATCCCATTCTCAAATATTCTAGATTTATATTCAAACTATTTGTCTGTGTCATATTTTTTTTTTTTTTTTACAAACAATGAAATATACTTCTTAAATATCAAATATAGCATACAAAAGTAGAACACCAGAGAACAATTCCCGGAATGGTGGGTCAGGGGCACAATGATAGACACGTGGAACTTAAAGGAACAATCTAAGCACCATAACCCTACAGTGTGATGTAGCACCAGTGTGATGGTGCCAGGGGTGCCCATGATACCCCTACCACCTCCATTTCAAGGAGTCACATTTTTTTTAGAAGATCTATATCTGAGGTAAACCTTGTGGAGCTAATGGAAGCTTCTGCATAAGAGTTGTAAGTTCTTCATATCACGTAGTAGAGATGGGGAGTGGCACCCAGCAGACCCAGATACGATGTCAAACTGTTCTGAACTGGTTTAACTCTGTATAATGAGAAGGGGTGTTCCAGGACACTAAAGTTATCATAGCCACTACCGCAAGCTGTAATGTATGTATAATGTTCCTTTACGACAGTTGCATGTATGAAAGTACACCTGAAACAGCTTTTCGTTTCCCTTATACAATACTTTTAAATTTTGCACTGCTCTGGTACTATAAACGTACTAGACTCTAGTAGGTTCATTGTACCAGAGCAGTACAAAATTGTAAATGCTGCTTCAGTGGTAATTGCATTACAAAAAAATATGAGCTAATACTCTAGTAACTAGAGCATTAGCTCATATTTTTTGTAATTTTTAGTGGTATTTATTTTCACCAAAATCGCAAATATGGTATTTAAATAAATAAATAAAAAAAATCCATGGTAACAGTGTCTAACTTTACAAAATAATAATGGGATGCTAACAAAATTATTTGCTAAACAAGGATTTGGGTAAGACTGAAAAGGAATGACACATTTTTAGACCAAAATTGTCAAACTGAATCAAAACTTAAATAATGTTATTTTCCTATCTGGTTTATTTTGATATAAAATATGCTATTCCATCCTTTCTTTAAGACTATAATTTCCTGTTTAGTGAATAATGTGCTAGGAACAGACAAATAAGAAACTATAACAATATTAACAGTTGTAAACATATTGAAAAATACAACCCCCCCCCCCCCAAAAAAAAAAAAAGAGAGACATGTTCACATTTACAGAGAGGGAAGTCATTTAAAATGCAGAACCTTTAATAATGAGATTAGAATGTTGCTCACAAAAGAAACTGACAATGAGATCTCTCATACTAGGTACTAAGGTAGACCCAGAGACAGCTCTCAGTCTGACTAATAAAGACATCTTGTAATGATTTTGTTGCTATGGTGCACTGCAAATCCAAGAGCAGAGGCTCCTAATATGTTAAGAATGTGTGAGTAGTTAAGTAGCTGTTTTACAAGTTTAATATCACTAACACTCTATTGTAGGCAAAAATCCACAGTAAATTATTAATTAAATGTGAATTACAAAAAATCAAAAAAAAAAAAAAAGACAAATTAAGCAGTGTATAGCATCTTAGGCACTAACCGATGCAGTGAATTTAATATCAAAAATAGAATACCAAAAGGAAAAATAGACATAGAGGGGAAAGAAAAAAAAAATATTATGTATAAAATTTACTTTAGTGTAAAATGTTTTTTCTGCATTGATTTGAAGCCTTCAAATAAAAAAAAAAAAATCTAAATTACACAATGGAAATTCCAAATATTGGTCAATGTCTTTAGTAAATTTGAACAATACATTGGTAGATTTACTAGTTGCTGGAAGATTGCATTTCATAAAATGAATTTGGCTTGGAAGGCACGACTTGCTGGCTGGTTCAAAGTATACTTTCCTACTTCTGGAGTGTTTTGTTTTTTTTTTGGTTATTTATAGCTACATAATGTGTTTCATTTTCACTGATTGGGAGCATAATGCTGCATAAAACACAAAAGAGTCAGGCAATTCTCACAACCCCAGCAAACTGCATCGATAAGGTCCCTCTGACCTAATATTAGCCACGAGCAGGGCCGGATTTTCCTATAGGCTAACTAGGCTTCAGCCTGGGGCCGCAAGATCAAGAGGGGCCTACATTCAAATTGTTAGCAAAATTAAAATTACACTATTCTAAAAACAGTGAACACTAAAACACTGAACCGAAAATAAGGAGAAATTCTACGCATAAGATATGACCAGTGGCTTACTAAGGGGGGGGTGGGGGGGGCGGTCCGCCCTGGGTGCCACTTACTATGGGGGTGCCCAGGGCAGACTTCAATGCCCCTCCAGCCACGATCGCCGAGACCGGCGGTCTGCAGCTCCGCAATGTGCAGAGCTGCAGACCATGGATCTCGCGTGCACTGTCCAATCAGAGCGTTGCCGCAGGTTACCACGGCAATGCTCTGATTGGGTCTCGCGAGATCCATGGTCTGCAGCTCTGCGGAGCTGCAGACCGGAAATGAGGGCCACCGGACCACCAGGGACCCCACCGGACCACCAGGCAGCCCCCACTGGACCACCGGGATTTAAGGTAATATTTTTAGTCACCCCCCCTCTCCTCATCACCCGCCAGGGATGGCTTGAAGAGCTTAACCAGGAAAAAAAAACTGGTGAAGAGCTCCTACCCCCTTGCAAAGGCTACAATCAGCAACATATTCAATCAGGATGCCCCGGATCATGCTCGCAGCTGGTAGGCTTATAGCTGTCAGCCTATCAGTAGCTCCCCAATGGAAAAGAGAGTACAAAATGCATCTTTTCACTCTCTTTACTTAATGGGAAACTACTGACACATAAACCTATCAGCTGTGCCCTGCTTTGGACTTCCTAACATAATCCTTTGACCTGTTGTGGGAAGTTCAGGAGCAGAGCAACTGTGTGCCCACTTGAAGACGTTAGGGTTAAATGGTTTAACCCCTTCAGGTTAGACAGCACTTGGTAATATAATGAAAGAAGAGGTAAGGAATGAGAGACAATAGTAGGTTAAAAATAAGAAATGTGTATATGTCCATAGCTCAAAAGACCAGGCCTTAACATGCCATTATTCTAGTCACTCTTTAGGGGCAGCATCCATGGCTTCATGCAGAATTATACCACTACACATAATTAGTGATGTACCGAACTGTCCGCCGGCGAACAGTTCCCGGCGAAATTAGCGCGTTCGCGTTCGCCGCGGCGGGCGGACACATGCGCAGTTCGATCCGCCCCCTATTCGTCATCATTGGGCAAACTTTGACCCTGTGCCTCTCGGTCAGCAGACACATTACAGCCAATCAGCAGCACTCCCTCCCTTCCACACCCTCCAACCTCCCTCCCAGCATCCATTTTCGATTCATTCGGAAGATGCATGCTTAGTGACAGGAGGGAAAGTTTAGCTGCTGCTGATTACATAGGGAAATTGATAGCTAGGCTAGGGTATTCAGTGTCCACTACAATCCTGAAGGACTCATCTGATCTCTGCTGTAAGGACAGCACCCCAAAAAGCCCTTTTTAGGGCTATAACATCAGGCTGCTTTTTTTTTTTTTTTCCTGTGTAATGTAATTGCAGGTGCCTGCCTGCCAGCTTCTGTGTGAGGTTCACATTGGATACTGTGCCTATTTGCCCAGTGCCACCACTCATACCTGTTTTAACAATAGGTTAAGCTTTACATTTAAAATAAATATTTTTTTTTCACTGTAATAGAAGAGCAGTTGCCTGCCTGCCTGCCAGCTTCTGTGTGAGGTTCACATTGGATACTGTGCCTATTTGCCCAGTGCCACCACTCATATCTGTTTTAACAATAGGTTAAGCTTTACATTTAAAATAAATATTTTTTTTCACTGTAATAGAAGAGCAGTTGCCTGCCTGCCAGCTTCTGTGTGAGGTTCACATTGGATACTGTGCCTATTTGCCCAGTGCCACCACTCATATCTGTTTTAACAATAGGTTAAGCTTTACATTTAAAATAAATATTTTTTTTTTCACTGTAATAGAAGAGCAGTTAGTTGTCTGCAAGCGTCTGTGTTTCAGGCCTACTTCAGCGTGTGCTCTGCAGACCTGTGCCAGCGTGCTTTGACAGTTGCCAATCATATCTGGTGTCTCTATAGCGTGCTTTTACAACCAAAATTTTGTTTCCACTGTAATAGAAGAGCAGTTGCCTGCCTGCCTGCTTCTGTGTGAGGTTCACATTGGATACTGTGCCTATTTGCCCAGTGCCACCACTCATATCTGTTTTAACAATAGGTTAAGCTTTACATTTAAAATAAATATTTTTTTTTCACTGTAATAGAAGAGCAGTTAGTTGTCTGCAAGCGTCTGTGTTTCAGGCCTACTTCAGCGTGTGCTCTGCAGACCTGTGCCAGCGTGCTTTGACAGTTGCCAATCATATCTGGTGTCTCTATAGCGTGCTTTTACAACCAAAATTTTGTTTCCACTGTAATAGAAGAGCAGTTGCCTGCCTGCCTGCCAGCTTCTGTGTGAGGTTCACATTGGATACTGTGCCTATTTGCCCAGTGCCACCACTCATATCTGTTTTAACAATAGGTTAAGCTTTACATTTAAAATAAATATTTTTTTTTCACTGTAATAGAAGAGCAGTTAGTTGTCTGCAAGCGTCTGTGTTTCAGGCCTACTTCAACGTGTGCTCTGCAGACCTGTGCCAGCGTGCTTTGACAGTTGCCAATCATATCTGGTGTCTCTATAGCGTGCTTTTACAACCAAAATTTTGTTTCCACTGTAATAGAAGAGCAGTTGCCTGCCTGCCAGCTTCTGTGTGAGGTTCACATTGGATACGGTGCCTATTTGCCCAGTGCCACCACTCATATCTGTTTTAACAATAGGTTAAGCTTTACATTTAAAATAAATATTTTTTTTTCACTGTAATAGAAGAGCAGTTAGTTGTCTGCAAGCGTCTGTGTTTCAGGCCTACTTCAGCGTGTGCTCTGCAGACCTGTGCCAGCGTGCTTTGACAGTTGCCAATCATATCTGGTGTCTCTATAGCGTGCTTTTACAACCAAAATTTTGTTTCCACTGTAATAGAAGAGCAGTTGCCTGCCTGCCAGCTTCTGTGTGAGGTTCACATTGGATACTGTGCCTATTTGCCCAGTGCCACCACTCATATCTGTTTTAACAATAGGTTAAGCTTTACATTTAAAATAAATATTTTTTTTTCACTGTAATAGAAGAGCAGTTAGTTGTCTGCAAGCGTCTGTGTTTCAGGCCTACTTCAACGTGTGCTCTGCAGACCTGTGCCAGCGTGCTTTGACAGTTGCCAATCATATCTGGTGTCTCTATAGCGTGCTTTTACAACCAAAATTTTGTTTCCACTGTAATAGAAGAGCAGTTGCCTGCCTGCCAGCTTCTGTGTGAGGTTCACATTGGATACTGTGCCTATTTGCCCAGTGCCACCACTCATATCTGTTTTAACAATAGGTTAAGCTTTACATTTAAAATAAATATTTTTTTTCACTGTAATAGAAGAGCAGTTGCCTGCCTGCCAGCTTCTGTGTGAGGTTCACATTGGACACTGTGCCTATTTGCCCAGTGCAACCACTCATATCTGTTTTAACAATTGGTTAAGCTTTCGATTTAAAAGAAATATTTTTTTTTCACTGTAATAGAAGAGCAGTTAGTTGTCTGCAAGCGTCTGTGTTTCAGGCCTACTTCAGCGTGTGCTCTGCAGACCTGTGCCAGCGTGCTTTGACAGTTGCCAATCATATCTGGTGTCTCTATAGCGTGCTTTTACAACCAAAATTTTGTTTCCACTGTAATAGAAGAGCAGTTGCCTGCCTGCCTGCTTCTGTGTGAGGTTCACATTGGATACTGTGCCTATTTGCCCAGTGCCACCACTCATATCTGTTTTAACAATAGGTTAAGCTTTACATTTAAAATAAATATTTTTTTTTCACTGTAATAGAAGAGCAGTTAGTTGTCTGCAAGCGTCTGTGTTTCAGGCCTACTTCAACGTGTGCTCTGCAGACCTGTGCCAGCGTGCTTTGACAGTTGCCAATCATATCTGGTGTCTCTATAGCGTGCTTTTACAACCAAAATTTTGTTTCCACTGTAATAGAAGAGCAGTTGCCGGCCTGCCAGCTTCTGTGTGAGGTTCACATTGGATACGGTGCCTATTTGCCCAGTGCCACCACTCATATCTGTTTTAACAATAGGTTAAGCTTTACATTTAAAATAAATATTTTTTTTTCACTGTAATAGAAGAGCAGTTAGTTGTCTGCAAGCGTCTGTGTTTCAGGCCTACTTCAGCGTGTGCTCTGCAGACCTGTGCCAGCGTGCTTTGACAGTTGCCAATCATATCTGGTGTCTCTATAGCGTGCTTTTACAACCAAAATTTTGTTTCCACTGTAATAGAAGAGCAGTTGCCTGCCTGCCAGCTTCTGTGTGAGGTTCACATTGGATACTGTGCCTATTTGCCCAGTGCCACCACTCATATCTGTTTTAACAATAGGTTAAGCTTTACATTTAAAATAAATATTTTTTTTTCACTGTAATAGAAGAGCAGTTAGTTGTCTGCAAGCGTCTGTGTTTCAGGCCTACTTCAACGTGTGCTCTGCAGACCTGTGCCAGCGTGCTTTGACAGTTGCCAATCATATCTGGTGTCTCTATAGCGTGCTTTTACAACCAAAATTTTGTTTCCACTGTAATAGAAGAGCAGTTGCCTGCCTGCCAGCTTCTGTGTGAGGTTCACATTGGATACTGTGCCTATTTGCCCAGTGCCACCACTCATATCTGTTTTAACAATAGGTTAAGCTTTACATTTAAAATAAATATTTTTTTTCACTGTAATAGAAGAGCAGTTGCCTGCCTGCCAGCTTCTGTGTGAGGTTCACATTGGACACTGTGCCTATTTGCCCAGTGCAACCACTCATATCTGTTTTAACAATTGGTTAAGCTTTCGATTTAAAAGAAATATTTTTTTTTCACTGTAATAGAAGAGCAGTTAGTTGTCTGCAAGCGTCTGTGTTTCAGGCCTACTTCAGCGTGTGCTCTGCAGACCTGTGCCAGCGTGCTTTGACAGTTGCCAATCATATCTGGTGTCTCTATAGCGTGCTTTTACAACCAAAATTTTGTTTCCACTGTAATAGAAGAGCAGTTGCCTGCCTGCCAGCTTCTGTGTGAGGTTCACATTGGATACTGTGCCTATTTGCCCAGTGCCACCACTCATATCTATTTTAACAATAGGTTAAGCTTTACATTTAAAATAAATATTTTTTTTACTGTAATAGAAGA
This sequence comes from Pelobates fuscus, assembly GCF_036172605.1. Lineage (NCBI taxonomy): Eukaryota > Metazoa > Chordata > Amphibia > Anura > Pelobatidae > Pelobates > Pelobates fuscus. Next base: position 212,174,262 of record NC_086320.1, on the reverse strand, counting down.
GCAGTTGCCTGCCTGCCAGCTTCTGTGTGAGGTTCACATTGGATACTGTGCCTATTTGACCAGTGCCACCACTCATATCTGTTTTAACAATAGGTTAAGCTTTACATTTAAAATAAATATTTTTTTTTCACTGTAATAGAAGAGCAGTTGCCTGCCTGCCAGCTTCTGTGTGAGGTTCACATTGGATACTGTGCCTATTTGCCCAGTGCCACCACTCATATCTGTTTTAACAATAGGTTAAGCTTTACATTTAAAATAAATATTTTTTTTTCACTGTAATAGAAGAGCAGTTAGTTGTCTGCAAGCGTCTGTGTTTCAGGCCTACTTCAGCGTGTGCTCTGCAGACCTGTGCCAGCGTGCTTTGACAGTTGCCAATCATATCTGGTGTCTCTATAGCGTGCTTTTACAACCAAAATTTTGTTTCCACTGTAATAGAAGAGCAGTTGCCTGCCTGCCAGCTTCTGTGTGAGGTTCACATTGGATACTGTGCCTATTTGCCCAGTGCCACCACTCATATCTGTTTTAACAATAGGTTAAGCATTACATTTAAAATAAATATTTTTTTTTCACTGTAATAGAAGAGCAGTTAGTTGTCTGCAAGCGTCTGTGTTTCAGGCCTACTTCAACGTGTGCTCTGCAGACCTGTGCCAGCGTGCTTTGACAGTTGCCAATCATATCTGGTGTCTCTATAGCATGCTTTTACAACCAAAATTTTGTTTCCACTGTAATAGAAGAGCAGTTGCCTGCCTGCCAGCTTCTGTGTGAGGTTCACATTGGATACTGTGCCTATTTGCCCAGTGCCACCACTCATATCTGTTTTAACAATAGGTTAAGCTTTACATTTAAAATAAATATTTTTTTCTCACTGTAATAGAAGAGCAGTTAGTTGTCTGCAAGCGTCTGTGTTTCAGGCCTACTTCAGTGTGTGCTCTGCAGACCTGTGCCAGCGTGCTTTGACAGTTGCCAATCATATCTGGTGTCTCTATAGCGTGCTTTTACAACCAAAATGTTGTTTCCACTGTAATAGAAGAGCAGTTGCCTGCCTGCCAGCTTCTGTGTGAGGTTCACATTGGATACTGTGCCTATTTGCCCAGTGCCACCACTCATATCTGTTTTAACAATAGGTTAAGCTTTACATTTAAAATAAATATTTTTTTTTCACTGTAATAGAAGAGCAGTTAGTTGTCTGCAAGCGTCTGTGTTTCAGGCCTACTTCAGCGTGTGCTCTGCAGACCTGTGCCAGCGTGCTTTGACAGTTGCCAATCATATCTGGTGTCTCTATAGCGTGCTTTTACAACCAAAATTTTGTTTCCACTGTAATAGAAGAGCAGTTGCCTGCCTGCCAGCTTCTGTGTGAGGTTCACATTGGATACTGTGCCTATTTGCCCAGTGCCACCACTCATATCTGTTTTAACAATAGGTTAAGCTTTACATTTAAAATAAATATTTTTTTTCACTGTAATAGAAGAGCAGTTGCCTGCCTGCCAGCTTCTGTGTGAGGTTCACATTGGACACTGTGCCTATTTGCCCAGTGCAACCACTCATATCTGTTTTAACAATTGGTTAAGCTTTCGATTTAAAAGAAATATTTTTTTTTTCACTGTAATAGAAGAGCAGTTAGTTGTCTGCAAGCGTCTGTGTTTCAGGCCTACTTCAGCGTGTGCTCTGCAGACCTGTGCCAGCGTGCTTTGACAGTTGCCAATCATATCTGGTGTCTCTATAGCGTGCTTTTACAACCAAAATTTTGTTTCCACTGTAATAGAAGAGCAGTTGCCTGCCTGCCAGCTTCTGTGTGAGGTTCACATTGGATACTGTGCCTATTTGCCCAGTGCCACCACTCATATCTATTTTAACAATAGGTTAAGCTTTACATTTAAAATAAATATTTTTTTTACTGTAATAGAAGAGCAGTTGCCTGCCTGCCAGCTTCTGTGTGAGGTTCACATTGGATACTGTGCCTATTTGCCCAGTGCCACCACTCATATCTGTTTTAACAATAGGTTAAGCTTTACATTTAAAATAAAAAAAATTTTTTCACTGTAATAGAAGAGCAGTTGCCTGCCTGCCAGCTTCTGTGTGAGGTTCACATTGGATACTGTGCCTATTTGCCCAGTGCCACCACTCATATCTGTTTTAACAATTGGTTAAGCTTTCGATTTAAAAGAAATAATTTTTTTTCACTGTAATAGAAGAGCAGTTAGTTGTCTGCAAGCGTCTGTGTTTCAGGCCTACTTCAGCGTGTGCTCTGCAGACCTGTGCCAGCGTGCTTTGACAGTTGCCAATCATATCTGGTGTCTCTTTAGCGTGCTTTTACAACCCAAATTTTTTTTCCACTGTAATAGAAGAGCAGTTGCCTGCCTGCCAGCTTCTGTGTGAGGTTCACATTGGATTCTGTGCCTATTTGCCCAGTGCCACCACTCATATCTGTTTTAACAATAGCTTAAGCTTTAGATTTTAAAGAAATCATTTTTTTTTCACTGTAATAGAAGATCAGTTAGTTGTCTGCAAGCATCTGGGTGTCAGGCCTACTTCAGCGTGTGCTCTGCAGACCTGTGCCAGCGTGCTTTGACAGTTGCCAATCATATCTGGTGTCTCTATAGCGTGCTTTTACAAAGAAAAAAGGTTTCCAGTGTAAGCTAATAGCAGACAGTCAGTGTCCTTCAAGCGGCTCTGTCAGGCCTTCCTTCAGCGTGTGCCCTGCACAACCCTGCCAGCGTACTTTGACAGTTACCACTCATATCTGGTGTCTCTATAGCGTGCTTTTAAAACCAAAATTTGTTTTTCACTGTTATAGATTGAATAGCAGTTACTTGTCTTCAAGCGGCTCTGTCAGTCCTTCCTTCAGCGTGTGCTCTGCAGAACTGTTCCAGTGCACATTGCCAATTTACCTTGCACTCATTAGAACCAAACACTGTGGGGTGATTTCACCAAGGACCACACGACGGAACAGGATCTGATTTTTAGGGTCCTTCAAATTGAAAAGGAGGATCCGGTATTTATTCTTATATCTGCTGTCAGTACACAGGAAAAGTTTAAATATTTATTCTACGTTCTCTGCAACTCCACGCACCGACTCATCCAATACGTGAAGATCTGGGGTTTCTCTGACTCTCCTCAGTAGTGTATCAAACAGAGTCTGCACTGTGGTAACACGGACATCTTCAGGACATAACTCAACTATTTGCAGATAGGCAGTCTGCAGCTTCTCTTTTTCACCTGTTCTCTTCTTCTCTTATGCGTATTCTTGTCTATATGCAGGTGGTCACTTGCCTTTCTTTTAACCAATTCGTTCCTTCCATATGGTTTCAAAAGATCTCTGGCATCATTACTTTCAATGCAAATAACGTCATCATAGTTAGTCTCCTCATTATTCACCGGGAAGAGAGTGTTTGCACTGACTACCCACAGCATGCTCTTGCCATTGCCTACTCCACCTTCAACGACAGGGTGCAAGTCCCAAGGAGAAGGATCATTCACTTTATTATCTGTCTTTATTTCACAAGTAGTGCCTGGAACATCCTCATGGGTCACAAGATGTAAATCTGGACTAATGTCAACCCCAGGGTCTGGAAAATCATCAATTTGAAATTTTTCGAATAATCCCAGTGGGCTGCCACATTCTTCCTCCTCTGATGGTATTAAAGTTTGCAGAGATTCACTATGGGGTGGTGTCAAGCATTTTGGAGAACAATTAAGCATCTCCATCCCAATACGTTTCAGATGTCCTATCAGCTTTTCCACCCTATGCGATACTATGGGCAGGCTACCCGTGACGTCATTACTCACGGCCCTATTTCACGCGGACACTCTGTGTCAGTGTGTATCATGGTCTCTGTGGACAGGGAACAGTCCCTATTCTGCTCTGTGTCAGTGTGTATCAGGGGTTTTGAGGACAGGTGTCAATCCATATCTGCCAAGTGACCCTATGTAGGGGGAACAGTCCCTATTCTGCTCTGTGTCAGTGTGTATCAGGGGTTTTGAGGACAGGTGTCAATCCATATCTGCCAAGTGACCCTATGTAGGGGGAACAGTCCCTATTCTGCTCTGTGTCACTGTGTAGCATGGTCTCTGTGGACAGGGAACAGTCTCTATTCTGCTCTGTGTCAGTGTGTATCAGGGGTTTTGAGGACAGGTGTCAATCCATATCTGCCAAGTGACCCTATGTAGGGGGAACAGTCCCTATTCTGCTCTGTGTCAGTGTGTATCATGGTATCTGTGGACAGGGAACAGTCTCTATTCTGCTCTGTGTCAGTGTGTATCAGGGGTTTTGAGGACAGGTGTCAATCCATATCTGCCAAGTGACCCTATGTAGGGGGTACAGTCCCTATTCTGCTCTGTGTCAGTGTGTATCATGGTCTCTGTGGATGGTGAACAGTCTCTATTCTGCTCTGTGTCAGTGTGTATCATGGTCTCTGTGGACAGGGAACAGTCTCTATTCTGCTCTGTGTCAGTGTGTATCAGGGGTTTTGAGGACAGGTGTCAATCCATATCTGCCAAGTGACCCTATGTAGGGGGAACAGTCCCTATTCTGCTCTGTGTCAGTGTGTATCATGGTCTCTGTGGACGGTGAACAGTCTCTATTCTGCTCTGTGTCAGTGTGTATCATGGTCTCTGTGGACAGGGAACAGTCCCTATTCTGCTCTGTGTCAGTGTGTATCAGGGGTTTTGAGGACAGGTGTCAATCCATATCTGCCAAGTGACCCTATGTAGGGGGAACAGTCCCTATTCTGCTCTGTGTCAGTGTGTATCAGGGGTTTTGAGGACAGGTGTCAATCCATATCTGCCAAGTGACCCTATGTAGGGGGAACAGTCCCTATTCTGCTCTGTGTCAGTGTGTATCAGGGGTTTTGAGGACAGGTGTCAATCCATATCTGCCAAGTGACCCTATGTAGGGGGAACAGTCTCTATTCTGCTCTGTGTCAGTGTGTATCAGGGCTGGGCTTTGAGGACAGGTGTCAATGTTAGGTGATTTCTGCCCTTTATGGATTAAAAGCAGACTCTGCATCAACTGTGCAATTTTCCATGGGAGTTTTGCCATGGATCCCCCTCTGGCATGCCACAGTCCAGGTGTTAGTCCCCTTGAAACAACTTTTCCATCACTATTGTGGCCAGAAAGAGTCCCTGTTGTTTTTAAAATTCGCCTGCCCATTGAAGTCAATGGCGGTTCGCGCGGTTCGCCGGTTCGCGAACATTTGCGGAAGTTCGCATTCGCCGTTCGCGAACCGAAAATTCCGGGTTCGTGACAACACTACACATAATTAAACATTAGGTCATTGTAAGTCCTCTGCTTATTCATGGTACATTCTACAACCAGTATTGGAACTCTGGCAAGCATTATCATATAACCTTGTGTATAAGTATGTATATTGATTGTTGACTGTATTAACGATCTTACAGTATTTCTCTGTTTTGCCCTCTTTATTTTACAGGCCTACCAGCATCGTCGGTTCCAGCACACCTCAAATGACTTTTTCCATTTCTGTATTATGCTATTCCCATATTGCTCTCTATCACTCTTTACGGCATTTTTGCCCCTGACACAAGTATTATGGCTTTTGCATGTAATTGTGGGAGGGGCATGATTTCCCTACTTAAACCTTGCTCCACACCATTCTTGTTCTAGCGATTTGCATGTCCCTCCCACCACTCCCACTACTCAATCATTACCTCTTTTTCTTCTCTTTTTAACCTTGGGTTGGACATCTTTATTTTACAGGCCTCAACCGACTTTTTCCATTTCTGTATTATGCTATTCCTATAATGCTCTCTATCACTCTATACAACTTTTTTACCCTAACACAAATATATATTAATCTAAAAGAATAACTATATATAGGTATATTAAACATAAATCAGAAGAGTCATCAGGATGTGATCTGGAAGGCCAAGCATCAAGGGGATGGGTCCGTTAGTAGGCTCTTTGGGTAGCCTCTTCCCTTAGGCTGTCTTAAAACCCACTGTAGGAAGCAGTGCAACCTGGAAATGGATAGGATGGGGATAAAAGGTTAACAGAAAGGGGTAACCAGACCTCAGAGAGAAATATGTCTTCCCAATATTTCTAGGGCCAGGGAAAACTAATATAATTCCATAGCCTGGGAACCTGGGGGTACAGTTTTAGATAATTATAATAATATTGTGGTCTGGAACCTTAACAGTTTGCAAAGAAAAATAACATATCATGAATATAGAAAGGACAATTATTAATAAGCATGCAAAACTCTTTCTACATGTAATACCAACCAATTATTTTGTCACAATACCTAGTGACCCAACATGAAGAGTGTATATGATAATATATTAGACAACGTGTACTGCTCCTCAGAATGGCTGGGTTAGATGCTGTTAGTTAAAGAATGGACAGGAACAAGTCGAGTCAGTGAAGCCAAAAATCAGGGAAGCGAGACACAGGATAACAGCACAGAGAATAGTCAAGGACAGCCGAGATCAAATTACCAGAACAGATACGGACTATAACGCACTCTTGGTAACTGAAAACAGAAACCACAACAGGACAATGATCCACACCCTAAGTACTCTATGTCTTTAATTAAATAACCACGCCCCCAAAACATGTGCATTCTAACGTTTTGGTGGGCTGTGATATTATCAGCGTCATGACATCAGCGCGCACCTGCCACGCTATATTAAGGGGCGGTGCTACAGCAGCCAGTGTTGGAACCACTGGTGAGATGAGAGGGACTGTACAAAGGGTCCCTCTCCCCTTCATGGACCTCTTTAGGCTGATCATGACCTGGGCAACAATAGGTACCATGACATATCTATACCAAATATGTAATCCAAATTTCCTAACAACCCTTGTGTAATTCTAGTCTGGATTTCACTTAGAACTTGCAGGTCATGTTGTATTGCCCTGTTCTTATTAGTAATGTAAGTACAACATTGATCACCTACTACCTTACATATTCCTCCTTGGGTGCCAATAGATAGCAGAGAGCCATTCTATTCTGTAAAGCAGCCAGTCTTATCTGTTTGCGCTGTGCAGGAGAAACCATTGATATATCTTCCTCTTCCCCGTTGTTTTTTGGGTTTTTTTAAATACTAAATTAAATACTTTTTATTGATTTCCTTTACAGGAAAGTTTTTTTTTTCTTTTAACAAAAACACAAAGCAATAATAGAAACAGCATAAAATGATTTATCATACATGAAAAACAAAACAATAACTACTGGAGCATGTTGGTGCACCCTATAGGAAACAGGAAAAAACTTCTGTAGTTAAAACATATAATTAAATCTTATTGGCTGCCAGCCGGGTACAAGGATATACTGCAATATTTTGTGTGCAATTTCTAAAACATTATTTGATATAACATTTGATTTTTCCGCTGCCCCCACAAACCATTTTCTACCATTTTCCATTTAAAGCTGCCATAACACTTGGTTGGAAAATGTTGATTTTGAAAAAGGATGACTTTGCTTCCAACCTCTTGCAATTAAGACCTTAACTGCTGCACAAGTATGAGTTATTAAATATGCATGTTCTTTTTAACATGCAGACAAATTCATTTAATAAAGCAATTGTGGGGGAAATTTTAATATTTGTCTTTAATGCTTTTTTGATGAACTCAAAAGCCCATGACCATAAGTGACGTACTTTTTTTACATTCCAAAAACATATGGATATAATAACCTATCTCTTTGCATCTCCAGCATTTATTATTACTATTTGGAAACATTTTAGCAATTAAGGTTGGGACAAAATACCATCCATTAATACACTTAAAGAGCATTTCTATTAGTGAAATATCATAGATATTCTTGGTAAAACTAGAGAATGCTGAATTCCATGACTGGTCATCAAGAGACTGGTGCAAATCTGTTCCCCATATAACAATATTTCTGTTTTTGTATTTCTTTATTATGCAATGCTTTAATTACTTTTACACATTTAGCCAACATTTGTTTTTTGTTTTTCTGCAGAAATATTTTTTCCAGCATCAATACTACCTCGTTATTTTCCAACAGGGCATGTTCCTTCAAAAAGCTTTTCACTCTAATGTATCTAATGTAATTACTGTATATACAGCTCCTGTCAGCTCCCTTCTCTCTCCTCCGGTCCGTGCAGCTCCCAGGTCAGCTCCCTCTGCAAGTCTCGCGAGAGCCGCGGGGTCAGAGCGTTGCCACGGGTTACCACACATACACTGCACTCATACACACACACTGCATTCACACACACACTGCATTCATTATATACACACACTGTAAATAAATATTCAATTAATAAAAAAATTTTAGGATCTAATTTTATTTAGAAATTTACCAGTAGCTGCTGCATTTCCCACCCTAGTCTTATACTCGAGTCAATAAGTTTTCCCAATTTTTGGGGGTAAAATTAGGGGCCTCGGCTTACATTCAGGTCGGCTTATACTCGAGTATATGCGGTAAATGCCTCCCGAGCAGGCAAACCATAGGATGCAATTCTGCAAATTTCTTAAAAGAGATATTATCAACCAGTAGATGCACCACTTATAATTTTGCTCTCCTCCAATTTTCTAACATTAGATTTTCCAAATTATTTTTAATTTCTTGAATATTCAGAAATTTCTGAATTTTATTGGATAAATTAGCTTATTTTTTTAAGTTGTTCCATACTGGTTATATATGGTTATGTATCATACAGCCATATATACCTACTTGTGTTTTTTTCTTAATTCCAAGGTTCCAAATTAAAATAGATAAATCCTTACACTCTGCATTTTTTGTCTCTAAATAATACCAATCTTCGTTATTAAAAGCGGGATTGTACATCTTATTGATATGGTAGAATACTTGCATCATAATATTGTTAAAAAATAGGAAAACTTAAACAACCCATTTTTATATTTTTTTGATTATATATCAATACCAATACGTGGTATTTTTCCCTTCCATACGAAATTCCTCCAACTTCATTGGGTTAACTGTAACCATGTGTGACAGACCAACTGGCACCCCAACTAGGTACCTCTGCAAACGATGCTTCCTAGCTGATGCTGAGGAACATAAGCACCGCACTGGACACCACAAGCACTGTAGACCCCACGAACCACCGCAGCTTGGTTGGGGTCTCGCCGTCCTCCATCCACCCAAGACCAGGATCCAGTGGATGAACCTCTCCTCCAAGAGAGTATATCTGTGAAGCCCTTACAAGAGCTAGTAGTGATAGCTGTATAGCTGGTATAGCAGTTCCCTACAATAAGAGACATAACTCTGTATTGAGGGTGAAGTAAGACTGTTTTAATGGTAGCCACACTGACCTTTTATGCAAGTCCCCAAGCAAAGGGTCTGCCCACGTGGACCTTGTTGGCGACAGGGACACAAACTTACAAACCAATAATAATACATTGACAATGTAAGGCACGCCCACACATGGCATACATTCCCTCCCCTCTGCCTGGGAGATAATTGAGTCAGATACTGCATTAACCCAATTATCTCCAGGCAGAAAAACACACATTTCTAAAAAGTCCCAAAAGTAACCCAAAACACATAACATCCTCACAAATGTTACATCCCCTGATAGCCCTGATATGGGTGACCAACATATCCAAAAATCACCCAGATCAGTTCAGGGTTCAAGAATTTTATGTAAGTCATATTTTGAACAACCGCAGTTCCATTGAATCAGGCTGTGCGTCCGGTCTACTTCGGGGATTTGAAGTACAGTTCGAAATACCAAACGTAGCCATTCATGCATAAAGTCATTATATGTCTCTTGTTCGTGGGTTTCTTTTTACCAAACACCGTTCGAAAAGCCGAACATCCATGGAAGGTAAGGTTTAGCAGTGTTCGCGCCGTCGAGTGTCCGATTTGGGTTCCATGAACTCGACGACCAAACACCGCTCATTGTACTTGCGGCTTTAGATGGCCGCCACCATGTGGTTGAATGGCACTTCGAATGGCTTTGGGAGTTCGAAGTACCACTTTGAAAGTTTGAATGGTTCCTGTTACCAGTCCCAACAAGCACACGTAGTGTTTTCAAATAGAGTTTAACACAGGGACCATAGTCACAGGGTAGGAGGCTGGCAAGTATGCCCCTCCGAGGACCCATGATGATGTCCAGTTCATCCCACCATGGGATTGGAAAGCTAAGTGGTAACATTCTAAATAAATAAACCCACTTGGGTAGCATACGCCTTTATGATGTTTATTCTGCCATACCAAGATATCTTTATTTCCACATGACCAGTGTATAGTCGCCATATGGGCAGTCGGATACCAGGACAACCCTCCCACATACCTTCCCCAATAATGCACTGACACTAGTGTATATGGGAAAAATTGTCCACAGCTTTATTAAACAATCTTGAATAATTATAATAACCATATTACTTATAACTTAATAATAATAACAATAATAATAATAATAACAATAATAATCACAGTAATAATAACTTAACAAATAAACCTGGGTCATTGCCCCCATGCTCTGCCCTCGCATCCGAATCCTTCTGTTAATATAACAAAGGCAATGACCCCCATATAATAACACATATATATAACATATACCAACATGATTCCAACATACCAACTTAAAGTGCCAAACACAATTTAACCATGGCAGGGGTATACCCGGATACCCCTACCCCACCAGGTTCTGAGCCACCGTCAGGACTCGAAACCTACCAACCACCAAGGACCACAGTTTTACGTCTCCATGACGTTCATCCTAGGGAGCCTATTCCTTCTCCTTCAGCTCCCTATCCCGCCGCTGTGAAAAAACGGGATAACCCCCACCAGGAACAACCTAAAGGGAGGGTGGGTGGGACAAACTCGGTCAGGTAGGAGATTAAAAGTGAATTAACACAAAATGGCTGCCTATTTAAATATCCCATCCACTTTACCCATAACCCCATACTTCCTTTCCTCCTCCTATGCCCGCCTCCTAACTCCTGTCAAGGCCCTTGTCCGCTTAGCTGCGCTTTGGCTACCTGGGGCTACATGACCGGTGTATAGTCGCCATATGGGCAGTCGGATACCAGGACAACCCTCCCACATATCTTCCCCAATAATGCACTGACACTAGTGTATATGGGAAAAATTTCCACAGCTTTATTAAACAATCTTGAATAATTATAATAACCATATTACTTATAACTTAATAATAATAACAATAATAATAATAATAACAATAATAATCACAGTAATAATAACTTAACAAATAAACCTGGGTCATTGCCCCCATGCTCCGCCCTCGCATCCGAATCCTTCTGTTAATATAACAAAGGCAATGACCCCATATAATAACACATATATATAACATATACCAACATGATTCCAACATACCAACATTCCAACATACCAACTTAAAGTGCCAAACACAATTTAACCATGGCAGGGGTATACCCCTACCCCACCAGGTTCTGTGCCACCGACAGGACTCGAAACCTACCAACCACCAAGGACCACAGTTTTACGTCTCCATGACGTTCATCCTAGGGAGCCTATTCCTTCTCCTTCAGCTCCCTATCCCGCCACAAGCTCAGACCTTGACCCCTTAAGCTGTCTGAGCTCCGCCACCCCGAAGAAATAGTGCCTTGTGCATTCCGTCCTGCCACTCGAGGTTCAGCAGGTCCCATCCTACTGCTGAAAGGTGAACACCGTCCGAGCGGTAGTACCCTGGCAACGCACCCTCCAACTCACTGTGTCGCACTACCACTCCCCCCAGCTTCCTCACAAAGCTTGCCATCAAGCTATTCACTTTTTTCCTGCACCTCTCGATGGCCACCGCATCCCTAGCATGCCTCCAACGCTGCCTCGGGATAATTTCAGACCATACTAACATCACCCCCGGAAGCAGGTCCCCCAGTTTGTTGAGGTCCTGCTTCATCCACTTCACGAACCGCCGTTGCGGCGTGAGGCCCAAATCATTGCCCCCCATGTGGAGGACGAGCAGGTCGGGCCTATGCCCACCCGGCACCAACCGGAATAGTTTCCCGCAGACTTCCCCCCAGCGAAAACCCCTGTACCCAAACCATTTCACCGCCAACTGGTCCGTTGCGAAGCCCAGCTGCTGGCCTTGAGCTTGAGCTGCGGCCCTCCTTTCGGCCCAGAAGACAAATGAATGGCCCACAATCCATGCTACACGGCCTGGGGAATAAAGAGAAAACAGCATTTGAAAAAACACCCCCCACAATGGTCCCCTCAGGATCCCCGAAGCGACCCGTCCTAACCTTCCAACAAACCCAGCCGCACATATGACCGGAACCTCTTAGACTCCCATCTCCCAATCCGCATTACCGTGTCATCCCCCAGCCCCAACCGAGCGGCCTCCGTGGCCGCCCCAATGCGAAAGGAGTGTGTACCAAATCTATCCGCCCGGAGCCCCAACCGTTTTAGGCCGGACCGAAAGACCTTAGTGAACTGAAAACGGGAAAGGGATGACCCGTCAGCGTGCACCAGCAGTGATCCCCCAACCACCGGCCTCTTGGCCAAGTATTCCACCACCGACGCCACCGGGCACAGAGGGGAGCCCGGCAAGGCCCGTAGCGTCACATCGCGGCCCACCCCCAGGACGTCCGTCTTGGATTTGGCCAGATGAACCACCAAGTGTCCGTTCAGAATCCGGACCCCCGAAGCCTGTAAGCCTCCGGACGATGCCCGATTGGCACTTACCAGCTCGCCAATCCTGAACGCCCCGAAGAAGGCCAGTAAAAACGCCGCCCGGAACAGGGACAACTCAAACCCGTCGAAGCAAATGTCCGGTAGCCCCCCCAACAGGTCGCCCAACACCCGTACCGACACCAGGCGCCTCGCGTCCGGGACCCTACGCCCCCTCCGATATCCCTTAAGTGCCTGCCGCACGACAAAGCTTTTAGTAAGGTCCTCCTTCCCGTGCAGCTTAAACCAGAAGGCCAGCGCCGCCATGGACCTGTCAACCAGCGACGGGGAAGCCCCTTGCGCCAGCAATTGGCAGGTGTACCACAGGAACGCGTCCCGGAGTGCCTCCCCCTCCGGCACGCCGGCCAGTCCAGCCCACGACCGCTCCCACAAACCCCAAACCTTACTGTAAGCGGCCCACGTGGCCGGTGCCAGGGAATCCTTCACAAGTCCCCCAAGCAGGACGCTCCCAGTTGCCAAATCTCGTCTGGGCACTCCTGCCCCACCTCCAACGCCTCCGGTGCCACCGTCCGGAACCGAGGCCACTGTAAACGAGAGAGAGCGTCAGCCATTTCCTTCAAGTACCCGGGCACATGGCGCACGCGAAAGACTACATTCAGGGACATGCACATTAAGACAAAGCGCCGCAGTAGCCTGACCACCGGTTTAGACGCCGCCGACTGATTATTCACCGTGTGCACTACCGCCATGTTATCCGAGAAAAAGACCACCTTTCGGTTCCGCAGATCCTCACCCCACAGAGCTAACGCAACCACTAGCGGGAACAGTTCCAGGAAAGCCAGGTTCCGCATGAGGGCGCTCGACCCCCATGCCTCCGGCCATCTCTCCGCGCACCATCTCCCACCGAAGTAGGCCCCGAAGCCCACACTACCCGACGCGTCAGTGAACAGCTCCAGCTCATCCGCCAACACCCCTTACTGTCTGAAGAACACTGTACCATTGAAATCCCGCAAAAAGGTATCCCATACGGCCAGGTCGGCCCTCATAGAGGACGACACCCGGATGAAATGGCGTGGGGAGCGCACCCCCGCCGTAGCTGCCGACAGGCTGCGGCTAAAGACCCTCCCCATGGGGATCACCCGGCAAGCAAAATTGAGCATCCCGATCAGGGACTGCAGTTGCCGTAGGGTAACTTTGCGCACCCGAGCTACTGCTGCCACCGCCCCTTTCAGACCCTGCAACTTTGCCGGCGGCAGCCGACACTCACCTTTCACCAAGTCTATCTCCAGTCCCAGGAAACTAAGGCACACCGCTGGGCCCTCAGTTTTATCTGCCGCCAGCGGGACCCCAAAGTGGCCCGCCACCCATTCGACAGTTCTCAGCAGGTGCAGGCAGGCCCCAGCTACCCCCAGGGACCCCTCCGGAGACCCCAACCCCTCTCTCCTAGCTGCGCGCCCCCCTCCTGCTGTCCCTGCGCTAGCCTGAGCCCCCCCAGGAATCACCTTCCCCCCCCTGCCCTTCCATATGCTCCGGCCTGTGCCCCCACCCCCCCATTAACCCCACTACCACTGGGCAAAGAGCATCCCTCCCCATGCACGCCAAGGGGGCCCTTGGCAGAGCCCCCTGCACTTGCCTGGTGGTCCAGCAGCCTCCGTGTCGGCCCTGCGTCTCCGGCCTTGTCAGCAGCAGTCCCGGACGGAGGGGCCGCGACCCCACGCCGACCGTCACTCCGGAGGGCCTGGCCGACGCCGCAACCCCCGATCCAGTGCGGCCCTCCTCGACCCGAGGGCCAGACCGTCTCGGTCCCGGGCAGCCGCCCGTCGCTCCGCACGTCCCTGCGGCCCAGGCAGCACGGCGGGAGGCGGGGCCTCGACCGCATGGCCACCGGGCCCGTCGCGTCCTCCTGCCGCCGACACGCGGCCACCAGCTCCATCTTCACCAGGCCCCGTGCCTGGGCTCAGCCTCCGCGGCGGCCTCCTGGCACGAACCGGACGGTCCCGTTCGCCCTCCTGGGCCGCCATCCCCGCCAGGGCCGGACCGAGTTGGGCCCGCAGCCATGCAGCTCCACGACCCTGCGCCGCCGACCGGATCACCTCCAGCATCTTCTCCACCTCGTCCATGGCCCTGCAGAAGGAGAAAAAAGAGACCCCACCAGACCAAATAGGTGCCCACAGAAGTGCACACAAACTCGGTCAGGTAGGAGATTAAAAGTGAATTAACACAAAATGGCTGCCTATTTAAATATCCCATCCACTTTACCCATAACCCCATACTTCCTTTCCTCCTCCTATGCCCGCCTCCTAACTCCTGTCAAGGCCCTTGTCCGCTTAGCTGCGCTTTGGCTACCTGGGGCTACATTCTTTTAATATGTTCATAGATCTTAAATAATCCAAGAAGTTACATTCAACTATTTTTTTTTTTACATTTGTTGGAATAATTACTCCCAAGTGAGTAAAGGTATCTTTTGAAAAGTAAAAACTATAGCTGTTACATATTGACTCCCGTTTTCTTTATCTCGGTTAAAAAGTTGTGCAACAGCTTTGCTCATATTTAGTTTGTAACCAGAAATGTAACTGCATCTATCTAATTCTGCCAATAAATACTTCAATGATTTATTTAGTTCCATCAGAAAAATAAAAACATCATCCTTACTCTGGTATCTAACATGTACTTGTAAGGTATTAGCCGTTGTAATGGCTGCACCTCATTTTTTTATTGTCAGATAAAGATGCTGAGTATATATGTCTAAATTTGTTGGTCCACCATTTTTATTCCTCTTTTGCTTTCCAGTGAGTTTTTGGAACCATTATTAAATCTATAGCTTATTTTTTCATTGTCCCTGTACATTCACTGTCATAAATCTGACCATAATTCAAAAAAGAAAAAAAATGTAACCCCATTCCTTGTCCTTTGCAGGCAGCCACATAATCTAGCCAAAATACAAAGATATAGATAAACATATAGACAAAGACCACATATGTAGATGTCTTCTTAAACCTCAAGATAGACATACCACGATCTATACCTCTAAATAGAGGTTATAAGTGTAACCTATTTCCCTTGAATAAACAAGGGTTATGGGCAAACTACTAAGTTCAATGAACCTACAGCAGGGGTAAACTGCCGATTGGGTCGAGAATGTTGATTTATAATTCCTTAATATATGTTGGGGAGAAGGAAAAACAAATATTACCTTCATTCAATCCTCCTCTTATTTCTATATTACAATGGACTTATGTGATTTCTAATTATCCAATATAAATCTTATATATAATGCACCTTTCAGTGTGTTCATTAAATAAATCTTTTTTCTTCTTTCAGCTAAGCGCTGTGTCTTATGTTATTAGTGTTATTAGTGTTTTACCAACTGTTGTTTGTCTCTGTTGATGTCCTCATTATAAGTGCAAAAAACCTAAATTACCATGTGTTTCTTATTTTCTTTCTAACTATAGTCTTCCACCTTCTTCACACTCATTCAAACCTTCAGTTTTTGTGTTACAAATAACTTATGTGAATACTAACTGTCCTATATTAATGTTATGCATTATCCTCATTGCAGTGTCTTAATTTAAGTGTAACCTCATATTTTGGCTCAGCGCTATATCTTATATTATTAGTGTTACTATTAGTACTATAAAAACCATTATTTACTTTCGTATCAAACAAGAATACGCCGGGAAAACGTTTACAGACGCTTTGTAAAAGTTTTCCGGGGTATTCTTGTTTGATACGAAAGATCAGGAAAAATCAGCACATCTTTGAATTTTTAGTTCTTTATGGTTTTCTCTCTTGTCAGCTTTAAGATGTTTTGTTTAAAGAAGTAGGACTGGAAGTTAGCGATGATATCTCTAGATGTATTATTTTTTATTGCTCTTGGGTTTGGTAAGCGGTGTATTCGTTCAATTGTCAAATTAAGGTCTTGATCTTTGACACCTGCTTCTTAAAAATATTGGGCTGATTTCTTCTGAAATATTTTTAAAGTGTAAATTGTTTCTTCTTGCTCGGTGTTCAAATGATTCTAATTTTAGATCTTGTTTATTTGTTCTTAGGAGAAGGGGGTCATTTTTCTTGTAACACCAATTGTTGGGTATCAATTTTTTGTAATTCTTCAAAGTTTTAAATTTTTCTTTCTTTTTTGATCTCTGAGATACTGTTATTCATTTCCAGTTTTAATTCTTGTAAGGCTTTTTCAAAGCATTTTTCCAAGAATTCTTGTAATGTGCTTTGCATTTCTTGATTCATTTCTATATTCCTAGAATCATCTGTTTCTTTTAAAGTCCTGGTCTTTTGTGACTCATTTTCTTGTTTATTTCTTCACCTTTTTCTTTTCTAGAGGCGGTATTGTTAGTATTTTTGGAAGCCATTTAGTTCAATGCACCGCTTAGTTAACCTTAAAAAAAAAAATAAGAAAAATAAAGAGATAAAAAAAGAAGAAATTGCTGTTCTCTCTCTCTTTCTTTAACCTTCTTTCTTTTCCCTTCTTTTCTCTTTCACAAATGCTTCACAAATGTCTACAATTAGCTCTGTTTTATTGTGTCGCGCTCAAACTTTTTCAAACTGTTCAAACGCGCCATTTTGTAAGCTTACCAATTACTTCAGTGATGCAGAAAAAAAACTATTTCACCTCTTTAACCATGTCTCTTTTTCCTTTTCCTTTCTGCAGTATACCGGAGCTTTTTTCATTTTTGCTTTTTTTTCCCTCTGTTGTCCCTTTTATATATTCTCTTTCTGGTTGATCTCCCTTTTGTATTTGACTTTTATTTAGGGCACTATTTATAGGGGAGAGTATGTCATATAGACTATTTTTTCAAAATATAGGTGCAGTTACAAAACGCACTATTTGCTTTGTTTTAACTCTTATTCTCCCTTTTCCTCAAAATAAAGTTTTTATTTCCTTCTTTTTTCTTTCTCGACTCTTTTCCTTCTAATTTTTATCTCTTTTTTTCTTTTGCTTCAAATTTTCTCTTTATGCCCTTATTCCTTTCTTTCCAACTATTATCTTCTTTATTACTTTACTTTATTTCTTTATCTTTTCTTTTGTTTCTCACTTTTTGTTATTAACTTTAAATATAACTTATGTTTGTATTTTTGGACTCACTGCGTTCAGCATGCAGAGCTTGATATCCGCCTAAATGTCTCACTTCCGTTGGGCTATCATGGCCCCATTGCTGTCTCTTTTCACCGCCTTCCACTGCTTGTCACTAAGAGCCTGCTCCTCCGTATTCTGTCCTTTGTTTTTCTCTTGTGGTACCAACCTTTTGCAAATTCTCTACACAGTTACAGCTACTCAGCCAGTGTTATGCTTTTCCTCCTGGACCACAGAGGCTGTTCAGTCCTTTGCCCAATCTCCACTTGATTGCTCCCACTCTAACAGTTCTCGCACCCAACCGGCGCACATCTACCTCACAGCGTGCATCTACCTCATCATGCTGCCCTCAAAGCCAATTTTGAGCCCTCTTCCCCATTGTTACTGATTTCTTGCAGGTTTTTATGAGACAGTCATTTTTTAGGGCGTTTAGCCAAATAAGGATATGGAAGGCATCCATATATAGATTTTCTCATACCACACTTAAAGGACAAGTCAAACTGTTAGTGAAACAAAACACTAGAGAGCACAGGTTGCCACAGTCACTATATTGGTAATATTAAATAGGGTCTTGAAAAGGAATATTGATGGTGAAATAAAAAGAGCAATTTAGACAGAAATAAATAAAAATGGAGTTAGCAAAAAAACAATTTTGTGTACTAAGAAAAAAAATATGCCAACAGCCCCTGAAAAAAGGTAACGGAAACTGCAATCAAAATAGTAATCAGTCATTAATTCATGAACCACTCTCTCCTAATGAGCAGATTAACCTCCATTTTCCTCACAATCTTTTCTTTAACATTCAGTGAACCCACACAAGGGTAGTGTCTTGAGATCCATATCTAAGAAAGAAGAAATCCATACCAAACAGAAGACATGTCGGCAATCCATACTAAACAGAGGCCATGTTGGCAATCTATACCAAACAGAGGTTGTGTCGGCAATAACAGTGAGATTAGGTAATATTGATGAACTAGATAGTAGACAATAATGAGAATACCACGTCTACATTGCCCTTGCTTGATATATCACAGACTGAAGGTTTAGTTTCTTCTTTCAGAGTTATTATACTGCCACAGTCCAACTGAGCACACAACTTTGTTAGCACAGACTTCAGACAGAAAACTAGAAAACATAGAAGAAAAACAAGCATACCACCAGACATTTAACCATTCATTCACAGCCATCCTGTAGGGATACAGGTCCAATCAAATTATTTTAAAAATTATGTTGTAGTCATTCTTAGCAGTTGTGTTAACTAACAATATAAACACCATGTTGCTCTCTCTCTAGCTTTTTTTTTTTTTTTAAACTTGTGTGACTTTTAATTAGTCAGTCTTAGCAAACATTATGATTATTATTTTTTAGAACCAAAATAAAATATGAATGTGCTGGCTTATCTGTATTGTCATAGTCATCTAAGATTTTTGTCTAGCACTAGCAATAGAAGAATCTTCTTCTTTACATAATTTTTACATAAACACATTTTGTTAGATGTTATTATACTCTTTTAACAACCATAATACACACAAAATCCAGCACACTTACTCATCCACTAAACAGTAACTTTAAAGTTTACAGATTTTAATAGTTTTTAGTTGTTTTTTTAAAACACCTAATTTAGGCAAAAATAATGGGAGCTTTGTTACAGTATATGATCATACATTACATAACCCTGCCACAACGTCATTTTGGCAGGTCCTATCCAAACAACCTAATGTCTGCTTTTATGAGATTAACCCACTTACGTGGGAAAAATCTTCCATCTGGGGCTCTCAGCAGTACAAGGTTAAATAGGGCCCTGGAATAAGGCACCTGTGACAGTGAGGGGTCCAAAACCAGGGTGTTGGCCTAGACTCCCAAATATATTAAAATATATATATATATATATATATATATATATATATACAAAAATCAAAATTCCTTGCACACTGACTGAAATATTAGAATCCGGGTGCTTGTAATCCAGGGTAAGTTCAAATATCAGAATACATAATATGACCAACACTCACGGTTTTGTAGAGAAATAAAAAGTGTAGATTTTATTTAAACATGGTTAAAAAATGGCAGCTCGACGTTTCAGTCCTCATCCAGGACTTTCATCAGGAACATTAGCCATATGTACAAAGCAACAACATATATAGGGGAAACAATCATTAGAAAATTAGCTTACCCCAGGTGCATACACTCTCCGGTACCGCCGGCGTTCTAAAGTGCCCCATGTGCATGCGTGTACGTGCTCCGCCCATCAATAGCATAACCACGTGGTATACGTTGCCGTGACAACCGGACACAAGCCAAGTCACCACGGCAACCATTACGATGCATATCATTAAAACAAAACATAGACCGTGCATATTATGGTGTAGATTATAGTGTAAATCACGTGTCATTTACTGAAGTATTAGACGTGATAACCTGAATTGATAAGTATAGAATATATGAAGAACACAGATACTAGTTCAAATTCCTTTAAAGGGGTCACATATCGATGTGAATAAAGTATTATTTAAAGTGACAATTGCCTATAGTAGATTATAATACATAGAGGACCGTGCAAAGTGTACAAACAACCAACCATAAATATATATAAATTTGATGTGCAAATATAAGTGCATATATAGCAAGGTAATTAGTAATACACTGCATTTAAATTCCACAGTGTGCAAAATAGTGCATAAATATCCATTTAAAGTGCATGAAAAAATGTATATTAAAGTGCATAGTGATGAAGGTGATAGCACCAATTAATAATTGAGTGAATTCTAATACCATTGTTTAGGTATACTCTAGATGTATAAGGCAGAAAAAGCATACAAAGTAAAGGCACAGGAGCAGGATGTTAATAGAAAAAAAGATAAAAAAACAAATAAGAAGCAAATAGATACTATAGAATATTTGAGAAGTAAATTCTACAATACATTAAAAAATAAATAAAATTATGAAAAAATATGAAAAAATGAAAAAATATGAAAAAATTGAAAAAAATATAAAAACAAACGTTACAAGCAATTCATATGAATGAATGATATGAGATAATTTCATTCAGTCCTTTTGGGCCTATAGTGTCCAATGTAAAGATCCAGAATGTCTCTCGGTTCAGAAGTTTGCCTCTATCTCCCCCATGTTTTGACTGTGGGATATGGTCAATTGCCAAAAACTTGAGTGCTGAAAGTGGATGTTGAAAAGCAAGGAAGTGCTTAGCAACTGGCTGGTCAGATGTACCATCCCGATAAGCCACCCGTATGCTTGATCTATGTCCCCAAATTAGTTCGTATAGGGGTGTCTCGGTTTTGCCAATATAGGTGAGTCCGCAAGGACAAGACAATTTATAGATCATGAACGGAGTCTTACAGGTTATGGTGTATCGGATCTTGAAGGTTTTTTTCTTATGTGGGTGCTGAAAAGTACGAGACGGTGTCATATGCCCACATGTGACACAACCAAGACAGCGGATATTACCCCGACTTTGTGCTTCGGTGTTGTTATCATAACTCCTTATTGGATCCGTATGAACCAATAGATCCCTCAAGTTCTTATTTCTACGGTAACAGATAAGTGGGGGTTCTTTAAAAGCTTTAGGGAGTGTGCCGTTGCACGCCATCATTTTCCAGTTGTCTTTGATGATCTTAGAGACACCTGGAGATGCATCATGGAAGGTCATAGGGAAGACTAACTTGGGGGCTTCATTCTCAACTCTCTTGACCTTAGTGGAGCAGGCATACGTTGCCTCTTCTTGTGCTCTAACTAGGTCGTTTAGTCGGTAGCCACGTTCAAGGAATTTCTCCAACATCTCTTCCAATTGTCTTTCCATTATGATTTTTTCCAAATTGTTGTGGATCACCCGCATAAATTGGGCTTTAGGTAGTGACCTCCTTAGTGCCATTGGATGTGCACTTTTGTTATGTAGGATGGTATTACGATCCATGGGTTTTGTATAGAGACAATAAGTTAATCTCTGTTCACTGATAGCTATCTCCAGATCCAAGAATTGGACAGATGTAGAACTGATGTTCGACGTAAACCTTATAGGACTTTCCACTTGGTTAAGGAATCGTACCATTTCTTCAGCCTCCACAGCACTCCCATTCCAGACTAGCAGCAAATCGTCGATATACCGAAAGTAGCCTTGAATATACTGCCCAAATTTGGATAAAATCCATTGTTGTTCATATATATACACATATGCATTAACATACATTGCCGCCCCCATGGAAGTGCCTGAGATCTGGAGATACCATCGATCCTCGAACCTGAAATAGTTATTGTTTAGCACAAGAGAGAGCAATTCAATGACAAATTCAATACACGGTCCCTTATAGGTTAAAGATGAGATAAGGACTAATTTCATCGCCTCTATACCTTGTTTATGCGGAATTATGGTATAGAGGCTGCCTACATCCATGGTGATAAGTGCTGTGGTATCCTTTATGTCAAGTTGTTTCAATTTTTCGATGAGACTGGGGGTGTCCTTAATACAGGTGTTGAGTTCAGCTATAGGAGACTGAAATAATGAATCAAGCCATTTGGCAATAGGTTCCAGCAATCCATCTATTGCTGATACAATTGGCCTTCCAGGTGGTCTAGCGGGGTCCTTATGAATCTTTGGGAGTGTATAAATAATCGGTGTACGAGGATGATGTTTTAAAAGATACTGACTGAGTTGTACATCTATCAGACCAGATTCAACACCTAACTTGAGAGTTGTTTCCACTTTCTTCCTTATCCTATCTGTGGGATCACCCACTAGCAGCTGGTAAACTGTATCATTTTGTAATTGTTTTTTCAATTCTCCTGTATAACATGTGTATTCCATAAGGACTATCCCTCCGCCTTTGTCGGCCGGCCGAATGATGATGGAGCAGTCATTAGCCAGGTTCTTGATGCCTTCTGCCTGTTGATTAGTCATATTCTTATATTTACACCTGTGCATGCCAATAACTTCCTGTGTGAGATAGTTAACCGTAGACAGATGTTTTAATCAATGCTTTATTTGTGTATGGGTCAAAAGAAGATTTAGTCTTGAAGAGTGAAGATGTTTCTTGATTTCGGGTGTTGGGTATAGATCTCTCAGGATTATTGAAGAATTCTCTGAGGCGCATCTGTCTCCCAAAATTGAAGAGTTCTGTATTCCATTTAAATTGGTTTGGTGCTGGTGTAGGTATGAAGGAGAGACCTCGGCTGAGTATTGCAATTTCTTGAGGAACTAGGGATCTTTGGGACAGATTAAAGATTGGAGTTACCTCCGTAGAGGTGGTTTTCCCCGAGTAGCTGGTCCTGCCCTTATGTCCCCGCCTCGTTCTCCTCCTCCTATTCCCTTGCAGCGGCTTCTCGTGGTTGTTCCAACTTCTGTACCTTCTAAAACAGGAGTAGATTATTTCTGCGTCTCATTCTCTGATGCCGATTCCCCCGATGTGACATCAATTGTAGGTACCTGGGGTCGAGTAAGTCTCCTGCGTTGACGAATAGGTCTACGTCTTCCATCCCCTGTGAGCCATCTGTAGACACGATGGTCTTGATAGTCCTGACGTACATATTCAAATTTTTGTTTTTTAAACTTGATTGATTCTTGTCTGTACACCAGAAGCTCATCTTTCAGTTTACTCTGAATTTTGGTACCCTCCGTAGATGTCAATAGAATGGCATGTTCTGTTTCTACTTCAGCAATCTTCTTTTTAATGTTGTCCATATCTGTTCTGACATCCTGAATTATTATAAGCATTAAGTCTAATGAGGCTTTATTAAGTACTGAGGTCCAGTCTTTGCATACTTTGGCTTTACCTCGGCCAATCGTGGGAATGTTGAGAATTCTGAAGCCCCTAGGTATCCGTTTCGCCTTATAATAATCGGACAGAAAGAGACCATGAAGGTCCAGATCTATCCGTTTCTTATGTAGACGTAATAGAAGAAAATAAACATCCTTGGCTGATAAGTTATTAGGTAATTCCAGCCCTGTTTATTCCCAGAGTATGGCTTGAGCTTCATCTTGTGAAAACTGCAAAGTATCTGCCTGCTCAGCATATGCCCCTGCTTGTAACAAGAAATCATCCATAGTATTAAAAAATTTGAGGTATACAGGAAGCAATAAAAAAAATTCCAATGAAAGATATCCAACAGGTATAAAGTCCAATAATAAATTAATATTCAATATGTGCCACAATAGCACAAAGTTGCCGGTGCATAGGTGGAGTAATACCCCAAACTCCTGTTATCCATACAAAAATCCAAATTCCTTGCACACTGACTGAAATATTAGAATCCGGGTGCTTGTAATCCAGGGTAAGTTCAAATATCAGAATACATAATATGACCAACACTCACGGTTTTGTAGAGAAATAAAAAGTGTAGATTTTATTTAAACATGGTTAAAAAATGGCAGCTCGACGTTTCAGTCCTCATCCAGGACTTTCATCAGGAACATTAGCCATATGTACAAAGAAAAACAAGTTACTTGCGCTCTCTCCTTTATCCCTATGTATTTTTCAACAAATGGAGGTCTTTTAGTTACCTCCAATGGCCATGAGAGGATGAGCCCACCTGCCAACATGGGAGTGAGCGCAGGACTTTTCTTTCTGCTTTTGTATCCATTTATTGTATTACTCAGCCTTGTTACAATGCAGCCGCCCATCCCATGTGTTCCCTATTAAGGGTTAATAATGTATAGGGGTGTATATAAAAAATACCCCTTTCTGTCTCATTAGAGATTTTTGCCAGAGGCTCAAGGAAGCAAGGTGAATGGTTAGAGTTAGGACCCACCTAGGGGGGTCTGCCTTGATGTTGGCAGGTGGGCTCATCCTCTCATGGCCATTGGAGGTAACTAAAAGACCTCCATTTGTTTAAAAATACATAGGGATAAAGGAGAGAGCGCAAGTAACTTGTTTTTCTTTGGTTTTTTACTATATATTGGGGCTGATGTATACTGTAGTCATTGCAGCCGCCCAGTAGTGATGGGAGTGAGCGCAGGACTTTTCTTTCTGCATATGTACAAAGAAACAACATATATAGGGGAAACAATCATTAGAAAATTAGCTTACCCCAGGTGTATACACTCTCAAGTACCGCCGGCGTTCTAAAGTGTCCCGTGCGCATACGTGTACGTGCTCCGCCCATCAATAGCGTAACCACGTGGTATACGTTGCCGTGACAACCGGAGACAAGCCAAATCACCATGGCAACCATTACGATGCATATCATTAAAACAAAACATAGACCGTGCATATTATGGTGTAGATTATAGTGTAAATCACGTGTCATTTACTGAAGTATATATATTAATATATTGATACATTCTAGTGCAGCTGTACCAGGGGGTTAGTAGAGGGGTGAAGTGGGGGGGGGAGTGAGAGGAAGGAGAGTAGCCTGTGTCTGGTAAATTCTTCAAGGGAGCAGGATAACCTTGAATACAAAAGATAAGATAAGATAAGAACTGAAATATTTAACAATTGCATTGCAGCACAGCAAATACCTATTAACCTAGTCTATGCCATTTCCATGCCCCTTCACATGTATCTATATTTCCCTCCTTTGATATCTATTAAGGTTTCACATAGTAACATATCGTTCTATAAAATAGTACCATAAAGCACTTAAATAGATGGGTAAGGTTAAAGTCATTAGAATATTAATGGGGCAGGTGATTAATGCATCTTATTATGGCAAAGGAACATACCATGACAATATAATTTACAGTGCACAATCAGCAAACAGCCAAATAAGCAAAAGTTATGCAGCACTCATTCTAGGTCCCACTGCCACACAACACACAATTCAATCACGGAAATACACAACACACCTGTTTAATTGGTTTGGGTCACAACACTATCATATTTAGCAATCATAATAAACAGCATAATAGAATATTCCATTCTCATATGGCTTATACTTGTAAAATGCTGAACAGAACATTACAGAAGTAGTAGTTGCATTGGATAGCTGTTCAGTAGAGGTAATTAAAACTAAGATCAACATACAGGTGAACAAGCCACAAAGTCTTAAAATTATCATTTAGCAATTACAGCTAAACCTTAGTAAATGCTAAATGTTTTAATTAAAACTCTTATTTAGTAAAAACCAAAGAAAAGAAAAAGTTACCTGCGCTCTCTCCTTAACCCCTTAAGGACCAAACTTCTGGAATAAAAGGGAATCATGACATGTCACACATGTCATGTGTCCTTAAGGGGTTAATCCCTATGTATATTTAGACAAATTGAGGTCATTTAGTTGCTCCAATGGACATTGGAGGGAATGCCCGCCTGCCAACATCAAGGCAGACCCCCTAAGCGGGTCCTAACACTGACCCTCTTATGTAACCCAGGATTTTACTGAAACAATTTTAACATTACACTGAAATCACCATACAAATCTCTCTATTCTACAGTCACAAATAGGATAACTAAAATCAGTTTGTTACTATAAAATACTTACATTTTTTTCTAAATTACATTTAGTTGCCTTATGTATTGTTAATCGGTCACTAGAATGTTCTCAGAAGAACACAGCCGCTAGCCACACCTCCTATTCACCCCCCCACATTTAAATGCTTCTCTTTGTCTATCTGAGATGCTTCAAAGTATGCACTCTGGGTTCAACCTAGTTTTATAATCTAACACATACAGTTGCAAGAAAAAGTATGTGAACCCTTTGGAATGATATGGATTTCTGCACAAATTGGTCATAAAATGTGATCTGATCATCATCTAAGTCACAACAATAGACAATCATAGTCTGCTTAAACTAATAACACACAAAGAATGAAATGTTGCCATGTTTTTATTGAATACACCATGTAAACATTCACAGTGCAGGCAGAAAAAGTATGTGGACCCCTAGACTAATGACATCTCCAAGAGCTAATTGGAGTGAGATGTCAGCCAACCGGAGTCTAATCAATGAGATGAGATTGGAGGTGTTGGTTACAGCTGCCCTGCCCTATAAAACACACACACCAGTTCTGGGTTTGCTTTTCACAAGAAGCATTGCCTGATGTGAATGATGCCTCGCACAAAAGAGCTCTCAGAAGACCCACGATTAAGAATTGTTGACTTGCATAAAGTCAACAATTTAAAAAAGGGTTATAAAAGTATCTCCAAAAGTATCTCCAAAAGCCTTGCTGTTCATCAGTCCACGGTTAGACAAATTGTCTATAAATGGAGAAAGTTCAGCACTGCTGCTACTCTCCCTAGGAGTGGCCGTCCTGTAAAGATGACTGCAAGAGCACAGCGCAGACTGCTAAATGAGGTGAAGAAGAATCCTGGAGTGTCAGCTAAAGACTTACAAAAGTCACTGGCAAATGCTAACACCCCTGTTAGCGTATCTACAATACGTAAAACACTAAACAAGAATGGATTTCATGGGAGGATACCACAGAGGAAGCCACTGCTGTCCAAACAAAACATTGCTGCACGTTTACAGTTTGCACAACAGCACCTGGATGTTCCACAGCAGTACTGGCAAAATATTCTGTGGACAGATGAAACCAAAGTTGAGTTGTTTGGAAGAAACACACAACACTATGTGTGGCGAAAAAGAGGCACAGCACACCAACATCAAAACCTCATCCCAACTGTTAAGTATGGTGGTGGGGGCATCATGGGTTGGGGCTGCTTTGCTGCGTCAGGGCCTGGACGTATTGCTATCATCGAAGGAAAAATGAATTCCCAAGTTTATCAAGACATTTTGCAGGAGAACGTAAGGCCATCTGTCTACCAGCTGAAGCTCAACAGAAGATGATGTTGCAACAGGACAATGACCCAAAGCATAGAAGTAAATCAACAACCGAATGACATAAACAGAAGAAAATACGCCTTCTGAAGTGGCCCAGTCAGAGTCCTGACCTCAACCCGATTGAGATGCTGTGGCATGACCTCAAGAAAGCGATTCATACCAGACATCCCAAGTATATTGCTGAAATGAAACAGTTCTGTAAAGAGGAATGGTCAAGAATTACTCCTGACCGTTGTGCACGTCTGATCTGCAACTACAGGAAACGTTTATTTGAAGTTAATGCTGTCAAAGGAGGTTCAACCAGTTATTAAATCCAAGGGTTCACATACTTTTTCCACCTGCACTGTGAATGTTTACATGGTGTGTTCAATAAAAACATGGCAACATTTCATTCTTTGTGTGTTATTAGTTTAAGCAGACTGTGATTGTCTAATGTTGTGACTTAGATGATGATCAGGTAGAGAAGAAAAACTCACAGGCACTCCAAATTCAAGCTGCAGGCAGTTTTATTGTAGCAGAATGTAACGCAATGTTTCGACCGTAAAGGTCTTTTTCAAGCTGAAAAAGAGCTTTACGGTCGAAACGTTGCGTTACATTCTGCTACAATAAAACTGCCTGCGGCTTGAATTTGGAGTGCCTGTGAGTTTTTCTTCTCTACCTATTATTCTGGGATTGCTGGTCCTGCTCTGGAGCACCCTTGGCCGTTGGGAATGAGTGCGGTTCTGACCATTTACTCTGCTTAGATGATGATTAGATCACATTTTATGACCAATTTGTGCAGAAATCCATATCATTTCAAAGGGTTCACATACTTTTTCTTGCAACTGTATATAAAAAAAACAACCATATTATTTCAAAAGAAGTGCTTGTTCTGAGAACAACATTCTATATGATAGTAACATAATCATATACCATGTAACAAAGAAAAATCCTTCAAGCATTTGAGAATATTATTTCTATAGCAGATGATGAAATATGGATAGTAGGTTTTGATTAATATCTGAATTTCAACAAATTAATTTATCTATAAATCAGAATTTATACTTAAAGAAACAGTATAGGGTCAGGAGCACAAACATATTACTGACCCTATATTGTTAAAACCACCATTTAGGTGGCTTGCCATCCCCCCTCCCCCCCCCCCCCACCCCTCCTTACGTCCCTTAAAGAATAATACAACTTAACTTATTCCCAGCACTGCATGGGCCTGCCCGTGATGGCCCCACCCCTGATCTGCCTCCTTGGCTGACATCATCAGAATGGATGTCTCAGCCAATCACTTGTTCATAAAAGCGTATCAATTAAACTGTTAATAGCTCCCAATTGATTCCTCTCTTGCAACTGTCACTAATCTACTACTATCCTTACCTTTTGTGTCACTATACCCCACTCCCTCTAGCATGTAAGCTCATTGAGCAGGGCCCTCCACCCCTCTGTTCCTGTGTGTCCAACTTCTCTGGTTACAACTACATGTTTGTTCATCCACCCACTGTAAAGCGCTGCAGAATTTGTTAGCGCTATATGAATAATAACATAATAATAATAATAATAGTAATACATTCTGTGTCATTCAGGATATAGCAGGATATAGCATGTGTGCCATTCAGTATACAATGGGATTCACTGTGAAGAGTAGTGTGAGTGTCACTCACTATATAGAGGGATTCAATGTGCAAAGCAATGTTGGTGTGTCATTCAGTATACAGTATAGAGGGAATCACTGTGCAGAGCAGTGTGGATGTGTCATTTAGTATACCATATGCACTCAGTTCTCAGTTGTGCATATGAAAAAAAATAAAAAATAAGACTTAGGCTCGGATATCAGTAATGTCTCAGAGAGGCCATCAGCCCTTTTGATTAAATGGGGCTTACATCATCTCCTTCAAGAGATCACCAAAGTCATAAAACCATATTTGGAAAATGAGTTGATATGCCAACTGTCCGGCATTAAGCTAAAGCACTGACCTATCAGGTCGAAACCAAACTAGATAATATTTAGTAGTTAATAATTTTACCTATTGTACAAGTTTACAGAGGCTTATGAATGTAGCTTTTAATGATTATTTTTCCCCCTTTCTATTTATTTTTACTATTATGTTCTCCTTACTAATTAATGCTTGCAGTCTTATGTCTGATACCTGATAGCTATTAAATATGGTATATCTTGCAGCAAGGAGGTCATTAGCGCAGACATGGACGAGCACCACTACATCCCCTTTGTCCCTAGTGAAACACAAACTCAGGGACAACTACCTGATGGACAAATTGACAGCCAAAGTCTGCAATACAGAGGCCACATTCAACAAAGTATGGGATCTGTGGGAAAAATACGAGAACGGACAGACCAAACAGAAGGGGAGACAAAGGGGGACAGATAGGGCATGCCAGCTTCTCAGGCTTGGGGTCCTACAGAGGGTAACACCAGTTGGAGACACGGCTACCCGTGCATAAAGGAGCATTAGTGGGAGCCTTCATGGACCATCGGGGGGGGGGGGGGGCGGACGGCAAATTAGTTATGGGGGTATGGAAGTTGAACAGGGCTAATAGCAAGGTGGTAACAAAACACAGAAAGTTATGTTTCAGTTGAATGTTAATTTTTTTTTTCAAGTAAATGTGTTTGAAAAATGGAAGGATGGCACCGAGACACTAAACTGATATACAATGTCATGCTTAAAAATATGTATGTACCTTATAAACAACGATGTGCCTGGTAATACGTTTTTGGCTTCTGCGTAAGCCTCATTGTACCTGCCAGGATACGTGTCTGTCATCCAAAAAATAAAGAAGTTAAAAAAAATAGAAGTTCAGAGATTGATAAAAATTATTATAACATTTTAAAATACCTTTATTTTAGAAATGTAAGATTTAACTGTATTGTATGTGTGCATTATGCTCAAATGCAGACATTCTTTTCACATTGTGTTACAATTTTTAATAGACTGCACTACTTGTAATGCCTTCAAGATTCTCACAAATACTTGTTTTTTGACCATTTGTATTTATATACTTTTATCACACCTACAGTATGTTTGAAAAATTGCTTCTGTGCTTTTATACTAACATTGCAGACCCTGAGTGAAATGTTGCAAGGTAAAAGATACTGCATACTGTCAAACACTTTTAATTTTCCAAATATTTCTATAAAAGCTGAACGAATAAGTGAAAAATTAAAATGGTGTAATTTAAATATAAAATTGTTTTACTTTTGTCTGCAAAGTGATATAAACACACACAATGCTTGTGATGTTTAAACATCCCTTGCTTCAAATACATGGTATGCTGATATTATTGCAATCAAACAGTACTTGGTAGTGAAGGGGGGAGGGGGGGGGGGGGAGAATTTAACTCTTCACTGAGTCCCCTAGGTGAAATCGTCCAGAATATGTGTATCTATTTTGATTATTTTCTAAAGGAGTGCCTGAAGTTTTTCTTCCTATTGTTCAGTATCAAATTTTCAATTACTTGGAAACAGATTAGGTGAATTCCCATTATGATATGATCTAATGTGATGGGCAATTGCTAAATTTAGTGTTAACATATGGAGATTTAGTATCAGATATTACTGTAAGTGAAAGTTTAGGATCCAGTGATCACCAGTCAATATGGTTTAATATAAGAACAGTGACTGAGTCATACCACAGAGAAACGAAAGTTTTAGACTTTTGAAAAACAGACTTTTCTAAATTTAGAATATATGTAAAGGAGTCATTATCAAGCTGGAGCAGTTTAAATGGAGTTCAAGAGAAATTGGATTATTTAAAAGTTGCACTACTGGAGGCAACAGAAAATTGCAATACGCTTGTCAGTGAGAGGAAAAAATTAAAGAAACCACTGCGGTACACCACAAAAGTAGGCAAAATAGTAAAAAAAAAAACACAAAGTTAGCATTTAGTATTTATAAGAAAAATAACAGAGTGAGGAATATAGACAGATCTATAAGATTAGACAGAAAGAGGCTAAGCAAGAGCTTCCAAATTACACACAGAAGAGAAAATAGCCCAGTCATTAAAAAGGGGGACAAAACCATTTTTAGATACAGAAATTAGAAAAGGAAAGTAAAACAAGGATTAGTTAGATTTAAAAAAGGAAGGTTTATAGAAGAGAATAACGGTCTAGTTGACTGTTTACAGATGAAAATGAAGGAGTGGGACCTTTACATGTGAGTTTACAGAGGAATAGGTTCTATTTCAACTGTCAAAAGTAAAGACAAATAAGTTGATGGGGCCTGATGGAATACACCCAAAGTTATTAAAAGAGCTTAGTAGTGTACTAGAAAAACCAATAATGGATTTATTTAATCACTAATTGTTGACAGCAGTAGTCCCAGAAGATTGGAAATTAGCAAATGTTGTGCCCATTCACAAGAAAGGTAGAAGGGTGGAGTCGGGCAACTATAGGCCTGTAAGCCTTACTTCAGTAGTGGGGAAAGTAACGGAAACCATGTTAAAGGATAGGATTGTTGAACATCTAAAATCGCATGGATTTCAAGATCAGAGACAACATAGGTTTACTTCAGGGAGATCATGCCAAACTAATCTTATTGAATTTTTGATTGGGTATCTAAAATAATAGATCAGGGTGGTGCAGTGGATATTTCTTACCTAGATTTCAGTAAGGCTTTTGACACTGTTGCACATAGAATGCTTATCAATAAACTGCAATCTTTAAGTTTGGATTCCAATATTGTTGAATCGGTTAGTTAGTTAGTCAATGGAGTATATTCAAAGCAAGGCTTAGTTACCAGCAGGGTACCTCAGGGATCTGTACTCAGACCTATTCTTTTTAATATTTTTATTAGTGATATTGCAGAAGGTCTTGATGGTAAGGTATGTATTTTTGCTGTTGATA
Source organism: Pelobates fuscus (assembly GCF_036172605.1). NCBI lineage: Eukaryota > Metazoa > Chordata > Amphibia > Anura > Pelobatidae > Pelobates > Pelobates fuscus. The sequence goes on along the minus strand of NC_086320.1, from coordinate 212,142,045 downwards.
CATAGATATGTAACAGGGTTGATGTTCCATGAGGGATAAACCCAATGGCAAATGATCTAGGTAAACTAGAAAAATTGTCAGAGCTGTGGCAACTCACATTTAATGTGGATAAGTGCAAGATAATGCATCTTAGACGTAACACCCAAGGGGTAATTATTTCAGATTATAGGTAGGCAGACAATGCAATAGAGTCCCATGAAATGCTAGCAGAATGCTTGGTTGTATATGGAGAGGAATTAGCAGTAGAAAGAGGGAAGTGCTCATATCATTGTACAGAGTACAGGTGAGACCTCACGTGGAGTATTGTATGCAGGTCAGAGAAGGACTACAAAATTAGCTCATGGATTACAAGATAAAACTAGCAAGAAAAGGTTAAAGGATCTTAACATGTATAGCTTGGGGGAAAGCCGAGACTGGGGGATATGATAGAAACATTTAAATACATAAAGGGAATCAACACGGAAAAAGAGGAGACTATATTTAAAAGAAGAAAAACTACCATAAGAGGACAACATCTTAAATTAGAGGGGCAAAGGTTTAAAAATAAGTTCAGAAAGTATTATTTTACTGAGAGGATAGTGGATGCATGGAATAGCCTTCCAGCTGAGGTGGTAGAGATTAACACAGTGAGTGAGTTTAAGCATGCATGGGATAGGCATAAGGTTATCCTAGACTTAAGATTAGGCCAGGGACTAATGAAAGTGTTTAGAAAATTGGGCAGACTAGATGGGCAAAATGATTCTTATCTGCCATCACATTTTATGTTTCTATGTTTATATGACCCTCTTCCCCAGCAGCAGCATGAGGTCCATGGAGAGGAGGCAGAGTTTAACCCACAAAAAGGAGGTAGAAGAAGCAAGGCTTCCTTTCCAAGGGAAGATTGGGCTCCAGGGAGCGGAGGTTGTCCGTCTCCCTTCCTAGCGGCATATTGCAACCCTAGTGAGAGGAGATAGTCAGCCTTCCTCCCCAGTGGCAGATCACAATTGAGTGAGAGGAGGTAGAGGTAGCCAGTATCCATCCCTGGCAGGAGATCGCAACCCAGGGAAACAATGTAGTCGGCCCATCTCCACAGCAGCATCTTGGACTCAAGGGAGATGAACTAGTCAGCCTCTCTCCCAAGTGGTAGATTGGGGCAGCAAGGCCAAAGGAACCTTTTAAGGATTACTGTCTGACTAATCCCGGCACAAATTGGTTGGATATCCCATACTGGGCTAGGCAGGGGGAGAAAGGTAATGGAAGTCTCTGTTACCTTAGCACTTTAACAGTAGTGCAGGTCAGTCTCCTTCTCCCTGACTATGGGCCTTGGCCAGGATAGTTTCCTTTTTGGGGATGCAGTTACACCCTGTTTTGGCATTGCCATTGTTGCACAGTTGGAGCACCCATGTTTTGAAGGGTATAAAGGGTACAGAGATGAAAATACAATATTTTCGGTTTACAAAATGATTTTACCTTCTTTAATTCTGAAGCATTTTTCCTCAAGTGAGATTTCAGTTATTTGTTTTTTTTCTTTTAAATTAAAATTTTTAATATGTTTAATTGTTAACATGTATTATTTAAGAAGGGGTTGGACCTTGTAATGTTGGTTCTATTTAAATATAACATTTATTTTTATAATAGTATATGTCTTAATTGTTTTGACATAATATAGTATTTCATAAAGTGATATTGAGTTTCACAGTTCAACAAAATATAGATGTAATATCATATCCATTGAATAACATTAGATGCCAAAATGTTGTAAGAAGATATAATATAGAGCACAGGTTGATGGTCAAGGTGTTACCCAATCAATGGTAGAGATGGGGGTTAAAATATTTTATATGTGGAAAGTCAAGGTATAAGAAGAATATGGACATTTAAAAGCAATGTACATAATGAGGGATGTCAGAGAACCATAGATTTGTGAGTGCATAACAACTTTTTGTGGTTCCAAGGAGATGTTCAGAAGGGCTGATCAAAGCAGCACACAATTTCATGAAGCATTATTTGTGCTTGTTTATGAGACACTTCCCAGTAACCTCACCACTTTTCACTGTAATCATTTATTTATCTTGCATGTAATAGCATGTTTAGAATAGAATGAGGATATGTGTTCCTATTCTCTTCAAAATGCCAAATGTGAATTATCTGAAAACTGAATGCAGTGGAAGAACAGACATATCCACAGAGCTGCAAAGTGAGGATAACCCTCTCTTCAACAAAGCACCGGTAAAGAGGCTCTTGTTGTGAGTGGATTACTTAGTTACATATCTGAGAAGAGACTTGCGTCCATCAAGTTCAGCCTTCCTAAAGGCTGGATACATATGTTGTGTAGTCTGTTTTTTTTTAGGGATTTCAAGATTATATTGCACTATTATATTACATATTTGTTTTGTTTTCACTTTGTACAGAAAACAATGTTTGAAGACGAACTCTTGGGAAATAAAAGAAATGTTAATCGGGCAAGTTTGTATTTAAATGTTGATTAATACAAACAATAAACTACTTTATAAAACATACTTTTATTGTTTGTTTTCATTTACATTTATGAATCTGTATTAATGATTTCTCATGTTGGCAAAATTTGAATATTTACAAATAAATTCAAGTAATGCAAATAACATTCTTTACCCCTTAATAAACAATGATAGTTTCAGTAACCCACATAAAATGCATTGTGGATAATTTTTTGACTTGGTTGTGACATTTTTTTTGTTAAAATTATTACATACAGCGATTACTGTGTAAAGTGGTCCAGGCTCAAATTTATACCCAGAATTTCCAGTGCTCTCAAAGTGAATGAAAGGTATAATCGCTAAAATCTCCTGGTAGATGGCTGCGTTGACTCTGGACTTAATGAAGCACAGTGGACCAACACCAGCAGATGACATAGCTCCCCAAATCAACAAAGCTTGTTGAAACTTCACACTGGACTTTAAGAATCTTCCTCCAGACTCTGGGTCCTTGGTTTAAAAATGAGATGCAACGTTGCTCTCATCAGAAAAGATGACTTTGGACCACTGAGCAACAGACCAGGTCTGTTTTTCTTTAGCCCAGGCCAGGATCCGTCTGTGTGTGGTGGCTCTTGATGCACTGACTCCAGCCTCAGTCCACTCCAGTCCACTCCTTGTGAAAGTCCCCAACACATTTGAATTGCCTTTTCCTGACAATCCTCTCCAGGCTGCAGTCATCCCTGCTGCTTGTGCACCTTTTTCTTCCACACTTTTCCCTTCCATATAACTTTCTATTAATGTCATTTGATACAGCACTTTGTGAACATCCAACTTCCTTCGCAATTTCCTTTTCATGCTTTCCCTCCTTATGGATGGTGTCAATGATGGTTTTCTGCACAACTGTCAGGTCAGGAGTCTTCCCCGTGATTGTGATTCCTACTGAACCAGACTGAGAGACCATTTAAAGGCTCAGAAACCCTCTGCAGGTGTTATGGCTTACTTAGCTGATTAGAGTGGGACACTGTGAGCCTAGAATATTACACCTTTTCACAATATTCTAATTTACTGAGATTGTGGATTTGGGGTTCTCGTGAGCTGTAAGCCATAAACATCGCACTTATAATAAATCACTGCTTGAACTATCTTGCTTTGCATGTAATGCGTCTATCTCATATATTAGTTTCCCTTTTACGTTGCATTACTAAAATAAATGAACTTTTGCATGCTATTCTAATTTTTAGAGTATCACCTGTAAGTTCCAAATTTATAAATTGAAATGGCTAGGTGTCTGACTTTGTCCTTTTACAACACAAACTGCAAACCTATATGTGGGAGGTACTGCTATAATTATGCAATATACCTAAATGATGTATGTTGTTTTTACTGTGATATCAAATATAAATGAAATGAAAGTGAAATTTGCAGCAAAAATGCAGAAAAAAATAATACATTTGCCATACAATGACCAAATAACAAGGCTTAACATACCCTATTTAAAATACTTTACTAAATAATAAGTTCTACCTCTCAAGAAAAGAAGTTATTTGTCACAGATTATAAACTCATTTGAGCATGGGTTTCTACATCCTTAATATCCCCTATATACAAATGTAATGCACTGTGGATATGTTGGCACTATGTGAATGCTACTACGATTACTACTAATAATAATAATCACATATGGGGAACATTTACAAGCAGAGGCGGCTCTAGACTTTATGAGGCCTTAGGCGAAACGCAAACATGAGGCCCCACTAACAAAAAAAAGTGTCACATATACACATTGATGCACTGTCTACCTGTGTATGTGCCTGAGAGTGTGTCTGACAGAGAGTATCCTTGTGTGTGTGAATGTATGTCTCTGAAAATTTTTGCGTTTTTGTCTGAGACCCTATGTGTATGGGGTAGCTGCTTGAAGTGTGTTGTGTGTATGGGGGGGGAGAGGCGGGTGATGGTGAGAGGGGGGTGATGGTGTGGGGGTGATGGTGAGAGGGGGGGTGATGGTGAGAGGGAGGAGGGGGGGTGATGGTGAGAGGGAGGAGGGGGGGTGATGGTGAGAGGGAGAGGGGGGTGATGGTGAGAGGGAGAGGGGGGGTGATGGTGAGAGGGAGAGGGGGGGTGATGGTGAGAGGGAGGAGGGGGGTGATGGTGAGAGGGAGAGGGGGGGTGATGGTGAGAGGGAGAGGGGGGTGATGGTGAGAGGGAGAGGGGGGTGATGGTGAGAGGGAGAGGGGGGGTGATGGTGAGAGGGAGCAGGGGGTTGATGGTGAGAGGGAGCGGGGGGTTGATGGTGAGAGGGAGCGGGGGGTTGATGGTGAGAGGGAGCGGGGGGTTGATGGTGAGAGGGAGCGGGGGGTAATGGTAATGTGAGAGTGAGAGGGGGGATAATGTGAGAGTGAGAGGGGGGGTAATGTGATAGTGAGAGGGGGTGAGGCTGAAGGTGGTGGGAGGGTGATGCTGAGGGTGGTGGGGGGGTGATGCTGAGGGTGGTGGGGGGTGTGATGCTGAGGGTGGTGGGGGGTGTGATGCTGAGGGTGGTGGGGGGTGATGCTGAGGGTGGTGGGGGGTGATGCTGAGGGTGGTCGGGGGTGATGCTGAGGGTGGTGGGTGGTGAGGGGTGATGCTGAGGGTGGTGAGGTGGGTGATGCTGAAGGTGGTGGGGGTGAGGCTGAGGGTGGTGGGGTGTGATTCTGAGGGTGGTGGGGTGTGATGCTGAGGGTGGTGGGGGGTGATGCTGAGGGTGGTGGGTGGTGAGGGGTGATGCTGAGGGTGGTGAGGGGGGTGATGCTGAAGGTGATGGGGGTGAGACTGAGGGTGGTGGGGGTGAGGCTGAGGGTGGTGGGGGGTGAGGTTGAGAGTGGTGGGGGTGAGGCTGAGGGTGGTGGGGGGTGAGGCTGAGGGGGGTGGGGGGGTGATGCTGAGGGTGGTGGGTGGTGAGGGGTGATGCTGAAGGTGGTGGGGGTGATGCTGAGGGTGGTGGGGGTGATGGTGAGGGGGCTGAGGGTGGTGGGGGGATGGTGAGGGGACTGAGGGTGGTGGGTTGATGGTGATGCTGAGGGTGGTGGGGGCTAGGGGTAGTGAGGTTGAGGGTGGTGGGAGGTGAGGCTGAGGGTGGTGGGGGTGGTGAGGCTGAGGGTGGTGGGGGCTAGGGGTAGTGAGGCTGAGGGTGGTGGGAGGTGAGGTTGAGGGTGGTGGGGGTGAGGCTGAGGGTGGTGGGGGGTGAGGCTGAGGGGGGTGAGGCTGAGGGTGGTGGGGGTGAGGCTGAGGGGGAAGATGCTAAGGGTGGTGGTGAGGGTGGTGGGGGCTAGGGGTGGTGAGGCTGAGGGTGGTGGGGGGTGATGGTGAGGGTGGTGGTGAGGCTGAGGGTGGTGGGGGGTGATGGTGAGGGTGGTGGTGAGGCTGAGGGTGGTGGGGGGTGATGGTGAGGATGGTGGGGGGGTGAGGCTGAGGGTGGTGGGGGCTAGGGGTAGTGAGGCTGAGGGTGGTGGGGGTGAGGCTGAGGGGGGCTGGGGGTGATGCTGAGGGTGGTGGGGGGTGATGGTGAGGGTGGTGGGGGCTAGGGGTGGTGAGGCTGAGGGTGTTGGGGGTGATGGTGGGGGGGTGGTGAGGGTGGTGGTGGGGGGATGGTGAGGCTGGGGGTAAGGCTGAGTGTGGTGATGGTGACTGGGGGGGTGAGGCTGAGTGTTGTGTGGGGTGATGGTGAGCCTACCTTGATTTCCCTGGTGGTCCAGTGGGCTCCCTGGTGGTCCGGTGGCCACAGCTCCCGGTCTGCAGCTCCGCAGAGCTGCAGACCGTGTAGTCTCGCGAGATTTCAGAGCGTTGCCGTGGTAACCCGCGGCAACGCTCTGATTGGCCAATTCTCGTGAGTCACATGGTCTGCAGCTCTGCACACTGCGGAGCTGCAGACCAGTGTCTGCGATGGTGGCCGGGCAGCCAGGAGGGGCCTCGCACCCGGCGGCATACCGGGCAAGCCGCCGGGCCCCCTCCTGGTGTCAGGTCCTCGGTCACTGACCGAGGACCTGACACACTCTGCCCACAGGCGGTTTAGGCGGCCGCGAGGCCCCCGCCAGCGCGAGGCCTTAGGCGGCCGCCTAAACCGCCTAATTAGAGAGACGCCTCTGTTTACAAGATTTGCATGGCAAAAATGCTCCAGTTGCATGGTGTTTAATGGAACACTGTAGCATTAGGAATAGAAATGAGTATTCCAATAGTTTTAATATCCTGTGGCCATTTAACTACCATCCCCTCATTTGCATGAAAAGGTAGATTACTTACAGTCCGACAGTCCGACATTGCCACAGTGCTCTTTCTGAGGTTAGTTCCACCCCAATGACTCAGATCATCGAGATAGATGAACTTGTTCAATGCAATGATTTGCCATAGCAAATCACTGGAGGGTTAGTGCACATGCGCAGCAATGTGCCATGCTGCACAAATTAGATGGCCTCTATGGGACCATCTGATTAAAATTGTTAAGTTTTACATGGCTATTTCTGCAGATGTGCCTAGCGTGGCTGTCAGTACGAAACCTGCAGAACAACGATGTTTGCAGTTGCTGTGTTAAAAGCACAAGGTCATCTCTCCCATCTCCCTTCCGCCTCTCTCTCTTACCCCCTACTGTTAATTCTCCACTGGCAGCACCACAACTCTCCAAAGGAGAGTAACTATCGTGTACTTATTCACACTCTCAAAACAGAGAATCCATATGCAATAAGGACGAAACATTCACCCTCTGTCCCTAACTGCCGGAGAGCAAACCCCACCTGTGGGGAATATAACCATAACTTGAATGTACTTGTTAAAGATGTATTGCACCATGCTTATAGACGTATTCCTTTTAAATTAAGCTCTGACTAGACACTAAACACATCAATGAGACACATGTAGCTCTCATACCTTTAGCCTTGTTGTACTCTGCTGAGATACACTGATACTTCTGTACTTACATGCATGTTCGCTGTCACTGATTCAGAATTGTCATAAACTATCACTTTTCGAAAAAAAAAAATACAAAAGTACAGGTTCATGGACTCAGACCACTTTATTGGGTCATTTGACCCCACTCCCTCTAGCATGTAAGCTCATTGAGCAGGGCCCTCAACCCCTCTGTTCCTGTGTGTCCAACTTGTCTGGTTACAACTACATGTCTGTTCGTCCACCCATTGTAAAGCACTGCGGAATTTGACGGCGCTCTATAAATAATATAATAATAATAATAATAATAATAACAATGAAGTGGTCTGGGTGCTTATAGTGTCCCTTTCACGTGTTAATGGCACCATGCAAGCACTATAAGTATTACAACTCATTGTTGGGACCAATGTTGTTATACGTCTATGGGATCCATCTTCCATTTATTTGAATATTTTAGAAGCACCAGCACTCTTAGACGATCACTGTAATGATATTGATGTTACAAAGGTTTGGAGTCTAGCAGCTAGATCAGCAATGTTTTCTGCCAGAAGTAGCCACTTGTTACCCAGGGGGTTGAGCCCCTGAGCCTTGAGTAGTCGTCTGGTGGCCACAAAGAAGGCAAAACCTCCATTTGGTGCGCTCGTCTTGAAAAAGCCAGCGATGGTACTATCTTGCCAAAAAGAGAAATCCGTGATTATGAAACCCTCCTGAAATCAATAGGGTTTGTGGATGGAAAACCTCATAAGAACTCCTCCAATCAAACAGTAACCCGCTCTTCCTTACAACCTATAACCATAGGTACACTGACACCCACCTTGTTAAAACCTTCTATACCTCTAACTCTCAAATCAGGGTTAATGAAGAAAAATAACGAACCCATCTCAACACTATGGGTAAAGGAAAATACCATAACTGAAGAGATACCACCTGAATGCACCAAAGCCTCAAATGCAACTATTGTATGTCTAAAAGACTTAACCATGTTTGAGGAGCTACTGAAAAACAAGGAAAAGAGAAAATGCAAGATAAAGAAATAATGATTTTGATTTCTGTTTATTGTGGTCTGTACATTACTTCATTTTTGGAATTCTTTCCATTCTACCAAAGACCTTCGTGTTCGGAGTCCGCTCTTGAAGGAGGGGATTGTGTCAGGACAGGGCATTTACATTGAGAGAGTGAAGTTGTGTTCTTTTCCTGGCTCTTACTGAGACCTGTTCCTAACTCAACTGAATCCTGACAACCTCCTCCACCCTTACTTATCTGTAACCATCTTGATTCAACTCTATTCAACTTTATTTCTAAACTGGACTTTGGTTTCATATTGTTTTTCCTCCCAACCTGCCTGGATATTATGGACAATATTATTTGCAAGTATTCACAAACACCCTGAATCTACAGTTCTGTTTATAATCCAAAGAGGATGATCACCTCCATTGCTTTGCTTCAACCTGTTATACTTTATCCCTTTATATTCCTGTTTAGTTTTTACTAATTGTTTTCCTATTTCCTGTATTCCTGTTTTGGGGCATATTGCCTAAACATCTATTATTTCACCTTCTACTTATTCACCTGTAATTCTGTTTTCCCCCTTTATCTATGCGTTATTCCTTTTCTCTGTTTATCTTATTTATAATTATTCCTTTTTCTAAACCATGCCTGAAAAATCAAATAAACTACCTGTAGTCTCCTGTCTGACCTCCGCAGAATCATGACAGGTACTGTGCATAAAAAGACCAAAGAACAACAGGAGCTTCATTATTGTCCACTGGCTCCCACGACCTATGCTCCTCACCATAGCCTTTCCAAAGAACCAAGTATTGAAGCTTGTTGCGGAAGATCCTGGATCCTTTCCACCTCGTATTCATCTTCATCATCCACCAGGACTGGTAGTGGGGCAGACCAGGGAAAGGATTTTCATGAAAAGGTTTAAGCAACGTGAAACACCGGGTGTACTTTCATGGAATCTGGAAGTTGAAGGCGGAAGGTGACAGCATTGATCTGAGCTATGATCTTATTAGGTCCCATGAACTTTTGATCCAATTTATGAGCAGGAATCCTAAACTTGAGATTATTTGTTGACAAACTGGGGCCTCCTTTCTATGCCTATCAGCAGTTTTTTTGTAACATCCCTGAGTGTCCAAAATAGTCTTTTTCAACAGGGCTTGGAAATCGCGTAAGGCGGTTAGCCGGTCAGTGACTGAAGGAATGGAAATACTAATTGGGTGACTCACCAGAAAGGTTGGATGGTAACCATAGTTGGCAAAAAATGCACTCAGAAGAGTGGAGCAGTATTGGGCATTGTTATAGGCAAACTCCGCCGTGGGTAGAAAATCCAGCCAGTCATCCTGCAGGTAACTAACATAGCACTGCAAATATTGTTCTAAAGTCTGTTTGGTTCGCTAAGTTTGTACATTACTTTGGGGATGAAGAGCTAATGACAGATTTACAATAATACCTATAATAGAACAGAAATATTTCCAAAAAATAGGCATAAACTCCACTCCTCTGTCAGAAATTACTTCATCAGGATTTCCATGTGTTACGGTTGCCTCAGACTAGCTGATAACTGGATCGTTTGGCTGTCCTTGTCCCTGATCCTGGAGAGCGGTAGAAAGTCCCAAGTCAGCACCTAGCGATCTTCCTGCAAGTGTAGAGTATCCCTGGAGCTCTTAGCAGAGCTAGTGATCAGCATTTCCGTACAACACGAGTCAAAGCTGCGAGTTGAGGGTAAGAAGTCTGGTTTATTGAACGGCAAGGCATTGCTTATATACACATTATTAGGCCAGAGGCACACCCCTCTGGATCTGATGGTACACAGTGTTACAAGGGACAATAACCAATAAGAACAAAGTGCATCTTTTCAAACCCTCCCCTCTATCCTGGAGATAATTAGCTTAAATGGTTACAGTAACTTAATTATCTCCCTATACAGGCAATATTCTGGTTTTGCAATTTCACTAAAAACTACATACAAATCCATAACTCATACAGTATATTATTTAACTTATACGTTCAACATATCCCCAGACAGCTTGGATCTGAGCGCACAAGATATCAGAAAAAGCGCTCAGATCTCACGAATATGATGGGAACAACATGGGAATAAAGTTTATCTCCCGGGGTATTCGGTAAAATTCAACCCAGTAATTAGCTCTCCAATGTTCAGTCATAGGGTCGGTATAACCTCCAAAGACTCAATGTACCGAACGGCACTGTGTTTGTTGATTTAATCCAAACGAACAAGGTTCTGGAGATCCCAGTGGGGTTTGTGCACAATAGTCCCGCTGGGCATTCAGCAGTTAAAGATGGTGGCCGCCACGTGTTCGTGCATTCGAACGATGACCACCTAGCCGATCATCAATTAAGCTGCGGTTAACCACAAAACCGCAGCTTCTGGGCGGTTAATAGGGGGCACACTCCTCATGTAGGGTGGTCAGTCGTTCAGTATTTTGTTCTGTAGTTTAGAGGGGAACGGGGTTAACAAGCATAAAACCGCATTCTTTTTTTTTTTTTTTCTTTATTTTTTTTTTGCAGTGCAGATCAAGAATAACATACAAGCGTGAGGTACCCCGACGGCAATCCTCAAGCAAATGTGTAACATTGAGAACAATGGGGTGAACTGCCATGCATGCACATTTTTATATTTTTTAGTCAAATAGTCAAAACTGTTAAAGCGAGGAGTAGAAGCCAAGTAATGATGGTTCAGTAGATAAGCAAAAATATATCACTTTTTCTGTTGGTTACGAGACAGATAAGTAGGCAGGGTAGTGTCCTGAGTTTTATAAAAGCATAAGAGAGTCTTTGTTTTGTTCACAGGTAAATTGTTATCTAGTGGTCGTTGAAAGGTAGCAACCTAGGCAGGTTATGCTAGCTGAGATGTAACTTGGAAAAATGAATGTGTGCAATGGAAGTTCGAGGTACCATATGCATAAACTGCCCACTTGATAAGTACTAGGTTACCCTCTTGACTGTAATATGCCGTGGAGCATTAGTTTGCCACTGTAAGGCAATACAGCCCTGTCAGATAGTACGGAGGACTGTCTGGGTCCTGGCATGAATTAGTGGCTTGCAATTAAGAGACATAGGGGACATAGACTGTATGAGAGAGTCCGGTCCTACTGGCAGCATTTATATGTCTGACAGGCAGATGAAAGATGAAAGGGTAATAAAAGGTGAAACCAGATCCAGTTTAATGGGGAGCATATCTAAGTGTGTCCCTCCAGCGCTGGTGTGCCTTGTCGCTACTCTATACTTTTGCTGATATGTATGTTATGGGATAACTTCCCTTTACAAGACGTTCCTGCTTGTGAAACGTTTTATATGCGATTATGGGGTGCTGAGCACTGGTTGAACATGCTAAGGGAGGTGGAGTAGGCACTGCCGGAATCATACACGTTTTGTTCCAAAATTCAAGCCTATCTTAGCTAGCCAAGGAGATAGGGCATCAATTCAGACCTCCCAGATGGAGGAGGGCTCCCTTAAACTTATATAACTTAAAAAAAAAATATATATATATATATATATATATATATATATATAATGAGGGATAAGGAGGAAATGTCCTCTGAGATGACTGAAAAGGGGGGCTGTCTAGGCTGCTAATACATACTACTGTTGAGATAGGTGTATTCCTCACTAATCTGATAAAACATGTATTAATTAACATGTTGTCAGGGTACCTGAGGTCTCTACCTCTGAGAGAGGTAGAGACTTAGAAGTTTATCCGTCCAGAAGGGCTGTGTCCTCCGTCCCTCGCGGCTCTTCCGGTCATTTACACGCCGGCCGCAAGGGATCCACTTCCTTTTGTAACACGACGCCCAGCAGTCGACGTCATGACGCCAACCCGGACCGACCTGTCACTCAATTGTCTGGAGACTAATCAGGACTCGTCGGAGGCGTGTCCACTCTCCTGAGCCAGGGTATTTAACAGTGCTTCTTCCATTTGCTCATTGCCCTGTCGTGGTTCTAGCCTGTCTAGTCACCCAGCGCTCTTGTATTCCAGTTATCCTTTTGGTTCCGACCCGGCTTGTTTGTATTACTCTGCTTATCTCTATTACCCTTTGACCCGGCTTGTTCCTCGCTTACCTGTCTTCTCGTTCCCTCGACCTCGGCTTGTCTTTGACCATTCTCTATATCTCCGTACGTTAGTCCGGCCATCCTAAGGTCCGGTATACGTACCTTTCTACTGTCTGTATTCTGCGTGTTGGATCCCTGTCCCGATCCTGACATTACGACAGGGCCAATGGATCCTGCAAGTACAAACAGTCAGCTTGGTCCTTCCGATCCTAGGTTTGAAGCCATGGAACACAGAATGGATCAGATGGCCCTAGCACTACAGGCGTTATTATCTCGTGCTAATAACCCACCAGAGGAGACGCGTACTACTTCTATTTCCCCTGTGAGTTCAGGCCTAGAGGTAGCCACTGTAGGTGCCTCTTCCCGTATTACCCCACCAGTACGTTATGGTGGTTCACCTGAGAAGTGTCGTGGTTTTTTAAACCAGATCAGTATCCACTTTGAATTACAACCTCGCTCCTATCCTACAGATAGGGCGAAGGTTGGATTTATTATCACCTTACTCATTGAGAGAGCTCTGAGATGGGCCAACCCATTATGGGAGAATGATAACCCGTTAGTATATAATTATAATGCCTTTGTAGCTGCCTTTAGAAGAACTTTTGACCCCCCTGGTAGAAAGGTCAATGCAGCCAGATTACTTTTGCGCCTGAGACAAGAGAACCAAACACTTGTGGATTATGCACTAGAGTTCAGGTCTTTGGCGGCAGAAGTTAAGTGGAATGAGCAGGCTTATATAGATGTATTTTTGAACGGGCTATCAGATGTAATCCTTGACGAGGTTGCTACTAGAGAGCTTCCTGAAAATTTGGAGGATTTAATTTCGTTCATATCTCGCATTGATGAGCGTTTAAGAGAGAGACAGAACACTCGAGAGAGGATCTTTAGACCTTCCTTTAAATTAGCTCCCGCATTTCAAAGTCCTGATTCCACTACCTCACTGTTTCCTGAACCTATGCAGATAGGCAATACTCGCCTCTCAGAAGAGGAGAGACAGTACAGGAGAAGGGAGGGATTGTGTATGTATTGTGGAGTCAGAGGTCACTTACGCCTGAATTGTCCTAATCGCTCGGGAAACGCCTGCACCTAAGTTTCTCTAGAGGACAGGCCTTGGGTGTTTCTATTTTGTCCTCTACTCATAACTATAAAGATCACAGGCTTCTGCTACCAGTTTCTTTAACTTGGGAGAAGGGAGTACTAAAGACCATGGCTTTGATAGATTCCGGAGCTGCTGAGAATTTTATCGACCAGGCCTTTGCTACTAAACACACTATCCCATCCCAGTTAAGGGATACACCCTTGGCCGTTGAGGCCATAGATGGTAGACCTTTACTTGAGCCTGTTATCTATCGTGAAACCATACCCGTTAACTTAACTGTTGGTATCTTACACGAGGAGAACTTATCGCTTTTGCTTATTTCGTCCCCTTCTGTTCCCATAGTCCTGGGTTACCCATGGTTAAAGAGACATAACCCTATTATTGATTGGGAGTTAGGGGAGATACTCTCATGGGGCCAGGGTTGCCAGGAGAGGTGTTTACGGAGGGTTTCTCCATTGGGTGTAATTAACACACCAGGTAGTTCTACCCAGTCTACAGATTTACAGATACCGCCTCTGTACCTGGATTTAAAAGCAGTATTCGACAAAAGGAATGCTGATACTCTACCTCCACACAGGACTTTTGACTGTAAAATTAATCTGCTACCTGGTACCATGCCTCCGAGGGGTAATGTATATCCTCTATCCACCAAAGAGAATTCAGTTCTAGAGGAATATATTCGGGAGAATCTAGACAAGGGGTTCATTAGGAGATCTTCTTCTCCTGCCGGGCTGGTTTTTTTTTTGTTAAAAAGAAGGATGGTTCCCTAAGACCTTGCATTGATTACCGAGGTTTGAATAAAATAACCATCAGAAATGCCTATCCGATCCCCTTGATTACCGAGCTGTTTGATCGCCTAAAGGGTTCTAAAATTTTCACCAAGTTGGATCTCAGAGGGGCATATAACTTGGTGAGAATCCAGCAAGGACACGAGTGGATGACAGCGTTCAATACCCGTTATGGGCATTATGAATACACGGTCATGCCTTTTGGTCTTTGTAACGCACCGGCAGTATTTCAGGATTTGATTAATGAAGTTCTTAGGGAATTTCAACATGATTGTGTTATTGTGTACCTGGACGACATACTTATACACTCTAGGGAGATTGAGACCCACCACAGACAAGTCAGAAAGGTATTACACAAACTTCTTCAACATGGGTTATACTGCAAATTGGAGAAATGTAGTTTTGACCAGTCTCAGATAGACTTTCTTGGATATGTGATTTCTGGGGAAGGCTTTAAGATGGATCCCGACAAACTCCAGTCTATCTTAGATTGGCCATTGCCTAAGGGACTCAAGGCTATTCAGAGGTTTATTGGTTTCTCCAATTATTATAGGCGCTTCATTAAGGGATACTCTTCTATTATTGCGCCTATTACCAATATGACCAGACAGGGGGCTGACACTAAGACTTGGTCTACTGAAGCTCTCGTTGCTTTCAAGACTCTCAAGGAACTTTTTGCCTCTGCTCCAATTTTAGTCCACCCTGATACGACTCTGCCGTTCCTACTCGAGGTCGATGCCTCTGAGACAGGCGTAGGTGCTGTTCTGTCACAAAGGTTGGGGGTGGACAAACCACTACACCCTTGTGGTTTTTTTTCCAAGAAACTGTCTGGCCCTGAGAGCAGGTATGACATCGGTGATAGGGAATTATTAGCGGTCATTATGGCTTTAAAGGAGTGGAGACGTTTATTGGAGGGGACCTTACATCCTGTTACCATTTTAACGGATCACAAGAACTTGTCCTATATTGGGGAGGCTAAGCGACTGTCCTCCAGACAAGCTTGTTGGTCCTTATTCCTGACCCACTTCAATTATGTACTTACTTATAGACCTGGTTCTAAGAACTCTAAAGCCGATGCTTTGTCCCGCCAATATGAACCTTCTACTATATCTGAACCTGTTCTTGCCTCTATAGTTCCGAAATGCAATATTATCGCTAACACGAATCTCAGGATTCACTCTCCGTTACTTGCCGAGATCTGAAAGCTGCAACATCTAGCCCCTAAACAGACTCCCGGGGGTCGACATTTCGTTCCTCCTGCTCTTCAACTGGAACTGTTACAATGTTTCCACAACAGCAAGGTGGCTGGACATCCTGGCATTCGCAAGACATGCGCTTTGATCTCTAAAGACTTCTGGTGGCCTGCTTTACGTAGGGATATCAAAGATTTCATCGGTGCGTGTGAGGTTTGTACTAAGACCAAGCAACCTCATACGCTTCCATGTGGATTTCTGCATCCCTTAGAGGTTCCAGAGAAGCCCTGGTCCTGCTTGGCTATGGACTTTATTGTCGATTTACCTATATCTAAAAAACAGACTGTTATCCTCACCGTGGTTGACAGATTCACCAAGATGGCTCACTTCGTTCCTCTGCCTAAACTTCCATCTTCTCCCGAGTTGGCAGAGATATTCGCAAGGGAGATTTTTCGTTTACATGGGATACCCTCCCAAATTGTATCTGACAGAGGTTCCCAATTTGTTTCTCGTTTTTGGAGATCCTTCTGCTCTCAACTGGGTATCAAATTGAATTTCTCTTCCGCCTATCATCCTCAGTCTAACGGAGCTGCTGAACGCACCAACCAAAAGATTGAACAATATTTACGTTGTTTTGTTTCCGAACACCAGGACGATTGGGTCGATTTGATTCCTTGGGCGGAGTTCGCGCACAACAATCTCGTTTGTGATTCTACTCATTCAAGCCCCTTCTTCATGAATTATGGCTTTCATCCATCCATTCTTCCCTCGGTTTCTCCTTCCCAAGGGGTACCGTTGGTTGATGTTCATGTTGCCAATTTGAGGAAGTTGTGGGATCAGACTCGACAAATTCTTCTGCACAATTCTATGCTGGTTAAGAAACACGCTGATAAACGTAGAAGGGCGGCTCCGGTTTTTGTTCCAGGCGATAGAGTATGGTTAAGTACTAGAAACATTCGTTTAAAAGTGCCTTCCATGAAGTTCGCTCCTCGCTATATTGGACCTTACAGGGTCCTGACTAGAATTAACCCAGTTGCGTATCGTCTAGCTCTCCCATCTGCCTTACGCATCCCTAACTCCTTTCACGTTTCATTGCTGAAACCGCTAGTCTGCAACAGATTTTCCTCCACGGTATCCTCTCCTCGCTCTGTTCAGGTGGAGGGTCAGGAGGAGTATGAGGTCAACTCTATCATCGATTCTCGAATATCCCGGGGGAGGGTACAGTATCTGGTCGACTGGAAAGGATATGGTCCTGAGGAGAGGAGTTGGGTACCTCAAGAGGATGTTCATGCTCCTCGCCTCCGCAGGGCGTTTCACTCCCGCTTCCCATCTCGTCCCGGTTCCTTCCGCCCGGTGGGCGTATCTGAGAGGGGGGGTACTGTCAGGGTACCTGAGGTCTCTACCTCTGAGAGAGGTAGAGACTTAGAAGTTTATCCGTCCAGAAGGGCTGTGTCCTCCGTCCCTCGCGGCTCTTCCGGTCATTTACACGCCGGCCGCGAGGGATCCACTTCCTTTTGTAACACGACGCCCAGCAGTCGACGTCATGACGCCAACCCGGACCGACCTGTCACTCAATTGTCTGGAGACTAATCAGGACTCGTTGGAGGCGTGTCCACTCTCCTGAGCCAGGGTATTTAACAGTGCTTCTTCCATTTGCTCATTGCCCTGTCGTGGTTCTAGCCTGTCTAGTCACCCAGCGCTCTTGTATTCCAGTTATCCTTTTGGTTCCGACCCGGCTTGTTTGTATTACTCTGCTTATCTCTATTACCCTTTGACCCGGCTTGTTCCTTGCTTACCTGTCTTCTTGTTCCCTCGACCTCGGCTTGTCTTTGACCATTCTCTATATCTCCGTACGTTAGTCCGGCCATCCTAAGGTCCGGTATACGTACCTTTCTACTGTCTGTACTCTGCGTGTTGGATCCCTGTCCCGATCCTGACACATGTGGTACCCTGGAAGTCGTAAGCATGAGGCACAATGAGGGGATGCCTGTTCGTTTATCTCATTTCACCTCGGCAATTGGGGTATTTGCACATCCTTAAAGATAAATAGACAGTCAAAATTATAAGGCTGGTCAAACATGGCTAACTGTTTAGGTAAAGGACAGAGCTGGGAGGGGCCAGCTGGACTTGTGAAATATAGGTAAACATGAGATTACAAAAATGCAAGGTACATGCCAGTTAAAAGATAATACCTCATCTGTGATAGTGCTCCTGCGAGGAGACCACTGGTAGTAACGCTGGGCAGTATGATCTCACCTCTCGGGGTGTGATTAAAATATAAGGAACCGAAATAGTATTATTAAACATAACGATAAAGTTTTGCCATAATGTAGGAAAAGGAAGTAATGCGGCTTCTGCCTGTGCAGGTGGCTACACTGTGTAAACGTTAGGCCCGATGCCAGGCTCAACCTATTCCAATGGTTGTCAAGAGCAAGGTGTCGCTACGTAAACAGGCAGAGCTGGCATGTGGCTAAGCTAAATGTGTAGGTCTGGGCTACTATCCAAATGGCGCGTAAGGGTACCGGCTTGGCAATAATAACAAAGCTGTACTAGTAAACACATCCACTAAGAGTCAATAAAATGCTAATCATTGGTTGTGTCACAGGAAACAATGCATTAAACACATGTGAGAGGAATCGGCAACTTTCATTAACAATGGTGTTCTCGTTCAGGGTAGCAAGGCTGGGAGACCCACAACAGTCCATTTTTGTACTGTCACATTTGGGATATAATATATTATACCGCTCCAGACGGTGCATTCTCTAAGGCCCGGTGAACCCGGTGTAGCGTTCACGAGGTGAGTGCGGCTGGGTTGATACTCTGAGTGTCCCGTAGTCTCTAAGTTGTGACAATTGCATAGGTCTCTGGAGTGGAGCTCTGAGGTATGAACGGAGCGCTCCGATCTGGATCCCAAGTATGGGTGTGGTCGGGGGAGCCGGTAGTGCGCATGTTGGCTGGCACCGCCGGGGTTAACAAATCTTGGGGTAGGTTTAGAAGCCGGAGGAAGGCCGGGGCGTCCCGTATATCTTGGATGCTGTGTGTGGTCATTCCTCTTGTGACCGATAGAGTCCTGGGGGGTCGCCACCTGTAATCTATGTTGTGGGCACGGAGGAGTAAGGTGAGAGGTCTGAGCGATCGGCGCCACGCCAAGGTGCTGCTAGACAGATCTGGGTACAGTGAGAGTTCCATGTTCTCAAATATGAGGGGAGTCTTGCCTCTGAAGGCTGAGAGGATCGTTGCTTTGTGTCCGCTGTTGCGGAGGCTCATAATGACATCCCTCGTAGCAGTGTTTGGAGCATTTGAGGGCTTGGGGATTCTGAAGACCCCCACTGGGGTGATCGTGTCGTGCCTTCCCTGTGGCAGGTTTGTTAGTAGCATGCGCTCGATTAGTTTTGGCAGTTCGGCTTCGGTAATGTCGTCAGGAACTCCCCTGATTTTTATGTTAGAGGCGCGCCTGGCGTCCTCCAAAGTCGCGAGGCGTTGTTCGTATTGCCGGTTCTGCTGTTCCAGTCCTTGCACCGTGTGTTGTAGCACGGAGATTTCCTGGGCTTGGGATAGTGAGGAGCCTTCTAGCGCGGAGATGCGGCCTGTCAGGCCTTGTAGGTCTGCGCGAAGCGCTGAGACTTCCTTGTGGAAGCTATTTTTCAGGTCCGCCATCATCTCCTTCATAATCGCCACGGTGAGCGGTTCCAATTCTGCCCTTTTACCCCGGTGTTGTGTCTGCCGCGGTGCATCAGGGGGTTGCAGGTATCCCCCTTCCTCCGCATCGGATAAATCCTCGGAGAAGTCCGAGCACCCTCCGTGTTGGGCCGCCATGTTGGCCTCAGTGGCTCCGCGTGCGTGCATCCACATTTCCCCGATCATTAGTCTCGAAGTGGGCTTGTGTGGTACCGTTTTTTTCCCCTTTTTCCCCATTAGGTCTTGAGGTATGTGCCTGTTAATTAGAGGGGTAAGGGGGGGGGGGGTATTTCAGGCGTTTTTCGCTGTTTGGGGCTCGGATCTCCGTTTGCATGCGTCTGGTTGCTTCAGCGTTCAAGCCCCCTGTCAAAAAACACAGTTTTTGTGTGGTTCATAGGCGCCATATGCTGGATGGTCAGTCATTTGTACATACGAATGCCCTGGTGAAGGTTTTCGTTGGTTTTATTATAGCACATAAATAGCAACAATGTAGCAAAAGTGACAGAAAGAGGGTACTTTGTAACACCATGCAAACAAAATATTTCCCGAATAACTAGGTCAGCAGTCTGTTTAGCGGAAGGGAGACCACGAGCTGGTATGAAGCTGGTATGAAGTTGTGGACTGGTTAGTTAACCAGTCCACAACAACAAGGATTGTAATTGTTGTATAATTTTTCTCTCACCACCAATACTTCCAATTGGTATCCTTTTGAGAGATTTCCACTCTGCATTGTGTGTTAATAGAGAATGTAATATCCCTGTGTCACCTCTTCCAAGAACTAACACATCTTTATCCCTTTGTCCATATAAATATATAACTAGCACTACTAAGGTATTCTACCCAATATTACAATTAAACAGCCAACATCATTGTTCTTATCAGAGAGAAAACTTTACTTAGAATCTGCCCAGTTAAATATTATAGAAGAAGAATGTTAGAGTTATAGTATTACAGAGTTACAATACATTCGTAACACTCACACATTCCATCTATCTAATAATATCTGCTGTATTGTGTATGTTCTCTGAGATGTTGTGTGCAGCGTATGTGTCTTACCAACCTAGTCTCATGTGATGTGCGTATATTCTATTTTTAAAGGAATTTGTTCCCATGTTGTAAATAGTCACTTCCTCAGCTCAGTTGATATGTAAATGTGATTTACTTTCCCAAGGCATAACGTGTTGTCCATCCTGTCATTTTATTTACATGTGAACTCTCCTAAAGATTCAGGTGCTGTATCTTTCAAACTATATAAACAGAAACTCCCTTTGAAGATATATGTTTATATTTATTCCTGATCTCCCATACACACAGACTTAATCAAGCACATATTAATCATATATATATAATCATAATATGTTCCTTAGAGGGAGGTAGTTCCACAATAAAGTCCATGGATATAGATCCCCAGGGACGATGAGGAATCGGAAGAGGCTGAAGCAAGCCAACAGGGGATGAGCGAGGAGTGTTATGTCTGGCACATACATCACAAGAGGACACATATTTCTTAACATCCTCATAATATTTAGGCCACCAAAAGGATTGGGAAAGTAGTTCTTGTGTCTTTCTGATTCCTGGATGGCCTGCTGATTTTGAGTCATGGTAGAGACGTAAAATGTCCAGTCGCACTGATTCTGGAACAAACAGACATTGAAAAATCCAAAACCCATTAACCATAGTCATATGAAGATCATGAGGAGGATCACGAAAAACTGGATCTTGAGCATAGCCCTTTTTAATGCGACACATTAGGTCAGAATGAATAGTAACTCCTAAAAATCCACTCTCCGGCAAGATGGTGGTTTTTGGTTACTGTAGTATGGAGAGGGTCAGCGATCCTAGACAAGGCATCCACCTTGCCATTTCTGGAACCAGGGCGGTATGAAATAAAAAAATTAAACCTGGAGAAAAAATAGGGACCAGGGTGCTTGTCTGGCTGACAATCTCTTAGCTGATTAAACACATACCAGATTCTTGTGATTTGTGAGGACAGTAATTGGATGGGTGACTCCCTCTAAGAGATATCTCCATTCGGTGAAGGCAGATTTTATAGCCAAATGTTCTTTATTCCCTATGTCATAATTTCTTTCTGCTGGTAACATCTGATGGGAATAGAAGGCACATGGATGTAACATAATGTTAGGTTAAATCCTTTGAGAAAGTATAGCCCCAACAGCTGAATCAGAAGCATCTTCCTCTACAGTGAATGGCAATTCTGGCTGAGGGTGTTCCAGAATAGGGGCAGATGTAAACAGAGTTTTTAATCTGGAAAAGGCAGTGTTAGCCTTATCGGACCACTGAAAAGGGTAAGTTCAGTCATCGGTGTGATGACTCAGTGGGAAGGAGAAGCTGCAAAGTCAAATGGTCCAAATTCAGCAACAGCTAGAAGAAACAGGAAAAAGCTTGATTATAGCGTACAGGAACCACAATAATCTGGAAAAGGTACAGACACAGGAAGTGGCTTATAAAGGCCAACACCTGACAGACACAGCTGAAGAGAGTTGGCACTAATCTCATTGCTTGTAGAGTTAAAGTTATCAGATCTCAGGTAAATCTGCAAAGGGCAGGCTGGTAAACTGGTAAGGAAGAGGACCAGCAGCATGGAAACCAGGGTTTGAAACCCAGCAGAGTCCTCACAATAACTGATGTCCAGGTTTGGAAGGATTCCATAGAATTCCTATAATTTCCTGTTCTCTTCTGTCTGAAAGAATAACTGCTATAACTACTGTTGTGGCGCTGTTGAAAGATGTTGCACTCATTCAGGTGAGCAAAGGTGTACCTAGAAGCCACTGGGCCCTCAACATGTGTCTCATTCCCCTCCACCCCTCCAAGTGTCTCATTTCCTCCCCTCAGGTCTGGGCTTTGATTCTTTTCAAACTATTTTTATTGAACAGTGTTTTAAAAAAACATATTTCACATTGATTTGTTATATAAAGAAATCAACATTTATCAATAGAAACAAGTAGAAATAAAAGGGAAAGGGGAAAACATAATGCTAAAAAAGAAACCAAACAAAAAAAGGGGAGGGGACAGATACTATCCAAATGTATACTATTAAAATAGTGGATTTGTTCCTGTCAAAATATAATACAGAAAGTAATTTAACCAATTGTATGTCTAAATACATTGTATATCAATATGTAACCGGGCGTGTGGAATTGTCTACAGGAGAAACTGTAAATTCACTTTTTTAAGTGAGGGTCGCCACAATGCCAGTTCATACCTTTTGTCATCGAGCACTAAAATCAGTGCTTCCTTAGCTGATGGTAAACTAGTAGACTTCCAACAACAAGGTATGATCGATGTGGCTGCAATAAGAATGTGGCCTATCATGATTCTTTCTAATTTACTAAATGTCTTAGGAAGATTTTTGAATAACCCCACCTCTGGAGAGAATGTTATAATTAACCGATCTACCTTTTTAATCAGTGAATGTATTCCCTGTCAGAACTGTTGCAATTTTGCAGTGCCACCATATATGTGAAAGAGTACCAAGGCCTCCACAACCCCTCCAACAAGTATCTGAATATTTTGTGTTCATTTTATGAAGTCTTGAAGGGGGTCAGGTGCCACGGTATATAATTGTGTAGTGATTTTCTATATGGTTAGAACACTGTGTGATCTCTTTGAGAGATGATGTGATTGCAAACCATTCCTCCAGATCTCATTGCTGACCCAAATATTTTTCCCAGGCTAGAATATAATATGTTTTTTTATCTTGAACTTAAAAAATAAGAATAACATAAGGAGATCAAATATTTTTTATTTGGGTAAAATATTAATCAATGTTATTGTGAAGATATCGGCTCTTGCTTTTCAGTTGATTTTCTCCCACCAGCTGCTGGTGGGGACTCTGTCATTATGCCCCAAACTTCCTTTCTCACAAGCTCACTCTTCATTCAGAAATTCAATACCTGCCAATTTGAACAGATAAGTTCAGGCAACTCCTATAACATTCATAGCTCCAGTGTACGTAGCCATCCTTGCTGCATCTACTCTACGCCCATAATCCAAATGTTTTAGTTTAGCAGAGTTGTATTAGCACAGCAGCAGCATATAGAAGTCAGGGAAGGGCACGCATATGAAAACCTCAAAGGCAAAATGGCTGCATAGCAAAAGAGAGAGTAAGTTATGCAAGAAGCCAATCAAATGTTACCAGCAGTCCTCCAACACATACACATTAGGAACTAGAAATCACTATTGACAATTCACTTTCTGAATAATAAATAATTTTCCACAAAAATTGCATTAAGGAGCACTGTATTCTCTTAACCCCTTAAGGACACAGCTTCAGAAGCTGGACATACCCTTAAGGACACAAGCAATTTTTGAATTTTTTGCTGTTTGTGTTCAACTGCAATTTGCATCTCTTTCATTTATTGTACCAACACATATTAAATACCGTTTTTCAGACAACAAAAAGGGCTTTAATTTGATGTGACCAATACATGTATAAATTCTCATTTATTACAAAAAAAATGCAAAATAATGTGGAAAAAACAAAAAAATGTTTTTTTCCCCACATTTTGGCAATAATAATGTGTGCATAATATGTCCAGTTTAGGAAAAGTAATTCAAAATCAATTCATTTATGTGTCTTGATTTACAAAGTACATAATATGTGTAGGATTTCAGTTTATTTTGAAAGTTACAGGTCACAAACTACAAGGTCTAAAATAAAATTTCAATGTGAAACAATTTTAGAAGTTGGTATGTTTGTCTTGGAAGTTTAATACCCATTACAGGAAACAAAATTGCCACACAAAAGTATATATTTATATAAAGTAGACATCACAGGCTATTTACCTAAGGTTAGTTTGACACTTTTTGCGTAGCCATTTCACCGCCAATCTCTGCTAAATATTGGAGTAAAATTGTGTTTTTTCTCTATTTTGGCATATTCACATATAACAAGGTTTTGGTAATGAGTATTTCGTAAATCTAGTGTGTGCTATCCCTGTACAGAACCCCATATTGTGTTCAGCTACATCTGCTGAGTACAACGACACCCCCATTGTATACCTTTGCCCCTATTCTGTGAAGCTACAGTGCCATATAGGAGACCATGCTATTTCAGTTTCTATAGTTGGAATTTTCATAGATGGTCATATGTCTGAATTTGTGGCATTATAGCCATTTGACTGTTCAAATAACCCCATAAAGGCCTTCCATTTGAGAAAGCAGACACTCCAGGGTATGTTATTAGGCATATATTATACCTTAACTTGCCACCATGTTTTCACCATTTTATTTCAAATTTTGTGGTGAGAAAAAAAAATTAAATTTTTTTACAAACATGTTGCATTTTCGCTGGGTATTTCTTACATTTGATAAGATACCTCTTCTGAGTAAAACAATATGCCTAATGTATGACCCAGACACTATTTTGTGAAGTTACAGTGCTGTGAAAGAGATGTGATAAGTTCAGGTTTTTAAGTGTGAATTTACATGGAGAGTTTTAATGGGTCCGTATTCTATTTTTAAATATGTTAGCAGGCTGCTTTTTCCAATTATCCCAAAAAGGCATACTATTTCTTAAAGAAGACGCCCAAGGGTATTTCAAATGACAAATTTTGAACCTTAGCGTGGGATATTTTTTCCGTTAGCTTGTATCAAGTGCAGTGGTAAAAAGCATTTTTTTCTGCCTTTTTGACACACAGTGAGTTTGCACTGTATATTTTGCAAACCTTATGTGTGCTACGGCTTTATAATACTTTATATGTTGCTCAGCTATGTTGTCTGAGTACAGCCAGGGCCGGATTAACATAGGGGCTGATGGAGCTGCAGCTCCAGGCCCAGGCCCATGGAATAGGCCCATTGATTTAAAAAAAAAAAAAAAATTTTTTTTTTTTTACATTTTTTTTTTACACACTACGCATAGGGTTGCCAGGTATTTCTCATGTATTTCTTAGGGTTGCCAGGTATTTCTCAGAAGTATTTCTCAGGTATTTGAGGCTGCCTAGCCGGTGCCGGTATTGCAGTAATACCGGCAATACAAATGTCTGTCTCAGTATAAACAGAGATTATTCTGCAGTACCAGCGCCGGCCAGTAGGGGTCGCTGTTTGTGTGGATAGAGGCAGTGATAAGAAGTTACGGCATCTCCCTCCCTGCCTCTCTCTGCTCACTGATCCACGGGGGAGCAGCTCTGCACAGAGAGTCCAGACAGCAGCTCCAAGACATGGGGATGCTGAGACATTGGGACACTGGGGAACATGGAGACCCTGAGACACTAGGGACACAGTGGCCCCATGTCTCGCAGTGGCCACTAGTCTGTGTCCCCATGTCTCCCAGCCACTGTCCCTAGTGTCTCAGTGGCCCCATGTCTGCCAGTGTTACCATGTGTCCCCATGTCTCTAAGTGTCCCCTAGTGTCCTAGTGACATTGGGAGACATGGGGACACAGACTCTAAGGGACACTGGAAGACATGGAGATACAAACATTAGGGGACACTGGGTGACATGGGGACACAGACACTAGGGGACAATGAGAGACATGGAAACACTGGGGGACACAGGGAGACATGGGGACACTGGGCGACTTTGAGACCTAGGAGACATGGGGCACTCCCAGTGTCCCCACATCTCCCAGCCAGTGTCCCTAGTATCTCAGTATCCACATGTGTCCCTGGTGTCTCTCAGTGTCGGTAGTGTGCCAGTGTCCCTAGTGTTTCCTAGTCTCCCAAAGTCCCCTAGTCCCCCAGTGTCCCCATGTCTCCTAGTGTCTCAGTGTCCCCTAGTATAAAAGAAAAAATCTCAGGCACTCACTGTAATAGATTTAGGCAGGTTTATTGGACACCGCAATGTTTCGACCTTTACCCAGGTCTTTATCAAGTCTCCAATGTCCCCTAGGTATCAGTGTCCCCTAAGTATCAGAGTGTCTCAGTGCCCCAATGTCTCTCAGTGCCCGATGTCTCTCAGTGCCCGTAGTGTCTCAGTGTCCCCTAGTATAAAATAAAAAAATCTCAGGCACTCACTGTGATAGCTTTAGGCAGGTGAATTGGACACTGCAACATTTTGACCTGTACCCAGGTCTTTATCAAGTCTCCAGTGCCCCCTACATATATCACAGTGTCTCAGTGCCCCATGTCTCCCAGTGTCCCCTCGTGTCTATCACCCTGTGTCCCCATGTCTCCCAGTGTCCCCAAGAGTCTCAGTGTCCCCAGGTCTCCCAGTGTTCCCTAGTATCTGTGTCCCCATGTCTCCCAGTGTCCCAATGTCTCTCAATGTCCCCTAGTGTCCTAGGGACATGGGGATACTGGGAGACATGGGGACACAGACACTAAGGGACTGGGAGACATGGGGACACAGACATGCACCCTTTTTGTGTATGTTCGCCCTTTCAGACGTTCTGGTTATGTGATTTGTGTCAGTGGCCCACCCTTTTACCGCATCCATAGACTTCCTGCTTTACTGGACACTGCTGTTAGGGGGTATGGGTTTACTTGAAAGATGAAAGTGTGAGATTAGCAAAGGGTTTGTGTTTTCTCATAGTTGCATCCTATGAGTTTCCCTCCAGCATCATCTCCATCAGATACATGACGCTTAGGAGGTAGGACTGTTTTAGTGTTTTTGGTCAATAAGATTTTGTAATTAGGCCCATCATAATTATCAGCACCAGGCCCACTGGGCTCTTAATCCGGCCCTGAGTACAGCAATACCCCCGTATGTACCTTTGCCAGTTATATGGCGACGTTGAAGGGGCACATTTCAGACACAGCCATTGCAGGTTTTGTCAATCTTTGAATTTTTACGCTGTGTTGTTACCCCACTTTGAAGTTTTTTAGCAGGCTATATATTCCAACTATCCCATAAAAGCATACTATTTCTTAAAGAAGACATCCCAGGGTATTTCAAAAGGCATATTTTGAACCTTAGTGGGGGTTCATTTTTTTGCTAGCTTGTACCAAGTGTAGTGGTAATAAGCATTTTTTCTGCTTTTTTGACACACACCGTGAGTTTGTACTGTGTATTTTGCAAACCTTTTGTGTGCTACAGCTATATTATACTTCCTATCTTGCTCAGCTGTGTCACCTGAGCACAGCAATACCCCCATATGTACCTTTGCCAGGTATATGCGGACATTGAAGGGGCACATTTGAGACACAGCCATTTAAGTTTTTTCAAACTTTACATTTTTACGCTGTGTCCATACCCCACTTTAGAGGTTAGTTTGTAGGTTAATTATTCCAGCTACCCATAAAGGCATACCATTTCTTAAAGAAGACACCCTAGGGTATTTCAAAAGATGTATTTTGAACCTTAGCGTGAAATAAATTTTCCGCTGGCTTGTACCAAGTGTAATGGTAATAAGCATTTTTTACTGCCTTTTTTACGCACACAATGAGTTTGTACTGTATATTTTGCAAACCTTATGTGTGCTACGGCTATATAATACTTCCTATCTTGCTCAGCTATGTCGTCTGAGCACAGCAATACCCCATATGTACCTTTGCCAGGTATATGCGGACATTGAAGGGGCACATTTGAGACACAGCCATTTAAGTTTTTTCAAACTTTACATTTTTACGCTGTGTCCATACCCCACATTGGAGGTTTGTTTGTAGGTTAATTATTCCAGCTACCCCATAAAGGCATACCATTTCTTAAAGAAGACACCCTAGGGTATTTCAAAAGATGTATTTTAACCCTTAGCGTGAAATAATTTTTCCGCTAGCTTATACCAAGTGTAGTGGTAATACGCTTTTTATATGCCTTTTTGACATACTCAATGAGTTTGTAAAATATATTTTGCAAACCTTATATGTGTTACAGCAGTGTAATACATCATATGTTGCTCCGCTATGTCATCTGAGTACAGCAATACCTTTACCAGGTATATGACAACGTTGAAGGGGCACATTTGAGACACAGGCATTCAAGGTAGAATTTTTACGCTGGGTCCATGCCCCACTTTGGAATTTTTTTAATAGGTTGTGTTTTCCATTTACTTCACAAAGGCATACCATTTCCTAAAGAAGACACCCCAGGGTGTTTCAAAAGGCATATTTGAAACCTTACCGTCTCATCATTTTTTCGCTAGCCTGTACCAAGTGTAGCGGTAATACGCATTTTCCCCCTTTTTTAAATTTTTTTTTAACTTTTTAAAAGTTTTTTTTAACTTTTAAAAAGTTTTATTTAGCTTTTAACAACTTATTTTACTATTTTAAAACTTTGTTTAAACTTTTCAAAAGTTTCTTTTAACTTTTTATTGTTTTTTTTAACTTTTAACCCCTAACTAGCCTAACCGTAAATCCCTAAATTTCCCCACTAACTTCTACCCACCTTAGCTAAATAAATAAATATTAAAAAATATTTGAAAGAATTAATTAAATACATTTAACCCCTGAGGATTAAAAAAAATAAAAGTTAACCCTCAGGGGTTAAAAGAAAAAAATCAGATCACAGTGAAATACTGTGATCTGTATTTTGATCACTGCAGGCAGTGATCAAAGGGCAGGGAAGGGGTTAAATTTTATTTGAAAGAGGTGAGGGGGGGTGGGATTTTGTAACTAACTTTTTTTTCTTACAGCCAGAGACAGATCAGCACCGATCTGTCTCTCTGCTGTTCACAGCTCACACACTCACACGGAGCTGCAGGGAAACAGATCGGGTTTCACTGCAGCACGTGTGATCATCTGACTCCCGGTCAGAGCGATCACATGGGCTGAATCAGTGAAACTGCCCATGGTAGTGTGCCTCCGATATGGAGACACACTACAGGAAGATTAACCCCACAATTGCCGCGATTGTGGCAATCAGGGGTTAATTTTCATTTTGGACGAAAATTTTCCATCCAGCGTCCTTAAGGGGAGTGCTGCAATGACGGAAAATTTTCGTCATGCATCCTTAAGGGGTTAATATTACATTTTTATGTTTGTTTTTGGAACAAAAACACAAACACACACAAAATCAAACCTTCTGTAATTTGAAACCATTTTTATAGTACAGTCCTTTGCAAAACACATGAATGTATTCCCTGAGTTCAAGTATTATATGTCTGTTTTTATTAATGTTATCTGGTGAATTTCATAGAAATGTTCTAATGCTAGAAGATGTTTCTCTATAAACACTAATGCAATATTAAAAAAAGAGGGCTTCATTTAATCATACCAAGAGTCGGTGGTTTAAAAGAAATTCATACAGGGAAAGAAAATAAATATCCCTTGAGGTCCTATCTCCTAGAATATTTTTTTCTGTGTTGATTTTGTATGTCTGAAGCAATTGAAAAGCTTGTGACAAAGAAGCGAGCATGCTCTTGTTGCACCTAATTTATTTCAGATCAATAAGAATCACTTGGTAGCCTGTGGCCTTTGCTTTTTACAAATTGTTTCTGTCTTCCATGTTTAGTATTCTGCATTGTGCTGACAGCCCTTTCTGCTTCAAAAGTTGAAATGTAGTTGGAGATGTAAAAGCCATCTTGATGCCAAAAGGTGGGTTTGCCTCTCCTTCAACAGCCTACAGTGCTGGCAATTATTAGAATTGTAATTTTGAAGCTTGTGTTCAATGTTTTAAAGTTATCTGTTAACACTTAATTAAGATGTGTTTTATTTTAGTTAAAGTGATGTTCGATCTGCACTACACATAACTGATATTACTTATACCAAGCCAATGCAATACTTGAGAAGCTGAATACATACAGAACTAAAATGTTCTGCCCAGCGGTGTATTCTGTTACGTTTAATGCTTTTCTTTCACTAAACCATAAAAATAATCTTGGAATCCTTAGATGTGAAGATATCCATAATTACGAACATTTTATGAATGCAGATTGCATACACAATCCTGCACTCAACATGTCATATTTGTAGCCTTCCATATGAAAATTGCATGATTTTGCTATTACATGACGAAAAGTCATGATTTTATTAAAGACACGGAGGCGAGTATTGCATATCCCTTTCTTTACTGTTGACAAATAGCAGCAAAGGAAACAAACAGAATGAAAAAAGAATGAACATGTGATAACATAGGCCCCTCCCCCTCAGGTCCCAGTATAACAGGCAGCACTTCCCTTCCATTTCCCTCTTTCTGCAGATGCGACCAAAGAACAATGTCCATAACTAGAGTAATGCGAGAATAAAGTCCCAAGGTAATAACAGAAAAAACCGAGGAGGAAGAACATCACAAACTGGGAAGTGTGGCCGTAGAATCCATAGGACCGATGGAGGACAGCGGGAGGAGACCAATAAACTGGACCCTTGCTAGACGTCTTGCCAGATTAAGCTGTGGAGATATAAAGGACAGGAGCCAACAGGTTAAAGTCGATACTTGTAACTAGTTACAAGGTTACACCAGTGAGAACAAAGACCCTTGTATATACAATCCCACAAAACAATCAATGTTAACATATCCAGTAATATTGAAAACAACAAGTATAAGGACGGCCCCACTTACCGTCCCAAACTATAACATGTGGTGTATCGTGGTATGAGTAATTTGGGTGGGGAGATATATACTTACCAGCGTGAGAGTAACAAAAAAGGGTGGGGCAATACTCGCCTCCGTGTCTTTAATAAAATCATGACTTTTCGTCATGTAATAGCAAAATCATGCAATTTTATAACAAGACACGGAGGCTCATATTGCAAGTTTAAAGCTGATCCATTATTACAGCGAATGTGTGTGGGGCCGGCCGAAAGTAGAATTCGCGGAAGGTAGATTCCCTAGACCAATCAGCTGTTCTCATAATGTCTTACAGGCGGGCGCCCGCAGACATCATAGAAGAGGCCGAAGCCCCTCGTACTGAGTGGGCGCCGAACACTGTAGTGTCAATGCCCGCTTGGGCCAGCAGCCATTTCACCCAGCGTGATAAGGTAGTGCTGGAAACTGGGTGAAAAGGGGGGCGGAAAGATAAGAACAACTGACGGGAGGCAGTAGATCGGTGTGGTTCGGTGCGAGATTCGTATTCACGAAGGCAGGTCACTGGGCATAGCGAAGGAGAGGCAGGGAAACTAGGGTAGGATACCGCCTTGATTGAAGTCTTAGTGCGTCTGCTGATGTTAAAAGTTACCCCGTCCGGGGTGTATGACTTGGCATCGACGTCCAGTGCACTGACATCCGAGACTCTCTGCATGAGATGAGACAGAGCAGGCACACCAATTTGGCCGACAGCTGTTTGAGGGAGAGTCCTGCGTTAGCGGGCCAGGATGAGAGGAAAGCCAATACAACTGAAACATCCCAGGTCGTGGAGTAGCGGGGCCTGGGTGGCCTTGAAAATCTAGAGCCCTTGACGAGTCGGCACACTAGAGGGTGTTGTCCCGCGGGGCGGCCCTCGAAGCCTTGGTGAATCGCCGAGATAGCGGAACGGTAAAGGTTAATGGTCCTGTAAGCCTTACCGGCTTCGAAGAGAGACGTCAGGAACTGCAGGATCGTTGTTACAGGGGCCGAAACGGGATCCTCGTTCCGAGCCATGCACCAGCTAGCCCAAGCTCGCCAAGCTGACCCATATGCCCGTCTAGTGCCGGGAGCCCACGCTGCAGCCAATAAGAGTCTAGTTGCGTCCGAAACTCCTTGGATTTCCCAGGGTCCCCGGAGATTCGCCACGCCAGAAGTGGGAGAGAGCCCTCCAGCCGGAGGGGGTGATAGCGACCCGTCGGGTCTTGTAGCAGGTCGTGGCGACCCGGCAGGAGTCGAGGATAGTCCAACGTCATCTCGAGCATTTGGGGAAACCAAGACTGCGTCTCCCAGAATGGGGTGACCATGACTAGCTCCGCCCGGTGTTTGCGGGTCTGCAGGAGTGAGCGAGGGATCATGGAAAATGGGGGAAAGGCATAGAGGAGGCCTTCCTTCCACTCTTGTAGGAAGGCATCCACTGCCTCCGCCATTGGGTCCGGCCTCCAGCTGAAGAAGCGTGGGAGTTGGGAATTGAGCCGGGAGGCGAAAAGGTCTATGGTAAATGGTCCCCAGAGAGATGATATGTTGGAGAACACCTTCCTGGCTAATCTCCAGTCGCTGGTGTCTGAAAGATAACGTGAACCCCAGTCCGCTTGGACGTTGTGCAGACCAGGTAAGTATTCTGCGTAGACCATCAGGTTCCGTTCCAGGCAGAATTCCCAAAAATCTTTTGCCAACCTGGCCAGGACCGCCGACTGTGTACCACCCAGGTGGTTGACATATCTCACCGCCGAAACATTGTCCATGCGGAGCCGAATACATGATAGGGCACGGTCCTTGGCGAAGCTGCGGATGGCGAAGGAGCCTGCCAGAAGCTCCAGGGCATTGATATGTAGTCGGGCTTCGGACTCCGACCACCGGCCCCCAGTTGAGATGCCCTCGCAGTGGGCTCCCCAACCGTGTAGACTCGCATCCGAGTCGATCGTGAATTCCGGCGTTAAGCCGAAGATGGCTTTGCCATTCCACGCAGACAGGTTGAGAATCCACCATCGCAACTCGTCTTTCGTCTCGTTGTCCAGAGAGACTAGGTCTGCGTAGGATGCCCCGGCTCTTAGGTGAGCGATCTTTAGGCGCTGTAGCGCTCGGTAGTGGAGTGGGCCTGGGAACACGGCCTGGATTGAAGAGGCCAGTAGGCCTATGAGGCGTGCCAATTGGCGTAAGGTGAGCTGGGGTCGGATAAGGGCCCTGCGCAATTCTTTGCGGATGGATCGAATCTTGGATATCGGGAGACTCAGCGTCGCTGCCCCCGAATCCACTTGGAAACCTAGAAATTCCAAGCGGGTGGCGGGGGTCAGGCATGACTTCTCCCAGTTGATTATGAAACCTAAGCGTGACAGGAGGTTTATGGCTAGTCGTAGATGTGAGAGGAGGGTGGAGCGCTCCTGAGCCATGAGCAGAATATCGTCTAGGTAGACGATTAGCCGAACTCCTCGACTGCGTAGCCAGGCCATAACGGGCCGTAGAAGTTTCGTGAAACACCACGGGGCTGAGGATAGGCCAAAGGGCAGACAGGTGAATCGCCATGTTTCGTGTCGCCAGTAAAAGCGTAGGAGGTCCCGAGAGGCCTCTGCTATTGGCACTGTCAGGTACGCGTCTTTTAGGTCTAGTTTCGCTAGCCAGTCTCCGTGGAGGAGGAGATCCCTTAGCAGGTGAATACCCTCCATTTTGAAATGGCGGTACCTGACTACGGCATTGAGGGGGCGCAAATTTATGACTGGCCTCAATTGGCCGCCTTTCTTTTCCACTAGGAAGATATTGCTTATTACGCCCGCAGGGCTGGGGGGTGCTAGTTCGATAGCCCCTTTGAACTGGAGGGATGAAAGTTCTTCGTCGATCCGACCGCGATCCTGGATGGAAAAGCGGATCGGTCGAGGAGGGGGAATGTGTGTAGGGTGACAGGTGAGTTCTATATGGAAGCCCTGAATAGTGGCCAGTACCCAGGGATCTGAAGTGATTTGTGACCAGGCTGGGAAAAAATGTTGGAGTCTGCCCCCTATGTAACCCGGAGAAGAAATGTGTGGTAGAAGGCAACTCACCGTATGGTCGTCTGGAGTTTGGGTTACTCCGAAGGCCTCTGGATCGCCATTGACGTCCACGGGATGGAAAAAACATGGGGCGGGAGGTCTCCTGGTATTGGTGATATTGTTGAAAGGAGCCTCTTCCCGTGCCACGGGATTGGGGATAGTTGCGGCCGGACAGACGGCTCCTGATTCTGCCGGCCCTGGTAGAGACCCGCCCCTGGAATACTCGCCTCATGGAGGCCTGGGCCTTGTCTAGAGCCGTGAATGCCCCCACAAAACGCCCTAAGTCTTTGATGAAGGAGTCTCCGAAGAGGAGTCCTTGGGCGTCTTTGCCCGCCTCCGTAAGGGCGAGGTTGGCCAGTTTTGGTTCAATTTTGAACAATATGGCTTTACGCCTTTCAATAGATAGGGAGGTATTTACGCTCCCAGCAATACAAATTGCTCTCTGGACCCAACCTCTAAGGTCTTCAGGGTCGACCATGCGGTTCTCCGCTCTGGCGTCTTCCGCCAAGTCAAATAATTTGGCCAAAGGCCCGAATATGTCCAGGTGCTTGTCCTGGCAGGACTTCAAAGCGGACTCTAGTCCTTTACGGGGATTCCAGCCCAGTTTAGTGAGGAACTGGGTCATTTTAGGATCAACCTCTGGGGTGTCACACACCTTGTTGGGCACCAGAGGCCTAGGACACTCCGCCCTCAATTTGTTGCGGGCCGCCTTGCTTAAGGGTTTTCTGACCCAATTTTCCAGGTAAGTGGCAACGTGGTCGGCCGGGAGCCACTCCGCCGACCTCGGATGATGAAGGTCATCCGGGTCGAAGAGTGGGACCCCCGAAGGATCCACGAGGGATGGCCCCGCAGCCGCGGGGTTCCTAGTCCCTGTCTCGCCTCCGGGCATCTCTGCCTGAGCAGAGGAAAGGAGGTCGAGAGCGCCATCGGCGGAATCCGCATCAGAGTCGGTATCTGACTCGTTCATAGCCTCCTCATTTGACCCGATTTCTGAGTCGGTGTCGCTCTCAATCTGTGCTCTAGCACATTTCCAAAGCCGCGCCCGTTCTGCCTGGCGCGGAAAGGCTCTTTTGCGTGGATGGGACACGCTTTCCGGGGCGACCGAAGGTACGCCAGTCATGGTGTTTCTGGAGGCAGAGGAGTGTTTAGACTTACGGGCAGCCTTTTTTAAGTCCCCTTTAGATACCTCTCCCTGGGGTGTCAAGGTGCCCGAGAGTTGCTCGTCTGAAGGACGGGGCAAGAGGGCTTGTGAAATGGTGTGGGAGAGGGTGGAGGACATAGACCCCATTGCAGCCATAATGGCGTCTGTCACTGAGCGCTGTAGCGCTAGAAACTGTGGTCCACCGGGTTGGGTAGTCCCATCCGCCATAGAAGGCGAAATATCTGAGGTGACAGGGGCCTCAGTTCTGATTACTGGGGAATCCGACTCCCCAGAGTGAGCGGACCCAGTAGATAGTCTGGGTTTAGGCATGATAAAGGACGTATGGGTTAGTCACCCAAACAAACTAAGCAAAGGAAAAAACGCTCTCACCAGGGCCCAGACCAGCGACACACTAAGAGGTAGGGACAGAATGACAGAAAATGGCCGCCAGGAATCTCGCGGGATTCGCGGCACCCGCAAGCTACGCGGAGGAATTATGAAACAAGAAGAAGTGCGCAGAGAGGCGCTCGAGCAGAAGAAACAGACAAGATTACATAAGCAGGGGAGGTCTGGGCCCTGAGGCTAGTGTATAACGACACAATTACTAACCTTAGAAATAAAAGACTAAATAAATACAAATTAAATAAAAATCAATTAAATTATCAATGAACAGTATATAAGAGAAAATATGGCATGTACTTATCTTTGTGTCAGAGCAGCAAAGAAAGAGGGAAATGGAAGGGAAGTGCTGCCTGTTATACTGGGACCTGAGGGGGAGGGGCCTATGTTATCACATGTTCATTCTTTTTTCATTCTGTTTGTTTCCTTTGCTGCTATTTGTCAACAGTAAAGAAAGGGATATGCAATATGAGCCTCCGTGTCTTGTTATAAAATAATACAATATACTGCAATGGCACATCATGTGTATAGTTTTACACTATTTAATTAAACTAACTGAATTTAATAAAACACCCACTAGTATGCTGTATTATCAAAGTGCAAACTATTATAATTGTTTTACATTTTTCCATTTGTGATTCAGTTATGGTTTGAAGTTAGACTTTTGGATCACTTTCAGAAGCTTGCATTTAAGACAGCTGATTAAAAAAAAAAACTTCGAATAATTGTAATTATTTATTTAACATCCACTGAGGCAGCCAAAGCATTCATTCCTTCATTCTTCTTTTGGACATGCCAGTGCTTCCATTGTGTACTTTCCACAAAATTTCCCATTAAAAGAAATTATGGTAGAGAATGTTTTGGGTCTGTAGGACAATGCTGCACTGCAGACAGAAAACTGTAAAGAAGATGAAATGTAGAATATATGCATACGCAGTGGCATTACCAGATTCTTATCCTTAATTTTTTTTATTTTTTATTGAAGAGTATCAAAAAGAGAAAACATTAAATACATTAATCATGTATACATACAAAATACAACACACAAAAACACAATGCACAGATCTTGCTCGAGGTTTACAAACATGTCATAAGTTTTCTTTCTCTAACAATGTTATCTAAGATTAGGGTCTTATGCTTTTTTTTGTTACTTCAAACTTATCTAATAAATCTAGCCAATGTATATATGTTATACTGTTTCTCCTTGCTTTTGAACTAGACCAGTCAAAACCTTTTTTCATCTTCAGCTGGTATCTCACTGTCTATATAAGTTCTAATAGAGTAGGAATACTTCTCAATTTCCATTTTCTAGCTATTAAAAGCTTAAATGCGATCAGGATCACATTTTTCTCTTTACAATTTCAATCTATCGTATATAGGGAGAGGAGACCTGCAGTGCCAGGAAAACGGATTGTTTTCCTGGTACTGGAGAGTCCCTTTAATAAAAGATATTCCCATATAAAAACCAGGTTCCAAAACTGTTTTATTATTGGACAATCCCACCATATGCAGGTATATGTTCCTTTATGACTGTTACATCTCCAGCAGATATCTAGATTTTGTGGGTATATTGCTTTTAGTTTTTTGGGGAACATATACCAGCGGTTCATTACCTTAAATAGATTTTCTTGTAAATCTATACGATCAATATCAAGCTTACTGGGTGTGTAACTGCATGTGAGTAGTGATGGGAGTGTTAAGAGTGCAGGTGATGGAATGTCAAGGCCTGATGTGTTGACATACCATAACTTACCAACCAACTATCGATAAGGAAATCCTCCTGTCTCTGGCTTAGGTCGCAAAGCAGAGTCATATCCAAGTCAGAAAAGGACTGAAAAAGTCCACAGCAATGGCTCAGTTATGGCACCTCTGTGAGTTGTCCATGGAGCCAAATCTCATATTTCAAGCGAGTACGGAGCTGTTCCACCCAGAAAATTGACGAGGAGTTGGCAAACTATTACACAACTCAGCCCACTATTTCTTTAGATCAATTCAACAAATTAAGAGCAATGAGATATGCAATTTTGTTCAGAACTCAGAAGAAGAAAAACATAATTCTATATTATAAAATAGTGGGAGTAGAATGGATACTGCCTCTCTGAATGTTTTTTTTTTTTTTACCAACTAGCTGGTAGGATACACATGTCAAAAAAAGATATATATCAATAAATGATGGTAAACAAACACCCATCCCATAGTGAGTTAAGTGAGTAAAAAAAACACTTAAAGCCCAAAACCAAAAGCGCATTTAAAACATGCGACAATCTTAGAAGGATTTAAATAGGAGCCCGTGTGCAGGTAGAACAATAGTTGGACCAATCATAGTAGTTGTTGGGTGCATAATAGATTAGCCATGTGTAGTGTGGCCAATCAATAAGGAATATGTCATAACGTGGCGGGAGTATACGATTAAACAGAAGAGAGAACACTGTCAATAAAGCTATACCCCAATACACAAACCTGAGACACAAATATCTACTATAGAAAGATAGTAAATGTCCTTAGAGTGGCCGGGCTTAACGTGGAAGTATAGAATAATTAACAAAATAGAGAAAAACAGAACAAGCCAAGGTCAGGAGTACAGAAAGGCGGAAACACGTCTAACAAAGCCAAGTTCAGTAAGCCAGAGATCAAAAAAGTATTTTGGACAAGCCAAGTCAGAACCAGAATAGGCAAAACAAGAAAATAGGAATGTGCTCTTGAATCAAAGACCATGATAGGGCAAAGAGGAGTGGACAAAAGGTCTTTAAATAGACCCAGGAGGGCCTCTATTGGTTAATTTACTTCATGATGCCCATATTATGTGCCCATTGCCATCTTTGTGAAGCCTGGGGATATGATGATGTAAGTCTTTTGGATATAGGGGGCACTGAGGAGAGCCTTCCATGTCAATACGTACGCATGCACGAAACATCATCACGTGAGCGTCCACGCAAGGAGAAAGGCCAGAGCAGAAAAAAAAAACACATAGTGTAGTATGTTTAAACAAGAGTAAATAATCAAGCTGACATAAATTCACTCCAAAAATGCAATGCACATTAAAAAGAACTCTTGGATTGGATTCCTCACCTGCTCTGATACATATAAACTGTGGGGTGGAGCACTGGCCCAGACCGAGGACTAATATGAAATTACACATTTACACGGTGTTGCCTGAATCAAGACAGACAGACATTTTCCCTGGGGCTATTTGACAATAAATACAGCAGAGGACTGCCATACCTTTGGGGGAATATATACATACAATCAGGGCCGCTATCAGGGGGTGACAACCATGACGGTTGTCACGGGCCCGGCGGCCCTGGGCCCCACGTGGAGCAGCGAAACTTCCGCAGATGCCTCTGCACCGGGGCCCATCAGGTGGCCCAAGCATTTAGGGCCACCCAATGAGCCCTATATCTTCATGTATGTATGTCTGTGTGTGTATGTGTCTGGATGTGTGTATGTATGTCAGCATGAATGTCTGTATGTATGTTTGTGTGTATGTGTCTATCTGTATGTGTGTGTGTATGTCAGTATGTATATATGTGTGTGTGTGGAAAGGTTGAAAATGATAGCACTCCCAGGACCCCAATTTAAGATTTAACTTTTAATAATTAGTAAAATAAAAGAATCGACGTTTCAGTCTGCCATTTGCAGACTTTCATGAGTCCTGATGAAAGTCTACAAATGGCAGACTGAAACGTCGATTCTTTTATTTTACTAATTATTAAAAGTTAAATCTTAAATTGGAGTCCTGGGAGTGCTATCATTTTCAACCTTTCTACATTTTGGCTTGACAAGCACCGGGCAAGTATTTCCACTATATGGAGTGCAAGATTATTTTCCATTTATGTGTGTGTGTGTGTGTGTGTGTATGTCAGTATATATCTATCTATTAGTATGTATGTCAGTATGCATGTATGTCTGTGTGTGTGTATGTCAGTATGTATGTATATATCTATCAGTATGTATGTGTGTATGTATGTCAGTATGCATGTATGTATGTGTGTCTATCTGTATGTGTGTGTGTATGTCAGTATGTATATATGTCAGTATGTATGTCTGTGTGTGTCAGTATGTATATATGTCTGTGTGTATGTCAGTATGGATGTATGTGTATATCTATCAGTATGTATGTGTGCATGTATGTCTGTGTGTGTATGCTAGTATGTATATCCGTATGTGTCTATCTGTATGTGTGTGTGTGTGTGTCAGTATGTATATATGTCAGTATGTATGTATGTCTGTGTGTGTATGTCAGTATATCTGTATCTGTGAGTGTATGTATCTATCTATCTGTATGTGTGTGTGTATGTCTGTATGTATGTGTATGTATGCCATTATGTATATATGTCTGTATGTCAGTTTGTATGTATGTATGTTTGTCAGTATGTATGTATGTCTGTATGTATGTATGTATGTATGTCTGCATGTATGTATGTGTGTGTGTCAGTATGTCAGTATGTGTGTGTGTGTGTATCTGTATCTCTTTATACATGTGTCTGTTTCAGTATGTATGTGTGTATGTCTGTTTCAGTATTTGTGTTTGTTAGTATGTGTATATCTTTCTGTGTGTGTGTCTGTGTCCTTTTGTGTGTATGTGTGTGTATTCCTGTGGGCGAGGCTTGGAGGCGGGCACCTGGGGGCCCAGACCTTGAGCTGTGTTAGGGGCCCCACAATTTCTGATGGCGGCCCTGCATACAATTACTAACACAAATTACAATGCCCTGCGCTCTGTCACAATGCACTGCATGGATTTTTCAGAGACCACACAAGCATGGAGGGCAGGAGGAACATTTTAAATTATATACTTCTTAATCAATTTTTGGAGTAAATTTATGCCAGCGAGAGAGAAGGGCACCACTATGCCTGTCCTGCACCACGTCAGTGGACCCATATGATGGATGATGCCTTTCAGAACCTGTGAATAATTGCTAACTTATAACAACTAACAAATAAATGATATACAGTCATCATTCAGCCAAACATACCATCAGCTAAAACACCCTTGAGCAGTATTGATATTTCGATGGTAGATGGTGGGTAGGGTCAGACAGAGGGTATGGACGAAGTTCAATCTGTGTCCAAACTAAGAGTGGGGTAACCCAACTTGGGCA
Source organism: Pelobates fuscus (assembly GCF_036172605.1). Taxonomy (NCBI): domain Eukaryota; kingdom Metazoa; phylum Chordata; class Amphibia; order Anura; family Pelobatidae; genus Pelobates; species Pelobates fuscus. The sequence continues at coordinate 212,101,809 of NC_086320.1, read as the reverse complement.
GATTTACTTTTAGGAAAGTAATTTGCTCCATGAGCTGCGTTGCCAGTTGGGAGTGCTGAGGGCAAAGTATGTCTCTGGTAACAGAAAAAACACGTTCACTCTGGACAGTGGTTGGGGGACAAGAGAGGAGCTCCTGGGCTAGCAGAAGAAGAGCAGAGCTCAAAGGATATGTAGTAGGGGGCATAGGTGGTTCGCCATCTGTGCAGCACTACTTCCTTTTCTTGAGGGAACCGTAGTGGGCCCCACCAAACTATCCAGGACCTCAGCACAAAACACAGCTGCTCCAGTGGATAGAGCAGTACTGCTTACACTGCTAGATGATGGTGCTACACTATCAGGCTCCTCCAGCTCTTGTTCTCCCTCAAACAACCTTAACCTCTTTCTTTGCACATAACGCACCATGTCAATCTATTTATACCTCCAAGTGGTCAGGGAATTCATGTGGAGTGCCATCTTGTCCTTTATTCTTGGGTCACACATGCACACAAGCATCAACTCTTGGCAAGACTCCATGTGCTCATGGAACCTACGTGTTAGTTGCTCCTTGAGCCTCCCAACAAGTGCAGTAACATCACCAAGTAGTTGGACACCAGGTACCTCTTCTTGGTTAGAAATTAAGCCATCCATATTATTTGAGAGGTGGGTGAACAAGGGAATTACTTGACCAAGGCTAGCATTTTCTTGCATTAATTCTCTGTAACATCCCTGAATGACCTAAGGACTGCCACTAACTGCTCAATCATTAACCAATCCTCCCTGGCTAAGGGGCTATTTATCCCGATGTAATGCTCATAGGACATGGTATTGATTGCTTTCTGCTGCTCCAGGATGCGCTCCAGCATCCCCAAAGTGGATCCTAGTCCCTACATCTTGCTTGAGATAATGCTGGTCAATGCCTGCCTTGCTTTGCTCATTTCTCAGGAGCTGGCTGTCCTTCATGTTTTGGTGGAAGTGGCCAGCAATCTTTCTGCATTTCTCAAGCAGGATTGCCAACCATCCACTGCTTTCCTCTCCGATACTTCGCTACTAAATGAACTATATGAGCTGAGCAGCGCATGGCTACAAAGCTACCATCACAGAGAGCCTTCACCATGTTTGCTGCTCCATCACTCACCACAAAACCCATCTGTGTGTCTGCCTGCTGTCCTACCCACTGCTCCACCATCTTCTTTAGTGCCTACAAAATATTTGCTGATGCATGTTGTTTGTCCATCATCTCAGCATGGAAGCGGAAGCAGCAGTGCTTGCTCCCTGTGCCTGATGTAGTGACTTCTCCTGACATCTTGGGCTGCCATCAATGTCCTGTCAAGGACAGGAAGGCATGCTGGCCACTAGGAGCACTACACAAGTCAGTTGTGAAGTGCACTGACTGACCACCAGCCTTTGCCAGGTGCTCCTTTAACACCGAAACACAGGGACGGTAGAGTGAGGGCGCTACGTTCCTGCTAAAAGTAGTGTGTGATAGAATTACATATTGCGGTGCAACAGCCTCCATAAGATACTTGAAGGGCTCCCCTTCTACCATGTTAAAAGGAGTATCTGCAATGGCTCAACGATGAGCCGAGTAATTTTCCTAAACTGCTGCCTGGACATTTCCATAGAGTGAAACCCATGAAAGCTTTATAGGGTGGGCTGTGCAGCATGAATTAAATGACTGGTGGCACTATGCCTTGCAGCAGAAGTTTGTTGACCCCCTGGTGGTGGTGGTACTACTACTTCTCCTAGTACTGCTAGGTGGAGGAGCCACACCACTTTCTTGCCTTAGCAAGATGGCCTTGTGGTGTGTATGAAGATGTTGGTTAATCCAAGAGTTAGTAAGTAGTAAGATGACCCAACACCTTCCTACGGCCAACTTCCCTGCCACACAGTTTACATTTTGCCGGATGGCAGTCTCCAGGTGTTGCAAAATGTTCCCACACTGTGGAACGACGTGTACCACTACTAGTTATGGGTGGGGAAGACTGTGCAATTTCACAATCAACAGGAGAGGCACTTGGCACTGCTAGAGTTGGGGAGGGGGGAGCAGATATCAGTAGGGGAGATTGAGTAGGTGGTTGTGGACTGTGTTCAACAGAGAGATCCTCAAGACTCATCATCATAGTCTAGTTTCTCATTTACTAGACTAGAGCCTTGTTCCATATCTTTGCTGCTGGGAAACATAGATATGTCACCAGCAGCTGAAATTGGGGTAAACTGATCAATTCCCTTTTCTCCCTGGCTACTGGGAGCTATAGGAATATATTCTTGTATTATGTCTTCAATAATTGTACTGCTGCTGCTATGAGAGGGGTAGTAGTGGTGGTGGCACAAGTAGCACTAGCATCTGTTTATTCCTCTAACTCTAATATCTCCCTCTTAGGCTGCCTAAATGAATGAGTATCGGTAACAGGCTGTTTTGAAACTGCCCTGCTGTTGGAAAACTTAGCAGTGGAGCTGGCAGTAGTGGAGGTAGAGGTATAATTGTCACCACTAGCAATGCTGGTGGTTGGGAGGGGAGTAAACAGCCATCTACAAAATTTGGATGGTGGCTGCTTTGTGGACCCAGGGGACCTCTCAACCCTGCTACTAGAAGGCAACTGCTGCTGCTTTTTGGTGCCAAATAGCTGGACATTGGAACCTGCTGTTTCCCTCCCTTCCCTCTTCAATTTCATGGGTGGGCTAACTGGGCTTGACCTCTTTCTAGTCGTCGTGCTGATTTGGTTGCAGGAATTGGAAGCACTAGCAGCTCCTGCTGTTTCATTTGTACTGATGGAGGAGCTAGTAGTGGTACTACCAGCAGTGACCTGACGGTTACCAGTTTCCTCAGCCACATTGCTTGAGGGGAGAATGTGAGGACTCGGAGGACATGAATGATCCATTATGGTTGCTTTTGAGTTATGACATTTTTATTGAAATTAATTCACAGAAAGATTTAAAACACAAAATGAATCACTCTATCAAAGTCACAGTGCAGCAGAGAGACACCCTGGCAATAAATCAGGCTACCTGGCAACAGCTAAAAAAGACAAAATTAATCACTGTTAGTGATGTCGTGAACACAAAATTTTCGATTCGCGAACGGCGAACGGGAACGTTCGCAAACGTTCGTGAACCGGTGAACCGGGCGAACCGCCATTGACTTCAATGGGCATGCGAATTTTAAAACCCACAGGGACTCTTTCTGGCCACAAAAGTGATGGAAAAGTTGTTTCAAGGGGACTAACACCTGGACTGTGGCATGCCGGAGGGGGATCCATGGCAAAACTCCCATGGAAAATTACACAGTTGATGCAGAGTCTGGTTTTAATCGATAAAGGGCAGAAAATACCTAACATTCCTAAATCACAATGGATATGGATTGACACCTGACATATGACATATTGACACCTTGACATATGGATTGACACCTTGACATATGGATTGACACCTGTCCTCAGAGACCCTGATACACACTGACACAGAGCAGAATAGGGACTGTTCCCCCTACATAGGGTCACTTGGCAGATATGGATTGACACCTATCCTAAGGATCCCTGAAACACACTGACACAGAGCAGAAGAGAGACTGTTCCCCCTACATAGGGTCACTTGGCAGATATGGCGTGGTCGTGGGAGGAGGAGGAGGATGACTTTCACCTCTTCCCCTGTTAGATTCCCGTTGTGCTGTGACATCACCCTTATACGCTGTGTAAAGAATACTTTTTAATTTATTTTGCAAATGCTACATCCTTTCCGACTTGTAATTCGGTAAAATTTCCGCCACTGTCTGCTTATACCTGGGGTCTAGTAGCGTGGACACCCAGTACAGGTCGTTCTCCTTCAGCCTTTTTATATGAGGGTCCCTCAACAGCCACGACAGCATGAGAGACCCCATTTGCACAAGGTTGGATGCCGAGCTACTCATTTCCCGTTCCTCCTCCTCACACAGAGCAGAATAGGGACTGTTCCCACTACATAGGGTCACTTGGCAGATATGGATTGACACCTGTCCTCAGAGACCATGATACACATTGACACAGAGCAGAATAGAGACTGTTCCCCCTACATAGGGTCACTTGGCAGATATGGATTGACACTTATCCTAAGGATCCCTGATACACACTGACACAGAGCAGAATAGGGACTGTTCCCCCTACATAGGGTCACCTGGCAGATATGGATTGACACCGATCCTAAGGATCCCTGAAACACACTGACACAGAGCAGATGAGAGACTGTTACCCCTACATAGAGTCACTTGGCAGATATGGCGTGGTCGTGGGAGGATTCCCCTGTTAGATTCCCGTTGTGCTGTGACATCACCCTTATACGCTGTGTAAAGAATATGTTGTGCTGTGACATCACCCTTATACGCTGTGTAAAGAATACTTTTTAATTTATTTAGCGAATTTATTTTTCAAATTCCTTTCCGACTTGTAATTCGGTAACATTTTTTACTGTCTGCTTATACCGGGGGTCTAATAGCGTGGACACTTCAGCCTTTTTATACGAGGGTCCCTCAACAGCCACGACTGCATGAGAGACCCCATTTGCACAAGGTTGGATGCCGAGCTACTCATTTCCCGTTCCTCCTCCTCACACAGAGCAGAATAGGGACTGTTCTCACTACATAGGGTCACTTGGCAGATATGGATTGACACCTGTCCTCAGGGACCTTGATACACACTGACACAGAGCAGAATAGGGACTGTTCCTCCTACATAGGTGTTACGGTTACCCTTAGGCTTGCTGAGAGCTGGACCGCTTAGCCGTCTGGATTCCTAGTTGCTGAAGAGGAGAGAGAGGCTTTCCGTAATATTCCATAAGAGTCCTGTAAGTGTAGAACAATCCCACTAGCTATAGCATAGCTAGGATACCTTTCTACCCAACAAAACGAGTCGAGGCTGCGATTTGAGGGTCAAGTAAGAACTGAGGACTGGGCTGACCAGCCTGCTTTTTATTGTCGTTACATACAAAAAGGATACTCCCAGGGGGAGGCATAAAATCCCCAATCACATTTTGGATACCTCCCACACATCTCCTCCCCTCAGATAAACAGTTAACATAATTATGCAGTCCATATTTTTAACCAAGTTCTGGATGTACCCCAAAACCAGGGGGTACCCCTTTAAATTCTACACCGCTGTACAGATCTTGTTCAGGGGAGCAACATATCCGAAAACCAACCAGTTCGGATGAATGGTTCGAGAGTTATGGGTTTTCAAAGTTTTGACCGACCGCTCAGACTTCCTGGCCGAAAATGGTTCCACACGTTTAGGCCTTGCGGTCGGTCTCCGTTCGTACGGTGAAACTCCACGAACCCATTGACATCCATAGGTATCCTGGGGGTCGCTGTACTCCCCCTGCGAAGGGTAATCGTCCTACCGAACGGTGAGCCGTTCGGTAGGTCCAGCACGAAGTTATACTATCCTGGAGGTCTCAGCGGTGTTCGCCTGGGTGTGTCTCCGTTTTTAGTTCCAGACGATTGCTGGCAAACACCGCTGGTCGTACGTAAGATGGCCGCGAACACGTGCAAAGTCCTGAAATGGCGGCCACCTATACGTTAACACAAAGGATTCGTGCTGAACCATACCAACGACTGCAAATAAGTCAGACAAGTGCAAATAACATTTAAAGGCACATAGTTCAATAAGGTTTTTTGTAACAGTGCTCCCTTTTTGTGGAACACTCTGGCAGACACCGTCTGACCCCTTTTCGGGGCAGACTAAGGCTGTCCAGACCGCTGGTTATGCTGGGCTGAGGTCCGTTTGTCTGGACAACCCGTCCGCGTTGCCATTCTGTTTCCCGGGTCGGTAGGTAATGGTGAAATTGAAGGGTTGCAATGATAAACTCCAACGCAATAACCTGCCGTTATCTCCAGAGACCCGGTTTAGCCACACCAACGGGTTATGGTCGGTGACCAGAGTGAACTCTTGTCCATATAAATAGGGAGTCAATTTCTTTAATGCCCACACCAAGGCCAAACACTCCTTTTCGACCGCCGCGTAGCTGACTTCGCGGGGTAGGAGCTTCCGGCTGATGTAGGCAACTGGATGCTCCCCTCCATCTTCACCTACTTGGCTGAGGACGGCTCCCAGCCCGAACATGGAAGCGTCTGTATGGACGATAAAACGTTTATTAAGAGCTGGAGCCGCCAAGACAGGGGCATTAACCAAAGCGTTTTTGAGAGCCTGGAAAGCCTTTTCACAGTGGGGAGACCACAGGACCTGTCGAGGTAAGTTTTTCTTGGTCAAGTCAGTCAGGGGTTTGGCAAGTGTGCTGTAGTCGGGTACAAATCGTCTGTAGTACCCTGCCGTGCCCAGAAAGGCCAGAACCTGGGTTTTAGTGATGGGGGTGGGCCAATTGGCAACAGCTTCTATCTTGGCTGGCTCTGGTCGCTGTTTTCCGCACCCCACCCGGTGACCCAGGTACTGTACCTCGGCCATCCCAAAGTGACATTTTTCTGGTTTCAGAGTCAGGCCAGCAGCCCGGATCTGATCCAGAACCATTCCTACATGAGCTAAGTGGTCCTCCCAGGACTCACTGTGAATCGCTATGTCGTCCAGGTATGCACAGGCAAAACTCTGGAAGCCATCCAGGAGCCTATCCACCAAGCGCTGGAATGTAGCTGGGGCATTCTTCATCCCAAACGGCATTACCTTAAACTGGTATAAGCCGAATGGGGTGACGAATGCCGACTTGGGGATAGCCTCCGGGGCCAGGGGAATCTGCCAGTAACCCTTGCAGAGGTCGATAGTGGTCAGGTAATTTCCCCTGGCTATACGATCGAGTAGCTCGTCTACCCTGGGCATCGGGTACGCGTCCGTCACTGTTTTTTCATTGAGCCTCCGGTAATCTACACAAAACCGGGTCGTCCCATCTTTCTTGGGTACCAGGACAACCGGGGAGGCCCAGGGACTATCGGAGGGCTCAATCACTCCGAGTTGGAGCATCTCATCTATCTCCTGCTTCATTCCTGTTCTAACTGCCTCGGGGATGCGATACGGGGGCTGGCGTAAGGGCGTTTGCCCGGGAGTGTCGACCTGGTGGGTAGTTAGGGTAGTGTACCCTGGCTTCTGGGAGAAGGTGAGGTGTTTGGCCCGGAGGAGTGTATTGAGCTGCTCCCTTTCAGTGGGGTTAAGTCGGTCTCCTATCTGAACTTGGGATACTATCCCTGTGGGGGGACTTTTTTCTAATAGGTCGGGGATGGGTAGGCTGTCGGGGTCTTCCTGGGGAGGACAACATACGGCTGTCACGTTCTCGGGTCGTTCCAAGTATTCTTTGAGCATGTTTACATGGAACGTCCTCCTAAGGTTGTTGTCGTGGCAACTGGCTATGACATAGGTTGTGTCGCCCCGTTTCTCTACAATCTGGTAGGGGCCCTGCCATGATGCTTGCAATTTATCTGTCTTTACCGGCTTAAGTACCAACACCTTTTGTCCTATGGTAAAGATTCTCCTTCGGGCCCCCCGATCGTACCATACCTTCTGTCTTCTCTGGGCCGACTGGAGGTTAGCCTGCACGGATCTGGCTAGCTGCTCCATTCGGTCTCTGAGTTCCAGCACGTATGGCACAATGGGGACACCGTCAGTTTCTGTCTCTCCCTCCCAGTGCTCCCGGATCAGGTTTAGGGGGCCCCGTACCTTTCTTCCGTAGAGCAACTCAAAGGGAGAGAACCCTGTCGTTTCCTGGGGCACCTCCCGATAGGCAAACAGGAGGTGCGGCAGGAAGCGTTCCCAATCTCGGTATTCCTGAGTGAACGTTTTGAGCATTTGTTTGAGGGTTCCGTTGAACCTCTCACAAAGTCCGTTCGTCTGGGGATGGTAGGGGGAGCTCAGAAGGGATTTAATTTTGCAGACCTGCCAGAGTTGTTGGGTCAATTCGGCTGTGAATTGGGTGCCTCGGTCAGACAGGATTTCCTTTGGAAATCCTACCCGGGAGAACACTTGTACCAGTGCATTCGCTACCGTATCCGCTTGGATGTTGGACAGGGCGACAGCCTCGGGGTACCTGGTAGCGTAGTCCACTACGGTAAGGATGTAGCGTTTACCGGAGGGACTAGGGGTGGCCAGTGGTCCTACTAGGTCAATAGCAACCCTGCTAAAGGGTTCCTCTACGATGGGCATATTGACTAGATGGGCTTTAGGGTGATCGCCTCGCCTTCCTACCCGTTGACACACATCGCAAGTATTACAATAAGTCCTAACATCAGCGTGTACTCCTGGCCAAAAGAATGTGTGGGTAATGCGGTGTAACGTACGGGTCACAGCTAGATGACCTGCCAAGGGGATGTCATGTCCTATCTTGAGGATTTCTCGACGGTATTTGTGGGGTACTACCAGCTGTCGCCTACGTTGTCCCTTTTTCTCCGTCAGGCGGTATAGTTTGCCTTTTTCCCATAGAAAAGTTTCATTATCTGCCCCGCTCCCCCCGGTCTCTGCTCGTTCCCGGTATTTTTGTAAAGTCGGATCATTTCTAGACTCGGTCTCGAAAGTATCGGGGGTGTCCCAGGGTATGGGGCCTAACATGTCAGGGACGGTCGGGGTCGGTCTTACCTGGGTCTCCCGCACTGGTGAGGGTTCTCGGTCCATCCGGGCTTGTGCTCGGGTAGTCACTGGGTTCGCCTCGTTGTTGTACGCTGGAGCATAGGCAGAAGTCATGGGGCCCAAATCGTTGCCCAGTAGTACTTCCGCAGGTAAATTATCCATTATGCCCACGTTCACAGCCCCCTTTCCCGCTCCCCAATCAAGGTGTACTTTAGCGGTCGGAATTTTGTACACATCCCCTCCCGCCACTCTAACGGCCACGGTCTGTCCTGACCGCTTGTGTTCTGGCACCAAATGACTCTGCACCAGTGTGATGGTAGCCCCTGTGTCTCTCAACCCCTCGGTAGATCGCCCTTCGAGCCATACCTTCTGCCGATGGTGCTGGCGGTTATCTGAAGCAGCATATACAGGGTCTGCCTCGTGAAGCGGCCCCAAATATTCCTCCATCGAGGCCTCTTGGTTAACACAGAGGGCGCGGGCAGAACGGTATGGCCCCGAGGGGTAATTGTAATTCCTGGGTGTCTGGTGCGTGTTAAGAGGGCAGTTAGCCATGAAATGCCCTGGTTGCTTGCATCGGTGGCAAGTTGGTCTGGGACGATCAGAATTGTTATTGGGTGGCCCTGAGTGTCGGGTGGGCCCTGCGGGTACCGGGGCTCGGAACTCCGTACGAGGAGGTGCACGGTAAACCTCTCTGGGCTCAACCCGTGCTGGGGCCCGGTAGCTCGTTGGCTCGTGAAGCCGTGAGTCATAATGTTCATCCGCTAATTTGGCTGCTTCTTCGAGGGTGGAAGGTCGCCTGTCTCGCAGCCACTCCTTCCCCTGCTGTTCCATGCCATTATAAAAATGTTCTAAGAGAAACAATTGTAAAATTTCCTCACCAGTCACAGCTTTACTCCCGCTCATCCAGTGATTTGCCGCTCTCCGCATTCGGTGTGCCCATTCCATATGGGTATCGTTAGGCTTCTTTTTCGTGCCTCGAAACTGCCGGCGATACGTGTCTGGAGTTACAGCGTACCGTTTTAGCAGTGTCTCTTTAACTTGCTCATACTGTGTCACTTCCTCAGTACCCAAGGTACGAAAAGCTTCCAGGGCTCGCCCGGATAGTTTCCCAGACAGGATCGTGGGCCATTCTCTGATGGGAATCTGGTGCAGGGCGCATTGCCTTTCGAAGTCCGCCAAGTATTCATCAATTCCTGTCTCGCTCTCTAGAAAGGATCTAAATGCCGCAAAGGGTATCTTGGGCTTCCCAGCGTTTTCGACAGGAACGATTACCTGCGGGGCTTCAGCATTGCGTTGTGCGTTTACTAGGTCAAGTGCGTGGGCTCGGGCCTTTCGTATATCCTCGTCTGCCTCCGCCATCAACTGCTGTACTAGTTCCATAGGTGGGTTTGGCCCGTATAGGGAGAGCCTCTCCCGAACAATCCTTGCCTTTTCATCACCATTCGTGGTTGGTGCTTCCGCCATTGTGAATCTTTGATCCAGTTCGGTCAGTTCTGCGATCAGTTCTTTCCTTGGCCGGTTGCTGGCGTACCCTCCCCTGCTTTCCAGTAAATCTTTTAGGGTGGTACGCTTCAATTTTGTGTAGGTGCTCTCCATCCGTTCCGTACCTCTCCTAGGAAATCCAGGATCATCCCACCGCTGCCACCAAATGTTACGGTTACCCTTAGGCTTGCTGAGAGCTGGACCGCTTAGCCGTCTGGATTCCTAGTTGCTGAAGAGGAGAGAGAGGCTTTCCGTAATATTCCATAAGAGTCCTGTAAGTGTAGAACAATCCCACTAGCTATAGCATAGCTAGGATACCTTTCTACCCAACAAAACGAGTCGAGGCTGCGATTTGAGGGTCAAGTAAGAACTGAGGACTGGGCTGACCAGCCTGCTTTTTATTGTCGTTACATACAAAAAGGATACTCCCAGGGGGAGGCATAAAATCCCCAATCACATTTTGGATACCTCCCACACATCTCCTCCCCTCAGATAAACAGTTAACATAATTATGCAGTCCATATTTTTAACCAAGTTCTGGATGTACCCCAAAACCAGGGGGTACCCCTTTAAATTCTACACCGCTGTACAGATCTTGTTCAGGGGAGCAACATATCCGAAAACCAACCAGTTCGGATGAATGGTTCGAGAGTTATGGGTTTTCAAAGTTTTGACCGACCGCTCAGACTTCCTGGCCGAAAATGGTTCCACACGTTTAGGCCTTGCGGTCGGTCTCCGTTCGTACGGTGAAACTCCACGAACCCATTGACATCCATAGGTATCCTGGGGGTCGCTGTACTCCCCCTGCGAAGGGTAATCGTCCTACCGAACGGTGAGCCGTTCGGTAGGTCCAGCACGAAGTTATACTATCCTGGAGGTCTCAGCGGTGTTCGCCTGGGTGTGTCTCCGTTTTTAGTTCCAGACGATTGCTGGCAAACACCGCTGGTCGTACGTAAGATGGCCGCGAACACGTGCAAAGTCCTGAAATGGCGGCCACCTATACGTTAACACAAAGGATTCGTGCTGAACCATACCAACGACTGCAAATAAGTCAGACAAGTGCAAATAACATTTAAAGGCACATAGTTCAATAAGGTTTTTTGTAACAATAGGGTCACTTGGCAGATATGGATTGACACCTATCCTAAGGATCCCTGATACACACTGACACAGAGCAGAATAGGGACTGTTCCTCCTACATTGGGTCACTTGGCAGATATGGATTGACACCTATCCTAAGGATCCTTGATACACACTGACACAGAGCAGAATAGGGACTGTTCCCCCTACATAGGGTCACTTGGCAGGTATGGATTGACACCTGTCCTCAGAGACCATGATACACACTGACACAGAGCAGAATAGAGACTGTTCCCCCTACATAGGGTCACTTGGCAGGTATGGATTGACACCTATCCTAAGGATCCCTGATACACACTGACACAGAGCAGAATAGAGACTGTTCCCCATGCAAAGGGTCACTTGGAATGTATGGATTGACACCAGTCCTCAGAGACCATGATACACACTGACACAGAGCAGAATAGAGACTGTTACCCCTACATAGGGTCACTTGGCAGATATGGATTGACACCTATCCTAACGATCCCTAATACACACTGACACAGAGCAGAATAGGGACTGTTCCCTCTACATAGGGTCACTTGGCAGGTATGGATTGACACCTGTCCTCAGAGACCATGATACACACTGACACAGAGCAGAATAGAGACTGTTCCCCCTACATAGGGTCACTTGGCAGGTATGGATTGACACCTATCCTAAGGATCCCTGATACACACTGAGACAGAGCAGAATAGAGACTGTTTGTTCAATAAAATTTGAATTGTACTCTTAATAGTTGATAACATGAGAATTATGCTGACTGTTATTTACATCAATTATTTAGGTAAATGAGTGTATATGTAGCAATCTAGACTAGACATCTGGTAACATCCTGCCTGTCTATACTGCTCAGATGAACATTATTAATAAATTCCTTTTCTATGCGGACATATTGGGTAATTTGATAAGGTTTGCGATTTCTGCCAGCAATGAGCAACATAATGTTAAGGGTTTCAGACCTTTGCTACAACCCTGCTGAAAGTTTTTAGATTGGCAGTGTCACGATACTTGACTTGATTATATCATAATATAAGTTTCAAATGCTTGTAAGTAAACAATTTCCTTGTAATTAATAAGCTACAGAACCACTTTTGAAAAAGGCAACCAGCCGAAACACGTTAAGTGGAGGTGGACTATATTCTATTGATTTTGTAAGGTATCTGTTTTTCACTGTGTTTAATAAAGCATATGGGGCAGTTTTTTAACCTGAATCTGATATCCTGGAATCTATTTGGTGCTGCACCAAGGAAATTAAGTTGTAACCCAGTATCCAGATAGTTACTAAGAAACCACCATTTCTTCAGCATAAATCGCTATTAGTCTGCGCCAGCTTGTGGAGTGCCTCAGAACCATGTGAGTCCCATTTGTTCCATACATATAATTTGTTTTAACTATATTACCCTATATGCATTTTTTTTTATCTTGTTCATAGGTTCATCTATTTATTATCCCATTTGTGGTAATATATCCACATTTTATTGAGTGCTTTCACCACCATTTATTGCATATTTCACTTATTGTTAGTGTGTTTGGAATTATACACAGGGTGATTGTAGCACCTTGTTCCTTAAACATTTTATCAAGCTTTACTATTTTTTGTTTTTACCTTCCTTGAAAGTAATATTCTACTTGTAGAGTGGCAAAGGGTTTGATCGAATCATGTTGCAGCAATTGACACATCCTATGAATTCCTGCTGCAAAACAGTTCTCTAGTGGCAGCAAATAAATTAACCTTATAACACTTTCTAATTGGGTCAATGCCAAAAGGGGGATACAAGTAAGTAGATTTGGTGCATAAGTATGCCACCCAGTTATATTAAATGCATTGATCCCAACATTTGTCGACTTCAGGGCATAGTCACCTGGGTAAATAGAAAAACTGATATAGAAAACCAGGGTGCAATAGCTCATTTTGCAACTCAATTCCCAGAGGCAGTTTGCCATTGTCCAGGATTGTAACTATGGCAAAGGACTGGGCCAAAGAGAAAGCCCTTGCCTTACCACATCTGGAACCCCAAACCTTCCATCGTTAACTGTAAACACTTCACTTTCATACAATACTCTTGGGACCTCTGTTTCCATATATTCACATTCAATACCTTTTAGAATTTGCTCAAAGAGCAGCAGACAGCACAATTGGGATGGTTTGGAACAAATTCAAATAGTAGGGGGTACCATTTTTTTTGGATGATACAGACCAGCCTCTAGTGCCAACCAAGCAGTGAGTGATCGCTATGTGTCTCTTAAAAACCTAATATTATTTTTCTTATAAAATCTGCTTTTGTCCTAGTCATCCTGATAACCAAATATTATATGAACTTCTTCTTCCATTCAAAGGGATATGTATTCTGGAGTGTATGCAACTCATTAAAAGCAGCAGCAGAATGATCACCGATGCAGCTGCACCGGGGCCCACACACTGAGGGGGCAAATCGGTGACCCTACATCTAGGGCTAGCCAATGGGCATGTGCCATCACATTCCCTATAATGTTGCAGCACTGGGAGGAAGTGAGAGCTGGTCACTTTCTCTCAGCTAACAGAACATGCAATGCAGAAGAGAGAAGGTGAAGACAGAGAGGAGGGGGCACAAACTGCAAGAGCCAGTCCCGGACTCCCAACAGCCTTAGCCAGCACCCAAAAAGTAGGCAACTGGATCGTGGCTAAAATGTTTTAAATTTTTACCAGCATGTGTGTCTGTGTCTGTATGTATGTCTGTGTCTCTTTTTGTGTCAGTTTGTGTATCTGTGTGTCTGTATATATGTCAGTGTGTATCTGTATGTGTGTCATTGTGTGTGTCTGTGTGTCTGTATCCTCATGTGTGTCAGTGTGTGTATATGTGTACAGAAACATAAATATAACCCCTACTAAAGTAATAGATCAAAAAAAAAAAAAAAATATTAATGACCTTACTAGCGCACTTAGTGTAAAATAAAACTCAATTTATTGTAGAAATTCAATGTAAAAAGAAATCACTGATGCATAAAAAATATCCTGTCCTAAACACAGAGAGCAACCACTTATAAAAAAATAAAAAAAAAATAAAAAATAAATAAAAATAAAATAAAGCAATCGTTTATGTAGAAAAATGTCCTGCACGGACTATTAAAATAAAAGCCATAAAAAGAGTCCAGACCTTATTCAGATGCTCGGCGTCCCGAGTCAAAATATCTGATGTTAAAAAGTTTTGAATAAAAGTCCTTGTGCAATCCGAGTTAAGGCTTGTAGTGATGGGAGTCAGACCTCTCCAGACGCGTTTCTCCGCTCCTGCGGCTTTATCAATGGATGAGGTCTGTCTGAATGTATTCACTTATATAGCTGCTTGCCGATATCAATTTCGTCGGAATAAATTCCTCATAGATACAAAATTTTTCTTGCATATAACTTTAGTGGTCACAATGTCTCATAATACAATAACTGTTAAATTTTATAACTTGTTATAACCGGCCAGTAGCGTTTTTACACTCTGTTGATTAGCGTTGCTATAGTAACGCCCGCCCAGGCAGATTTAAATGTAACTGCCGTTTTTGTATACTCGGGCTGAAGATAGCAGAATATTCACACACGCTCATATTTAGAAATTTAAAAATGTTTTAGATATGGATGCTATATACCTAAATGGTTCAATAACATCAGAATTGCATACATAGAATAAAAATAAAATAAAATAAAAAAAAAAAAATAAAAATATAAAAAAAAAAATAAAAATCTTCCTGTTGATTTGTAATAGAAGTTTTACATTAATGCAAAATCTTACTGTTGATTTGTAATGGAAGTTTTGCATTAATGATATTTTACTAGTTACCGATGTTGTCCTGAATAGGCTTGACTGAAACTTCAATTTTTAAGCTCTTGTATCAAAAACTGGAAATAAGTGAAAGTGATTCATCTCTGAGTAGAATTAAACTCGAATCTGAAATGTAAATGTTCATATACCCAGATTCGAGACAGATGCAATAGAGGAATTTTTAAAGAATTTTTATTCCCTTATCTTTCCTTCCGTTGTTATAGCATATTGTTAGAAAAATTGTGAATTACTTTCATTCATTTTACTTTCATGAACAGGGAAATATATCATAAACACTGTTACTGTATAATTGTGAATACAGCATTAGTGCAATACTGAATTCAACTATATATAAGTAGTATACAAATATTCTGGTAATTAATACCTATTCATTCCCATATTAATATATACTTAGAGCCCTTTCTTTCTGTGGTTCATAAAAATATACCACATATTAAAACACCCATAAGATTTTAAAAGGGGAATTTTATCCCAAAAAGTGGCATAACTCAAACTCAGCATTCAGGCCCTTTGGCTGCAGTGTGTCTAATTGGTATATCCATTTCATCTCGGCTATGCCGAGTTGTTTGGTATGGTCTCCTCCTCTCCAGTTTTTATTTACTTTACATATTCCTTTAAAATTTAGAAGGCTCATATCTGAATTATGTTTTTGTGCAAAGTGGGCAGAAACTGAGTGTTGCATATATCCTTTTTTTATATTTAGCATGTGTTCTCTGATTCTGACATACAGTTGCCTCTTTGTTCTTCCCACATATTGGAGTCCACATGGGCACTCCAATACATATATAACATTGGTGCTTTGGCAGGTGATATAATCTTTTATTTTGAAAGATTCCGTCTTAGTTTTACAGTTATTTTTGAACACTTCACATATTCCTTTTGTTTGTTTGTACCTAGTTCCTTTGCATGCAATGCAGTCCAAGCAGTGGAAGAAACCATTCTTTTTAGATGTCACCGGGGCGTGTTTACCTTTTAGATGTTTGTTTGTTAATTTCCTTCTCAAGTTCGGTGCACCCCTGAAGATAATTTTAGGTTTTTCCGGTAAACTGCTTGCCAGAATTTTGTCTTTTCTCAGTAAGTGCCAATGTCTCGTCAATATCTTTTTCAATTTTAGATTTTCTTTATTATAATTCAGTATGATTGCTGGGAATTCTCCGCCTACTATTGGTGTTTGTAGTTTATTCTTATTTTCTAAGAGTTTAGTTCGATCTAAGTTGTCGACTCTGCATAATGCTTCTTCTATTTCATTGTATTTATAGTTTTTCGACAAAAATTTGTCCTTCACCATCTCCGCTTGATCTCTATAAACTTCAGAGTCCGTGCAGTTACGCCTCAAGCGTCTAAATTCATTGTAAGGCACGTTTTTAAGCCACAGTGGTAGGTGACAGCTCTATTTGAGAATAAAACTATTCACATCTACTTCTTTAAAGTGCGTTTTTGTCTTCACTCTCCCAGAATCTACATAGATGATAAGGTCAAGGAATTCTACTTGTGTTTTGCTGCAGATGGTATTCAGTTTGACTCCCCAGGTATTCATATTCACATAACCTAAAAACTTATGTAGATCTTCCATTTCTCCTTCCCATATGAAGAAAACATCATCGATGTATCTTTTATAGCTCAGTATGTTCTTATTCCAGGGATGTTCATTCCAGATGTAGTTATCCTCCCAATCTCCCATAAACAAGTTAGCGAAACTCGGGGCAAATTTAGTCCCCATTGCCGTTCCCTTCTTCTGGAGATAGAACTGATCTTCAAACAGAAAGTAATTATTTTTCAAAATGAAGGCAATCCCTTCTATTATGAATGAGATTTGTAGGTCTTCTAGCTCTCCATATCTCCTTAGTGCATTACTCACAGAGTCGCATCCTTGTTGGTGATCAATTATAGTGTATAACGAAGTCACATCTGTAGATACTAGGATGTAGTCTTCTTGCCAAATAATGGAATCGATTTCCTTGATCATCTGAGTAGTATCTTTGAGATGTGACTTTACCTTAGACACGTAGGGTTGCAGAAATGTGTCTATGTATTGCGACAGATTTGACGTAATAGAATTGATCCCCGATATAATAGGCCTGCCCGGTGGTGAAGTCAGGTCCTTGTGGATCTTAGGTAAAAAATAAAAGGTAGGGGTTCTTGGAAAAGAGAGAGAGAGAAATCTGTATTCGGACTCTTTCAGAATTCCAGTGTCTCTAGCATTGTCCAGCATAATCTTCAGTTTGTTCTTAATTTCATTTAGTGGATCATTTGATAATTTCCCGTATGTTTCGGGTTCTTCTAATAGTCGAGTTGCTTCTTTTAGGTAGTACTCACTTGACATGATGACTACCCCCCCACCTTTGTCTGCTGGTTTTATGCAGATCTTAATATTCTCCGTTAAATCTTTTAATGCTTCTCTCTCTTTTCTTGTTAAATTATTCTTTGAGTACTGGTTCTTTTTCATTTTCCTTATATCGTCAGTTACTAGTTCTTCATACATTTCCATTCCGGCAGAGACCTGATTGATCGGAAAAAATGTCGAGGTTGGTCTCAGTTGGCTATGTACGAACATATTGTTAGGCTCTTCTCTTACTGGGAGATCTGGCATCTGATCAAAATGTTTTTTGATGCTTAATTTTCTAATGAACCTCTTAACGTCAATGGTTGCCTCAAATTTATTTACATGCGCTGTAGGTGCGAATTTTAATCCTTTATTGAGTGCTGTAATATGATGATGTGATAATGTTATTCCTGCAAGGTTAAATATCCCTACTGGCTGTGTTTCTTGTTCTTTTTCTTGCTTGCCCATTGTTCTTCTTCCTCCCCTATTTCTTCTAAAGTGGGCTCTTTTCTTTTTGTACTTCTTGGTGTCATTGCCTAGTATCTACAGATGTGACTTCGTTATACACGATAATTGATCACCAACAAGGATGCGACTCTGTGAGTAATGCACTAAGGAGATATGGAGAGCTAGAAGACCTACAAATCTCATTCATAATAGAAGGGATTGCCTTCATTTTGAAAAATAATTACTTTCTGTTTGAAGATCAGTTCTATCTCCAGAAGAAGGGAACGGCAATGGGGACTAAATTTGCCCCGAGTTTCGCTAACTTGTTTATGGGAGATTGGGAGGATAACTACATCTGGAATGAACATCCCTGGAATAAGAACATACTGAGCTATAAAAGATACATCGATGATGTTTTCTTCATATGGGAAGGAGAAATGGAAGATCTACATAAGTTTTTAGGTTATGTGAATATGAATACCTGGGGAGTCAAACTGAATACCATCTGCAGCAAAACACAAGTAGAATTCCTTGACCTTATCATCTATGTAGATTCTGGGAGAGTGAAGACAAAAACGCACTTTAAAGAAGTAGATGTGAATAGTTTTATTCTCAAAGAGAGCTGTCACCTACCACTGTGGCTTAAAAACGTGCCTTACAATGAATTTAGACGCTTGAGGCGTAACTGCACGGACTCTGAAGTTTATAGAGATCAAGCGGAGATGGTGAAGGACAAATTTTTGTCGAAAAACTATAAATACAATGAAATAGAAGAAGCATTATGCAGAGTCGACAACTTAGATCGAACTAAACTCTTAGAAAATAAGAATAAACTACAAACACCAATAGTAGGCGGAGAATTCCCAGCAATCATACTGAATTATAATAAAGAAAATCTAAAATTGAAAAAGATATTGACGAGACATTGGCACTTACTGAGAAAAGACAAAATTCTGGCAAGCAGTTTACCGGAAAAACCTAAAATTATCTTCAGGGGTGCACCGAACTTGAGAAGGAAATTAACAAACAAACATCTAAAAGGTAAACACGCCCCGGTGACATCTAAAAAGAATGGTTTCTTCCACTGCTTGGACTGCATTGCATGCAAAGGAACTAGGTACAAACAAACAAAAGGAATATGTGAAGTGTTCAAAAATAACTGTAAAACTAAGACGGAATCTTTCAAAATAAAAGATTATATCACCTGCCAAAGCACCAATGTTATATATGTATTGGAGTGCCCATGTGGACTCCAATATGTGGGAAGAACAAAGAGGCAACTGTATGTCAGAATCAGAGAACACATGCTAAATATAAAAAAAGGATATATGCAACACTCAGTTTCTGCCCACTTTGCACAAAAACATAATTCAGATATGAGCCTTCTAAATTTTAAAGGAATATGTAAAGTAAATAAAAACTGGAGAGGAGGAGACCATACCAAACAACTCGGCATAGCCGAGATGAAATGGATATACCAATTAGACACACTGCAGCCAAAGGGCCTGAATGCTGAGTTTGAGTTATGCCACTTTTTGGGATAAAATTCCCCTTTTAAAATCTTATGGGTGTTTTAATATGTGGTATATTTTTATGAACCACAGAAAGAAAGGGCTCTAAGTATATATTAATATGGGAATGAATAGGTATTAATTACCAGAATATTTGTATACTACTTATATATAGTTGAATTCAGTATTGCACTAATGCTGTATTCACAATTATACAGTAACAGTGTTTATGATATATTTCCCTGTTCATGAAAGTAAAATGAATGAAAGTAATTCACAATTTTTCTAACAATATGCTATAACAACGGAAGGAAAGATAAGGGAATAAAAATTCTTTAAAAATTCCTCTATTGCATCTGTCTCGAATCTGGGTATATGAACATTTACATTTCAGATTCGAGTTTAATTCTACTCAGAGATGAATCACTTTCACTTATTTCCAGTTTTTGATACAAGAGCTTAAAAATTGAAGTTTCAGTCAAGCCTATTCAGGACAACATCGGTAACTAGTAAAATATCATTAATGCAAAACTTCCATTACAAATCAACAGTAAGATTTTGCATTAATGTAAAACTTCTATTACAAATCAACAGGAAGATTTTTATTTTATTTTTTTATATTTTTTTTTTTTTTTTTTTTTATTTTATTTTATTTTTATTCTATGTATGCAATTCTGATGTTATTGAACCATTTAGGTATATAGCATCCATATCTAAAACATTTTTAAATTTCTAAATATGAGCGTGTGTGAATATTCTGCTATCTTCAGCCCGAGTATACAAAAACGGCAGTTACATTTAAATCTGCCTGGGCGGGCGTTACTATAGCAACGCTAATCAACAGAGTGTAAAAACGCTACTGGCCGGTTATAACAAGTTATAAAATTTAACAGTTATTGTATTATGAGACATTGTGACCACTAAAGTTATATGCAAGAAAAATTTTGTATCTATGAGGAATTTATTCCGACGAAATTGATATCGGCAAGCAGCTATATAAGTGAATACATTCAGACAGACCTCATCCATTGATAAAGCCGCAGGAGCGGAGAAACGCGTCTGGAGAGGTCTGACTCCCATCACTACAAGCCTTAACTCGGATTGCACAAGGACTTTTATTCAAAACTTTTTAACATCAGATATTTTGACTCGGGACGCCGAGCATCTGAATAAGGTCTGGACTCTTTTTATGGCTTTTATTTTAATAGTCCGTGCAGGACATTTTTCTACATAAACGATTGCTTTATTTTATTTTTATTTTTTTTTTTTTTTTTTTTTTTTTTTTTATAAGTGGTTGCTCTCTGTGTTTAGGACAGGATATTTTTTATGCATCAGTGATTTCTTTTTACATTGAATTTCTACAATAAATTGAGTTTTATTTTACACTAAGTGCGCTAGTAAGGTCATTAATATTTTTTTTTTTTTTTTGATCTATTACTTTAGTAGGGGTTATATTTATGTTTCTGTACTGTATTTTATAGATAGGTCGTTAGGTACCCTATTCAGCTAACCCCTTGCACATTTATTTAATCAGCGCTCCACTTATTATATTTTTTTGTGTGTATATGTGTGTCTGCATATCTGCATGTGTGTCAATGTGTCTCAATGTGTGTATGTGTAACAGTATTTTTGTTGAAATGTATGTGCATTTGTGTATACATCTCAGCATTCAAACATGAAAACTACACACAAATACACACCCCTGCATTTAAATGTCAAAACTAGAAATAATGACATCCCTGAATTCAAACATCAACACTACATACAAACACACCTCTGTATTAAAACACCAATATTACATAGAAACACAGCCCTGCATTCAAAAACTAGCACTACACACAAATTCATGCCTGAACTCAAATGCCAAACACTACATAAAACACACCCCTACATTCACTCAGATATATTCCATGCAAAAACATGCTTACATTCAAACACGCAAACACTGCTCAGTGCTAAATACAACCCTGTGAGGATGGGCAAATGGTAGATCACCAGCTGGCAAAGCATTGTGGAAGTTTTATGAAAGTTAGGGATCTACCTTATGACCACTCTTGTGAAAGAGGTGCCAAAAAACATCATCAGGACCCTCATTACGTTAGTTCTGCCACTGGATAAAAGGTAAAAAATTATACAGAGTACTTGGGTTTTAGCAATGTTATTTTTGTAAAAGGAAATCCTACCATCTAAGAAAACCAATAAATGCAGGAGTGCAGTAGCAGGATCAGTAAAATATTATCAGCAACAACAATTTATTATCCCTACTTTTGGTAACAAGGCCTATAATATGTGGGTTGTGTTTAATTCGATAGACCAACGGCTACAAATTGAGATGGCATTTTATTTAGTTCAGATGCTTTTTTGTGTAGTTTTTTGTTAGGGAGGTTTTTCAATCTGGAGGTCCTCTAAACACAATATGTGGTTTGTTTGGGATTATATTTTTAAGTATATTGTCTTCTTTTAGTATATCCCAATATTTAGTAATTTGTTTATTTTTTTGTAACTGGTTTTGCTATAGTCTAAGACTATAAATAATTACATTTCTGCTTGTTTTGGTTTCTTATATTTGATTAGGTAATCTATCCTCATGTCTCCAATGTGTGTAATTAAGTGATCACCTGTTTTGATGCTTTTCTTTTCTGCAATTTTTTTTTTCAAAGTTAATTTTCTTTAAAAGTAGTTGGGTCCATGCAATTTATTTTTAATCTGCGAAGTTGAATTTTAGGAATGCCTTTGAGCCGCATGGGGGTAGCGGCAGCAGCAGAAATCTATTAATGTGTTTGTATGGACTTTAAAAAAAAATAATGTCTTAGTGTGTATCATGTTATTTTCAATATATATTGGTAAGTCTAAAAAAAATGGTTATTAGTTTTACTGAATTCAGAAAGTAAGTATATACCTCTGTCAGTATTGTTTAAAAAATATTTCCATTCCTGATAAAAAAAATAATAATAATCTATATGTATCTTTTATAGGGGACCAAGTTTGCCGCCCACTGATGGTTAATCCAGATGACTGAGTCTTCCCATTTTGCCATCGATTGGTATAGCTGGGGGGTAAAGAAATAAAGGAATCGTAAAACCAACAATAGTTGTTATCAAAAATATTTTTTATTCCTATAATAATAAAATCTGTTTCTTAGGAATTTGTGCATTCCTTTCTAAAATATTTCTGATTCACATCCGATGTTATAAGGCATAAATAAATAAAGAGCCTGAACATCACTAGTAGCTAAAAATAAGTTTGGGTTCCATTTAAAATCTTTAAGGTGCTGTAGTAGACACACTGTCTTTCAAGCAGGACTTCATTTTGTGGACTAATGGAGGAGAATATCGATATACTCTATAAATTTGATAAAATTAAGTTAATCCCCAACACTACTTGGAGGCTTAGTTTCACTTTTATTAATTTTTGGTAAATACTTAAAGGGACACTATAGTCACTAGAATAACTACAGCTTATTGTATTTGTTCTGGTGAGTAGAATCATTCCCTTCAGGCTTTTTGAAGTAAACACACTTTGTTTTCCAGAGAAAAAAGAGTGTTTACATTACACCAACCAGAGACGTGGAGTATGTAAGGTGTACTATAGGATACACCTACCCTTTGTTGGAACGTAGGGAATGAGCTGTAAAATGGAGAAAAAAAGAGGGACTAATAGTGTAATTACTTCAGGGGTATAAGTGGACTGTAGGTGTCCAATTGTCCAACTCACATGGGAATGAGCCTTCCAGGACCGGCTCAGATCGTATAGGCAGACGTGTACTAGGTGACACCTAAAGGTAGGTGTATCCTATAGTACACCTTATGCGCTCCACTACTCTGATTGGTGTATTGTACACCTTACTATTTTTGACTGTTTGCTCTAAAGTTTGGGGTGGAATAGGGGGATAGCATGTGAACTTGTTATATTTTTATAACTGTACCTAAGCACATATATATTCACAGAGCACTGTGTTTTTTCCAGATTGTTTACATTACAGCCTAGGGACACCTCCACTGACCACTCCTCAGGTGGATATTAGAGTAGCTTCCTGGGGCAGGAAGCATTGATTTAATGCTTCTCTATAAGTAGATGATGCTTGGCCAGGGTTTGTACTGGCTCTGCTCCTGATCAGCCTATTTGACAGTCTCAGCCAATCCTATGGGAAAGCATTGTGATTGGCTCAGAGAATCACTTCTGATGATGTCAGCCAAGCAGGCAGATCAGGGGCAGAACCACCAGCAGCAGACTTGACTAAATGTAAGATTTTACTATATTTAGGGGGGCAAATTGAGGAGGGGGGGAGAGTAGGGCTAGATATTGGTTTTAACACTATAGGGTCAGAAATATATGCTTAACATGTATAGTGTTCCTTTAATACCATCCTAAGGTACAATGCTCATTTGTATGCAATTGATCCCCTATTGAAGTTATGACACTTGTTATATTTATGTAAAAAAAAAAATATTTATAAATGTATGCAATGTTTTTGATGGTCACGTGACATGGAATAATTAATTTTGGTCCAACGTCAACTAATTTTGTAAAATTCTTTATTTTCTTTGTGCAATGATGAGACAGGCATGGTATCAAGCCACAATAATAGGATCTTGTGTGACAGTCATATAAGAACAGTGGTAAGTTAGATTTATGCACAGTATTTTATATTAATTAATACTCATTTATGCAGAATATGTCAGCATGGGGTAAGCATAAGCGTGTTGCAATGTCAGCTGACTTTGGAGCATACAAGGCTTTATGTATTGTACACCCTGTACGCTTAGAGCCACAAGGTGAGGTGTGTGGTTTGTGCTGTGCGAGTGACGCTTAAGTCCCTCGCACTGCAGGTGTGTCTGAGAGGCCGTCTATGTCTGTGAGCGCAATGTACCTATGTGGTCTGTGAGGCATCTTACTCTTATAGTATGTGTCGCGCACAAGGTGTACAGCTTAGTAGTTGGTATGTGTCCTGGACTTGAGCTTGGTATGGCTAGTAAGAACCATGGATTGTCTCCAGAGCTCATGGCTCGTAATTGGGTAAGCGTATGGCTTTGGTAGGGTATGTGCGGGGCCAGGGGCTAACATACCAGTTATGGGAGGCTATTCACGTCCTCTAACCCAGGAGGACACAGGGAGGTGTATACTTAGGAGCGCGTGTGAGAGCGTAAGGCTCCTGCGTGGTTGGGTTAGCCCCCTGCTGTGGAGCCGCAAGTTATGTAGAGTGGGGGTCATCAGCGGGTATGTCGGTCAAAAGATCGAATTTATACGTGAAAATTAGGAAGTAAGAATTAAATGCTGAACATTAACACATTATAACAGGATAACATTAAAGGAGACATGTCTTTGCGGTGTTCCGATCATCCAGTCCCAGTTCTCGTGCTGTTGCCTCCTCTGGGGATGAAAGGAATTATTCGTTCTGGGTCCCAGGTTTGTGGGGTGGATGGAGCGGCCGGGGTCAAGGTCTGCGGCGGTAGTCCTACTGCCTGGAGGATGGAGTGGGACTCCTCCGGTGATTTTCACCGCTGTGCCATTCTTGGTGACTGTTAGTGCACTAGGGAAGGACCACCTGTATTCAATGCAAACCTCTCTGAGCCGAGATGTCACTGTGCTCAAGGATTTTCTCCATTGTAGCGTGCTTCGGGTTAAGTCATGGAAAAAGGTAAGTTGTGTTGCCTCGAACTTGAGCAGGGTTTTCCCTTTCAGTGCGTTCATAAGTCGTTGTTTGTCCGATAGGGAGTGACACCTGATGATTACATCTCGAGGAGCGGAGGATGAAGCCTGCTTAGATTTGGCTATGTGAAAGCAGCCATCAAGTTCTGTCTTTTTGGCCTGAGTGTGCGGTAAAATTGTGGTAATTAGCCGTCAGATGTATTGTGGCAGTTCAGCCGCGTCAGTGGAGTCTGGGATGCCCCTGATTTTAATGTTAGCATGACGGCTGCGGTCCTCAGCAAGGTCGGCTCTCATGAGGAGTGCAGACTGAGCGCACTGTACGTTTTGCAGGGATTCCCTGAGTCCTGTCACCTCCTGTCGTAAGTCTGCAATATCCTCTTCTGATGCCTGTGTGCGTGCTGTTACCGCCTGGACTTCTGTCCTGATGAGATCCAGCTCGGCATTTGATGATTGTCTCAGTTCCCGCAGGAGGTTTAATATGTCCTGCTTGGTGGCCGGTGCAAGTGCATTTCTCTCCGCTTCCTGCTCTACTAGGGACACAGTGAAAGTATGAGTCGGTGCCCCCGTTGTGTTCTGTGCTTGTGTCTCCGAGATCCGCGCCTGTAGCTTCGCGGGCCGCCATCTTGGAGGTCGAGGAGCGCAGAAGCATGGTGTCAATGTCGCGGGTGTTTTGGCTCTCGCCCATCTGTGGTTTTTTAGACCGGCGTCCCATAGCTTTCGTGAGGTGTGTGCCGTTCACTTGTATTGTTGGGTCGATGCTCGAATCGCCAGTTGTCAGGGATGCGACTGTAGAGGCACGTAGGTCGAGGTAGGCCCGGGTGCCTTTCCTCATTTTTCTACCCTTGTCCATGTACTGGAAAGGCACCAGCTAGGTGCCCGCAGCTTGGGGGTATTTTTGCTAAAGGTCTCTGGCTTGGATGGCACTGTGAGGCCATCGATTATAAGGGATTTGTCGCTTTTGTTTAGGAGCTCTACAGAAGTGCGTCCATGCTGCTTGGCTGTCAAGCTCCGCCCCATCTAATTTTTTTAATCCACAATGCCATTTTATTTTAAAACAGTGTCCAACTTGTTAGTCTATAAAATTGATTTATGTTCAGGTAACCCCTCCATCCTCCAAAGTACATAAAATCACATGGATCATTAAGTATGTATAGTGCCCTCTACTAATATTGGAACCCTTGGTAAATATAAGAAAAGAAGGCTGTGAAAAAAAAATCTTTATTGTTTAACTGTTTGATCTTTTGTTCACAAAATTCACAAAAATACTCTGCTATCGTGGATATCAAATGACTGCAAACAACACAGTTCTATAAAACAAAAAATCTTTGTGAAATATATGTGTGGCCCAATTATTGGCAACCTTTTTAGTCAATACTTTGCACTCCTTTTGCCAAGTTAACAGCTCTAAATTATCTATAATGGCTGATGTGATAGGAGAATACATGGCAAGGGATTGAGACTATTCCTCCATACAGTATCTTTCCAGATTCTTCAAATTTTGAGGTGGATGCTGGTGAACTATCTTCTTCAGTTCACCCTACAGGTTTTCTATAGGATGCAAGTCATGAGACTGGGTGGCCATGGTAGGACCTTGATTTTCTGGTCAGTAAACCATTTTTGTGCTGATGTTGATGTATGTTTTGGATATTTGTCCTACTGGAAGATCCAAACACAGCCCATTTTAAGCTTTTTGGCCAAAGCAGTCAGGTGTTCATTTAATATATGTCAATATTTGATAGAGTCCAAAATGCCATGTATCCTAATATAATCTCAACGTCTTCTGGCAGAAAAAGAGCTCCAAAACATTAAAGAGCCACAACCATATTTAACCATGGGCATGAGATACTTTTCTATATGGCTTCCTTTCTGTGTGCACCAAACTCACCTCCAATGTTTATTGCCAAAAAGCTCTATTTTCGTTTCATCTGACCATAAAACCCAATCCAATGTGAAGTTCCAGTAGTGTCTGGCAAACTGAAGACATTTGAGTTTGGTTTTGGATGAGAGTAGAGGCTTGTAGTAGTTCTTGAAACCTTGCAAACAACTTGTAGGTTGACATTGGATTGCCAATAATTGTGCCACATATATATATATTTTACAATAGTGTCAATATTAGTGGAGGACACTGTATATTACATGGAAGTAAGTGGCAAATCTGGAATTTTTCCCACTTAATAAATGAGTGGATGCACATCCCCCTGGTAAAATCATATTAATTGTCCCCTTGTTGTTCTGATTCTCAGTTTGAATGTCAGAGGAATAGATTTACAGACAGCACTCTGAATTCCTCACAGAGTACCGGAACGGAATAAGTGATTAGTATGGTCTGTACAAGGTGCAGATCATGCACTCCACCACCAGGAAATCATTATTAAGACCTCTGGACCACCAGGAATTTATTAATAGCATAGTTTATAATATATGTATATATTTTTAAATTAATGCATTTATATTAAAATAAACACATAATAATAATAATAATAATAATAATAATAATAATAATAATAATAATAATATCTTAAGGAACTTAGTACTTTGAGATAAATAAGATTATTTTGAGTTGCACTTTTGATACTCGGACTGAAAAAGATTTATCACGGAACTAGGTTAACTGTTTTCAATTTGTCATGTATGCCTCTTTGAAAAGTATCAGTGGGGTATTAGAAAATTACATTTATTCATTCTTCCTTTATAGAAATGCATTGAGCATGATAAGATTTAAGAAAGAAAGTATCTGAAATATTAGCATTGAAACACCTTTTTGTTACGTCCTGTGAGTATAACAGAAATAGATAAATAAAACATAATGACCAAATGTTTTTTTTTTCCCAAGTCCATTTTATGTAGTTTGAGTTATTACAGTAAGTTTATGTTTTATTAAGAAAGTTAATTTCATCAGATTCTGGGCTAGTTTCTGCCACAGAGATTCTACAAGTCTAATTTAGTAATTTATTTCTCAACGTAAAGCTGTGACGTGATATAACAAAATCCTAAAACGTATGAGGCTTATTTATATAATTTTGACCATATTGGAGCCAAGGTTTTTTGTGGTTTTGGGTCAGTAGTGGTGTATGTCTTAGAGTTCTGGCATGGAAACCTACTGCGTTAGAATGTGACTTACTATGCTCACTGAAACCTCACTGACTGATGCCACCAAGTCTTGTTGCAGGTCTTTTGCAGTCACTTGAGGGTTTTTCACAACCTGACTTTCTCAGTAATCTGGCTGCAGCCATTGATAGCTTCCCTTTTCTGCCTCATCCAGGTAGTGTAACCACTGCTCCTTCAACGTTGAACCTGCAAACGATGCTTCCAAGAATGTATCTACAAACATTTAGTGTCTGTGGTTATTATATGTTACATTTTTGGTTGAATTTGGGAAAAACAATTGAATCATTCATTGCTTTACGTTGTTTCAATCGCTTTTGTTTGATTTGTTCATTGCAAAGAGCTAAAAATCTGTAATTTTTTACAATAAACCTGATTTTCAATGGGGGTTAAATAATTTTGATTACAACTGTGCAACCTCAGATTTACAAATTCTTCTTGTGTGTTGTTATCCCTAATTTTATCACATGACAGGAGGCTTCGTATTTTGCATAATCTTTCTTTACTAACTCCATAGCAGCAAAGAAAAGAGTGACATAACTTTTAACCAATCATAATATAGAATAGGGTATAAGAGGTGTGACCTATGACATCATTTCCTCTTTCTTTGCTGCTCCATCACAAGCTAAGTACTATATTTTGTGTCTCTATACTTGACATATTTTATTCATGCATTTGTACTATTACTGTACCTTTTAATATTTACACTGTTACTTCTCATACCCTATCTGTATACCATGGGACCCTGACTGGCTCCCTAGGTGTCTTTCACGGCTTCACCGCCGTCTATATTTCCCTCCATGTCTCTATTTCTGCCAACGGCTTTTCTGTGCGCTCGCGCACATCATTTTCGGTAGTTTTCTACCGAACGCGTTGTTCGGTAGTTTTTGCGCATTCGCCTGTTTTATGCGAATGCCGCGCTTCTTCTATGCGATCGCTCATTGAATTTCGTTTCTTTCTACCGAACGCGTCGTTCGGTAGTTTGAAGCGTTCGCCTATTTAAGGCATTCACATCATTTCTACAGTTCACACGTTCGGCAGTTTAACTATACGAACAGTAAACTTTCAGTTTTGCCGCCCAAACTAGGGGAGGTACTATCCTCCCCACACTAAGGCTGTCAGTCCGGCGGCCATCTTAAAGGGATAAACTGTGCCTGATTTTTCTGCTCCAGCAATCCTGCAAGCAATTGAATTTATTTTTCATTCAGTGGGACCAGGTTAGTGCCTTACTTTAGGGGTTGGTTTAGCCAGTTGGTCTACACCTTATTCTGGCCGGGGTGAGCCCCCATTTTATGCTGCTAAACGGACCTGTTTAGGCAGGATTCCTATTACCTGGGTGAGCCCCAGTAAACAGCCCTCTCTTCTTTAAGACCTACCGGTCTCTAAACTCAGGTTATTTAGTCCTGATACTATACCACCCCGGTCCCCAGGCCTCTCCACCTATTGTGCCTAAGTGCCCTCACGCAATTTAATCGGGTGAGCCCCGAATTCTCATTCCTTATAATGGAGGAATCACAAACCTCAGACCTCCAGGCCATGATAACAGCAGCCGTGGCTGCAGCTATGGAACAAGCCGCTTCCAAGTCGCTCCAGACAGACTCTGAAGTCCCCAAGATCATCTCTAAACGGGTTCATTATAAAGCGGACTCCGAGGACTCCGACTCCTCCAGGGAGCGTTCACAACGGCGAAAGCGCCATTGGAAGGGCAATGTAACCCCACGCAAGGCTAAAGGGAAAGCCCCTGCTGATCGCAGGAAAGCCACGGTTCGTGCAACCCACGAGCTCACACAACTTTCCTCAGGTGAGGAAGATGTAGAACCCACTCAGGCACTAGCTGTGCTGGATGAATGGCAGGCGGCAGCCTCCGACCAAGGAAACTCAGACAGGGATTCTACGGCCAACTCTGACCCTTACTGTATAAGGGAACAAGGTCTGGGTGAGCCCCAGGACTCCATGGCAACACCCATGGATAACCCACAGGAGGGCATGGAGATTTTCCTCGATAATTCGGGACTCCAAATGTTTGACCCACGAAACATCCGGCACCCCCGTTCGGAAGAATGGTCACCACCTGAGCATCTGGCAAGGTTTATGCACTTCTGGCTCAGGAAATCGTTGGACAAGGAAGTTAGAAAACGGATGAGATCCGAATGCCCTCGGCCTAGTCTCCCAGACAAAATAACGCACACCCCCGAATTTGACCCGCTCATGACTACGTTCATGTCCCGAGGGGGTCGGGATCCGCGCAAGGGCATAGAGCGCGGTTTCAAAGGAGCGCAAGACAAACTGCTAGATGCCATTGGGCCACTAGCCAGAATAATGGATATGGCGGATGAAGCCTACGAGAGGGCTGATACTTTTACCCCAGATACGGTGCGTGAATGGGCACGAGATACCCGGGAATGGGCACAAAGTGTGTTTCTGTTTCCTAGGGAACACCAACGTAGCGCTCTCTTCGGAGAGGCGCCGAGCAGCACTTTACCGTATCGACGAAAAACTGGTCGAACTGGGGGACAAGGAATTAGGACCCTTAGCACAGGGTAAATTATTTGGAGAGGCCTTCCTTAAGGAATTAAATAAAAGGGTCAACATATTCACGTCCCTTAACAAGGCACAATCTTCGATGCGGAAAGTCTTCCGCGGCTCTCATACCTGTGGGGTTTTTGGAAGGGCTGGACGGCAGAGGGGCCGTGCCGCCAGCCGTTTTTGGCCATCTGGCCCCCGTACAACAAGGACTCAGCAAATGTACTACCCGGATTCATCTACCCGACATAGATTCCACCAATTCAGGGGATTTGATCGTGGCCGAGGCAGCCGAGGACGCTCACGGGCAAGATTCTCCAACGGTAAGTCGGAATCTTACTCTGTCTCTAACCTCCTGTCATATCGCAGGTCGTGTTTCTCTTTTTTTCCAGAACTGGAAAGAACTATCTTCAGACGCGTGGATACTCCAGAGTATCGACTAGAGTATAGAATAGAGTTCGACTCGACCCCGCTCCAGCGGGCCCCTCCACGTCCGATTCAGATTACACGGGCAGATGCCTGCCTCATAGACGCGGAACCCCGAGAACTCCGCTCCAAGGGTGCCATCCAACCGGCTCCGGATGCTACCGGTTTCTACAGCAATATCTTCCTGGTCAGGAAGAAAACCGATGAATTTCGCCCTGTTATCAATCTCAGGGAGCTCAATTCTCACGTGGTATACCATCATTTCAAAATGGAAGGTATACATCTTCTCCGGGACTTGCTTCGACGCAACGACTGGTTCACTCGTCTGGACCTCAAAGACGCGTACCTTACCATTCCGGTACACCGAAGCAGCCGTCCCTACCTCCGTTTTCTCTGGCACGGGATTCCCTGGCAGTTCACCTGTCTCCCGTTTGGCCTCAGTTCGGCCCCGTGGTGCTTTACCAAGATTATGAAGCCAGTAGTGGCGAAGCTCAGATCCCAAGGCATAAGATGCATCATCTATCTCGACGACATCCTGATCTTCGACGAGAATGCAGAGACTCTTCGGAGACACACGGAAAACACACTACACCTTTTGGACTCTCTGGGCTTTGTCATCAACCGTCCCAAGTCCGCATTGACCCCGGCTCAATCAGTTCAATTCCTCGGATTCGTAATAGACTCCACATCATGCACTCTCCATCTCCCGACTACCAAAATTACAGCAATCCGCAGGGAGATCCGAAAAGTTCTTCGTCGGACTACCATACCTCTACGATTACTGGCACGGATTGTGGGTCTTCTCTCCGCATCCATCCAGGCCATTTTTCCCGGACCCCTGCACTACAGGCCCATGCAGCGCCTCAAGGCAAGTTTCCTTCGCAGGCAACCAACATACGACCAACCGGTTCCAATGTCGGCCGAGGTTCGGGAAGAACTACACTGGTGGCTGAACTGCATGCAGGCTTGGAATGGCAGGGCCATATTCGGGAACCAGCCAGACTTCGTGCTGGAATCAGATGCCAGTCGTTCAGGCTGGGGAGCAACAGACGGAACCACCTCCACAGGAGGAGTCTGGACTCCAGAAGAGCTCTCGATGCACATAAATTGCCTGGAACTCTTGGCCGGGTCCTTCGCCATTCGCAGCCTGGCAAAGAATCGATCCAACTGCTGCATCCTACTCCGCATGGACAACGTCTCAGCGGTCAGATACATCAACCGCCTTGGAGGCACTCGTTCTCGAGCACTGGCGGATCTCACGAAAGAGATCTTCGATTACTGCCTTCCACACAACATCACCTTGCTGGCAGAGCACTTACCAGGAGACTCCAATACGACGGCGGATTGGTACTCACGCCACTGGCGGGACGCCAGCGATTGGCAGCTAGACCCTCATATTTTCACGCTACTGGATGCACAGAGGGGCCCTCTCTCCATAGACCTATTTGCGTCCCGCAACAATCGACAAACAGAGGTTTTCTTCAGCTGGCTCCCAGACCCAGAGAGCCTCGCAACGGACGCGTTTCTCCAACAGTGGCCAAGGGAAGGTGCCTACGCATTCCCTCCTTTCGCAATGATAACGAGGGTCCATCACCGTATCCGTCTACAGGGAGTGAGAATAATTCTCATCACGCCGCTCTGGCAGAGCCAGCCATGGTACCCGGACCTTCTGGAACTTTCAATCGAAGATCCCCTCCTCCTTCCAGATGCCCCAACCATCCTCAGGAGCCCATTGGGCCTACCTCACCCACTAGTCCTGCAGGAACGCTTGCCCCTTGTGGCCTGGACTCTTTCCGGGGCTCCTGGAGAACCGAGGAATTATCGCAGGAAACTAAGGACCTGCTATGGGATTCATGGGCACCAGGAACAAGGAGGTGCTACTTATCAGCATGGCATTCCTGGACAAGTTGGTGTGTGGGACGGGACCTCAATCCCTTTACTGCACCTACTCACTCCATCATGAATTTCCTGACCTCACTCTTCACTGACGGAAAATCATACCGTTCCATCAATGTGGTACGGTCGGCCATCTCAGCGGCTCATACTCCGACTCAGGGGACTCCTGTTGGTAAGGACCCGCTCATCTGCAGACTGCTCCGTGGCATGCGCCTACGGCGCCCCCCGGAACCCAAATACTCTAGACTTTGGGACGTTGGTGTGGTCCTCCAATTCTTACGAAATTGGCCTCCCAACGAAGAACTGTCACTCCGCCAGCTTACCGCAAAATTCACCCTCCTGCTCTGTCTGGTTTCTTTCCGACGGGTATCGGACGTATGCGCATTTGACGCCAACGCGTTTACCTTCTGTCCGGCGGGTGTCACCTTTCAGATCTCACGTCGCACTAAGTCCAACTCTCACTCGGTTTTCTACCCTTTCTTCCCTTCTGACCCTCAACTCTGCGTGGTCTCAACCCTCCGTCAATACATGGAAGCCACCGCGACGTTGCGGCAGCCTTCCACTCATCAGCTTCTCATCTCTTACGTCCGCCCTTATGGTCCGGTTTAGGTCACTACACTGGCCAGATGGGTTAGATGGCTATTATCCCTTGCCGGTATTGACCAAGCTTTCGGAGCACACTCCGTGCGTGGGGCAGCGGCCTCTTCCGCTTATGCGGCAGGCGCGTCCCTTTCAGACATCTTGCGAGCAGCGGACTGGACCAGAGAATCTACCTTTAGGACATTCTACTTTCGTCCTCTGGATAACCCAGCTTTTTCTTTTCTTTCACAGCGTTGAAATTGCAAAATACGAAGCCTCCTGTCATGTGATAAAATTGAAGATTATGCTAGCTTTAGTGTACAGATAATCTTAATTTTAATAATGACAGGAGGCGAGTATTTTCCCTCCCTGTTCTCTTTCGTTCTTCCCTCCCTTTCATCTTCACCTCTACTTATGACACTTGACTC
Organism: Pelobates fuscus; assembly: GCF_036172605.1. NCBI lineage: Eukaryota > Metazoa > Chordata > Amphibia > Anura > Pelobatidae > Pelobates > Pelobates fuscus. The sequence goes on along the minus strand of NC_086320.1, from coordinate 212,068,005 downwards.
TCTCATATGGGGGTATAATGCCTGACTCGGTAACACCTGTTTCAATGTCTTATTTTCATTCACTTATGGTTCTATATATATACTGTTTGGGGTGGGATACTTATTTAACACCAATAGGGGAGGACGTTTAGTTTAGTTTATTCACATTTTATTAGTCAATATTGAGTTGAATTAAGGGACAGACACTCATTGTTTTAGACAATCATTTCTGGACTCTAACGCACCTTATACTCTCGTTTCAGCTTAAACAGAGGTTACACAGAATCATCAAAGTCTCCATACAAGATGTCTTCATCATCGCATCAGGAGATTTATCATAAGGTCTAGGGAGACCATCGTTTGAAAATGGGATGCCTTCATCTGCATTCTACCTGTTCCGGTTCAATTTATTCTGATTGAGTTTCCAGTTTCTTATTTTATGGACTTTTCTAATGTTCTGTTATTTCTACATTATTACCTTGTGATGTTGCAAGTTTAAAGAGGAAATGATGTCATAGGTCACACCTCTTATACCCTATTCTATATTATGATTGGTTAAAAGTTATGTCACTCTTTTCTTTGCTGCTATGGAGTTAGTAAAGAAAGATTATGCAAAATACTCGCCTCCTGTCATTATTAAAATTAAGATTATCTGTACACTAAAGCTAACATAATCTTGAATTCACTACAATTTAAGTTGTAATTTGCTGGTTCCTTCTCTATCCTAATGTGCCTAACTTCATTTTTGTACATACATTTCATCTGCCATTTGAGTGCCCAGTCTAAATCCCTCTGCAGCAAAGTCATATCTTGCTTACATTTGTTTACTTTACATAGTTTTGTGCAATCTGCAAAGACTGAAACATGACTTTTAATGATTATTTCAAGAGTATTTATAAATATGTTAAAGGGACACTATAGTCACCTGAACAACTTTGGCTTAATGAAGCAGTTTTGGTGTATAGAACATGCCCCTGCAGCCTCACTGCTCAATCCTCTGCCATTTAGGAGTTAAATCCCTTTGTTTATGAACCCTAGTCACACCTCCCTGCATGTGACTTGCACAGCCTCCCATAAACACTTCCTGTAAAGAGAGCCCTATTTAGGCTTTCTTTATTGCAAGTTCTGTTTAATTAAGATTTTCTTTTACCCTGCTATGCTAATAGCTTGCTAGACCCTGCAAGAGCCTCCTGTATGTGATTAAAGTTCAATTTAGAGATTGAGATCCAATTATTTAAAGTAAATTACATCTGTTTGAAAGTGAAACCAGTTTTTTTTTTCATGCAGGCTCTGTCAATCATAGCCAGGGGAGGTGTGGCTAGGGCTGCATAAACAGAAACAAAGTGATTAACTCCTAAATGACATTGAAATTGCAGGGGAATGATCCATACACTAAAACTGCTTTATTTATATAAAGTAATTTAGGTGACCATAGTGTTCCTTTAAATAGAAGTGATCCCAGAACAGAACCCTGAGGGAGACTACTTATGATTTTTGTCCTGCTTTAAAATTAACCATTAATGACAACTCTACTCTGTACTCTTTTGTTTAAGCCAATGTTCTACCCAAGAACAATAATTTTCATCTAGACCAATTTCTTTTAGTTTGAACACTAACCTATTGTGTGGAACCATATCAAACTTCTTGGCAAAATCTAAGTAGATCATATCCACTGAATCACCCTGATCTATACTTCTACTTCTTAGAATGCAATTAAGTTAGTTTGACCTGACCTATGTTTCAAAAAACATGCTGATTATTGCCAATAACAATTGTAATCCATGAATTCCAGAATAATATCCCTTAATAACCTTTCAAATACTTTCCCAGCCACATGTCTATAATTTCCAGGCAAGGATTTTGTTTTTTAACTATAGAAACCACATCTGCCTTCCTCCAATACTCTGGTACAATTCCTGAAACATAATAATCTTGAGAGATTAAAAACAGGGGTTTGCTTAAGTACTCGTGGGTGAATACCATCAGGCCCCAGAGCTTTGCTTATATTAACTTTCTTCAGTTGTTGCAGCACCTTATCTTGAGTCATCCAATCAGTTTTTCATGCAAGTTTTTGCAGCAATTATTTGTATATCTCTAGCCAGAGGTTATATATACTGAAGAGAAATAGTTATTTACAATTTCTGCTTTTTCCTGGTCTCCACCAATCCCCGTTTTCAGTGTACCTGCACTTTAATTTTGTGTTTTTTGTTTTTTTTTATGTTCTTAAAAATGTTTTGTTGTTGGCTTTGCTCTCTTTGGCTATCACTTTCTCATTTTGTAGTTTAGTGAATCTAATCGTCTTTTTACATGCATTATTGGTTTCCTTATATCTATTATAGGAAGCCTCTGATTTGTTCAATTTAAATGCTTTAATTTAAATCACTGCTGATGTCTTTCCTCTATGGCATTGTATTAAGGTGGCATTTCAGAACCTAAAGCACTTTAGTTTTATTAAAAGCTTTATGTGCAAAGACTGTCGTATATATTTCATTTTGCAAAAAGTGCAAGTTTTAGCAGAAATTTACACTTTTATAAATTGACCTGGTTATACCCCCTGGCTTTCAAGTAGACAAAAGGTCATGTTGCTTGCTGGTTTGTTGAGCTTAGTGGAGCTAAACTCAAAAGCCAGCAATACACAGAGCACCTACCTTACAAAGTCTGTGATTGGTCAGCTACAGAAAGTCTGGGCGGGGTCAGCAAGGGAGGGCTTTAAAGGCTGCAGACAAAAATAAATGCAGGTATTACAAGAAGTTTTTTAGACATATTCAAATGAAAAAAATACATAATTATATGCATACATGTTGTCATTTGACAATATTATTATTATTATTATATTATTTATAGAGCGCCGTCAAATTCCGCAGCGCTTTTCAATGGGTGGACGAACAGACATGTAGTTGTAACCAGACAAGTTGGACACACAGGAACAGAGGGGTTGAGGGCCCTGCTCAATGAGCTTACATGCTAGAGGGAGTGGGGTAAAATGACACAAAAGTTAAGGATAGTATTAAACTAGTGACAGTTGCAGAAGAGGAATCAGTTGGGAGCTATTAAGAGTTTAATTGATACGCTTTTATGAACAAGTGGGTTTTTAATGATTTTTTGAAGGAGTGGAGACTGGGTGAGCATCTAACGGAGGAGGGAAGCGAGTTCCACAGGAACGGTGCAGCCCTCGAAGTCTTGAAGGCGAGCATCAGAGGTGGGAGTACAGACAGAAGATAGACGTAAGTCTTCAGCAGATCGTAAGGGCCTAGACGGGACATACTTGTGTATAAGGGAGGATAGATAGCTGGGAGCAGCATTATGTAGACATTTGAAAGCAAGAACCAGAATTTTAAATTGAGCTCTATATTTTATAGGAAGCCAATGTAGGGACTGACAGAAGGGTGAGGCATGGGAGGTGCGGGCGAACAGGAAGATGAGCCTCGCCGCCGCATTCATTATGGACTGTAACGGTGCAAGTTGGGAGCACGTAAGACCACTGAGAAGCGGATTACAGTAGTCAAGGCGAGAAAGTACAGTGGAATGGACCAACACCTTAGTCGCATCTGGCGTTAAGTAGGGGCGGATGCGCGCAATGTTTTTGAGATGGAAATGACAGGATTTGGCGATAGAGTGAAAATGAGGCTTGAAGGAGAGGTCGGAGTCAAAGAGAACACCTAGGCAGCGAGCCTGCATGGTGGAGCTGATGGTAGCACCATTGACTTGGAGGGAGACAGACACAGGAGTAACAACACTTGAGGGAGGAAAGACCAGAAATTCAGTTTTGGTCAAGTTTAGTTTAAGGAAGTGGGCAGCCATCCAGTTAGAAACAGCAGAGAGGCAGTCAGAGACACTAGTCAAGAGGGACGGGGAGAGATCAGGAGAGGACAGGTAGATTTGCGTGTCATCTGCATAGAAATGATATTGGAAGCCAAATGAGCTAATAAGTTTACCAAGGGAGGCAGTATAGATGGAGAACAGTAGGGGACCAAGGACTGAACCTTGAGGGACACCAACAGAGAGGAGTTGGGGAGAAGAAGCAGAGCCAGAGAAAGAAACACTGAAAGAGCGCTGGGAGAGGTAGGAGGAGCACCAGGAGAGAGCAACATCTTGTAGACCGATATTGCTAAGCATGAGAAGAAGCTGTTGATGATCAACAGTGTCAAAAGCCACAGACAGGTCAAGGATAATTAGGATAGAGTAGTGACCACGAGATTTTGCAGCGAGTAGATCATTGGATACTTTGGTCAGTGCCGTTTCCACAGAGTGCTTAGCGCGGAAACCAGACTGAAGTGGGTCTAGCAGAGAGTTTGATTCGAGGAAGTTTGTCAATCTCGCATACACAATTCTTTCAAGGATCTTGGATGCAAAAGGCAGTAGCGAGATAGGACGATAGTTGGATGGGGAGTTAGGGTCAAGATTGGGCTTCTTTAGAATTGGGGTTACAGTTGCATGTTTGAAGGGCGATGGAAATATACCAGAGGAGAGAGAGAGATTGAGAATTTTAGTGAGAGGTGGAGAAAGAGAAGAAGACAGAGTATGGATGAGATGCGAGGGAATTGGATCTAGGGAGCAGGTGGTGGGGCGGGAGGACTGGAGCAGAGCAGAAACCTCTTCCAATGTAGCTAATGCGAATGAACATAGAACAGCAGAGGGGGTGAAGTTAGGGGAAGTATTGCAAGGGGGAGGAGAAATATGAGAGATCTCTTCTCTGATTGTAGAGATCTTGTCAGTGAAGTGAGTTGCAAAGTCTGAGGCAGTCAAGTTAGTAGGTGGAGGAGGTACAGCAAGGCGAAGAAGAGAGTTAAATGTGTGAAATAGTTGTTTGGGTTCGCGGGAGAGTGTGGTTATGAGGGTATTGAAGTAATTAACGTTTGCAGAGGAAAGAGTCAAGCTGTATGAGCTCAGCATAAATTTATAGTGGAGAAAGTCAGATGCACAGTGAGACTTTCTCCAACAGCGTTCAGCAGTTCTGGAGCATTTTTGGAGGTATCGAGTGAGTTTGGTGTGCCAGGGTTGTTGTTGGGGGGGCCTGCTGCATTTAAATGTACAAGGTGCCATGATGTCTAGTTGAGAGGAGAGGGTGGAATTGTAGAAGGAGGTTGCAGAACTAGGACAGGTGAGGTTTGAGATAGGTCAAAGGAGAGTTTGGAGATTAGTGGAGAAATACTCTAGGTCAAGACATTGGGGGTTTCTGTGAGAGTGATGTTCAGATGGTGGTGTCAACTGGGTCTTAGGTATGCCAATGTCAAAAGTCAGCAGATGGTGGTCAGATAGAGGAAAAGGAATATTGGAGAGATTAGAGGCAGTACAGAAGTTGGTGAAGGCAAGATCAAGAGTGTTTCCTGCTGTATGGGTTGCTAAATTGGACCATTGCGTAAGGCCAAAGGAGGAGGTTACAGAGAGCAGACGAGAGGCATCAGTGCAATTAGGGTTATTGATTGGGATGTTGAAATCCCCAAGTATAAGGGAAGGAGTGCTAGATGAGAGGAAGTGGGGAAGCCAGGAAGAAAAGTGCTCAATGAATAGTCTAGGATAACCGGGGGGCGGTAGATGATAGCAATTCTTAAAGGAGTGGGTTTAAATAGGCGGACAGTGTGAACTTTAAAAGAAGAAAAGGACAGGGCATATCTACAATAGAGTGATTTTTATTTATTTGTTTTATTTTGGGCAGCGTAGTGTCACTTTAAACACACCTTAATGCTCCACAAGAGCAAACTGCTAAAACGTTTGCTTTTATAGAGGAGATCATATTTTGATGATCAATTAATCAAAGGAATTTTATTAACAGCACCTGTCTGCTACTTAGCCTCTTAGTTCATGTGGAAGCAGTAAGAGTGTATTTAGTTTGTTACAGATAGCTTCTACATTTTGGCTTTATTTCTGTTAAATAAATAATGACATGGTGTAATATGGCATGTGTTATTCATCTGAGGTTGTATTTACCTAATTGAGACCTTCTAAGTAACAGATGATTGTCATTATGTCGTGATATGTAAAACCATATAATTCAAATAGGGTTTTCTTTATTTTTCCATTGGCTGTATGTATGTATGTATGTATGTATGTATGTATGTATGTATGTATGTATGTATGTATGTATGTATGTATGTATGTATGTATGTATGTATGTATGTATGTATGTATAATATATATATATATATGACTATCAGTCTTTTGTATGCAATTATTGATTTAAAAATGGTTTAGAAAAGTATTTTCAAAATGGATTAAAAAACTGAATAGCTGGTTATTGGAGAAACTAATATATTGCCCTGTAGGAAACTGCTCTCTGTGAAGTCATGTTTTAGTTGATTTAAGCACAGAAGCTTTTCTTCAATAATATCTGTATCCAACATCTATTCTAGTGTTAAAATAAAGAGCTCTCCTTATCAAGTTTTGCTATGGAAAAAGTAATAAAATTGTGTTATTTGAATCAATAAACTAGGTCTGAAGACTAAAAGGCTACATTTTCAAAATGCCTTTCAAGGGATATGCTCGGAAAAGCCATTAGTTCCTTAACAGGCTCTCTCATTTGTTTTTTATTTCTTTACTTCACTGATGCAGGCTTTGATGTATTTGATTAAGGATTTGGGGTTTCTCTACAAAGATATTCTTGTTAATGGCAAGTGCTATGTATATTAGATTGGAGACTGAATTAACCTAATTATGCATTTAATCTGTTGCACACAGTACTGTATATATCAGGAGGCTAACACTTTCCGGAGGGCAGCAAAAGAATACTGCTCAAACACCTGGTCAGACGTAAGTTTTGCCTGGCCCCATGTATTCTGCCTCTCTTGGGGGACCCAACAGCAGACCTGTTAGAGGTGGGAGGCTATGCAAAATGTAGAAGGCATTGATCTGTGTCCTTTTGTTGCTCTGCTTCCTTGCATGCCCTGCAATGATGCCGGGAGACAAAATATGACATCACTTTGGCCTCAGCATCACTAAACTGTGAGGGATAAGATCAAGAAGATGACAGTCAACCATAGTGGCCATAGTGGACCCCTGGGAAAGGATACATATTTGATCACAGAGAAAGGATCCATTCCATCTTTTCCAAAGGTAGGGAGGCTGGGAGAATAATCTGTGAGTGTGTGAGAGAATGGATGTGTGTGTGTCTGTGAAAGTGTGTGTGTGTGTCTGTCAGAGAATATGTGTGTGATTTTGTGTGTATTGTCAGAGTGTGCCAAATCAGTGAGAAGCTGTGTCTGTCAGTGATCTGTGTGTGTTTGTCACTGAGTATATGTGACTGTCAGAAAACAAAGACAAATCTGTATGGCACAATCAGTATAAAGTAGCCAACAGACCTTTATTTAAAACAAGTAAAAACAATCCACAACGCGCTTCACCCAAGTAGGGCTTTATCAAGTGGTAATCAAACATGTACCTGGCATTCACACTTATATTGGGTAATAGAGATAACTATTTTGAATTTCGGCAGGAAAATTACGTCACAGTTACGTGGTTGTGATCGCATGGCTGTGAATAAGATAAATAAAGTATGTTGGCATAAGAATTAAAACAGTTGAGGGACGGAGCCAACTGCCAAGCCACATGGATGTGTGCTAACTGAGCTCCTCTGACTCGAGTAGCAAATCCACCAACATCGGGCACTAAAAAACAAAACGGGACACCAAAAATGAACTGCAGCAGGGCACCAGCTCTCGGGCAAGACTGCTGTAGTAAAATCAGGGGCTTTAACAAAATATTTTAAAGAAGCCACTGACCAGTCTGACCCAGTAGGCCCCAATATGGTGCCGATGCTAGTCGCATCGAGCCCTACAGCTGACCCAGACATCAGAGATATACTCCGGGCGCTAGACTCCAAGCAAGATATTGCCCAGATGCTTGATAAATTGGAAACACAACTTTCCAGACTAAGCTGGATACTATAGGAGCAGACATCAGACACATGACAAGCAGAGTCTGCTCACTAGAAGACAACAGAGACACTATACAAACTCAATTCAGAGGAAACTCAGTAGAAGCACAAAATAACCACTACTCTGCAATGCAACACTCCCTAGATAACAGGGGCAGGTGCAACAACCTGAGGATAAAGGGCATCCCTGAAAATAAACAGGAAAACCTACCAACAATACTACTGGAGCTTTTCAAGCTGCTACTTGGCCGACGTACTAATACACCGGTGTCCCCTCAGATAAACCCAGAGATGTGGTATGTAGACTACACTACTATGCATTCTAGAAATGAAAAAAAAAACACTGGGGATTCCCCGTCACACTCACAGTGCCTTATACAGGCGCTCAACCCTCTATCACCACTTATAAAGATGTTCCGGTGTTCCTAAGAGAACTGGATCCTCCAGACCTTCACCTCCAGGACTGGTATGGCCCATTGCAGCCCCTTAATGCTCAGTGGTTACCACCCAGCACTTTCTTAACCGGATTAATGCCAAACTCACCACAAGACTTTCCCCTAATGCACTGATACCTGTGGACTACCACGTTACCCCTCTTCCTACCCACTCCACCTGCTGTAACAACTTATCGGAATAATGCCGAACACACCACAAGACTTTTCCCTACTGCTCTGTTATTTGTTGACTACCACGTTACCCCTCTTTCTACCCACTCCACCTGCTGCAACAACGACATCCACTGAAATGATGCCAGCAACCTTGGGACTCTCTGACCATCACACAACCGACCAGCTATCTGCCTGTTAGAATCCTACTGGTGATCTCTAACCACTACTTTGATATGCAATGCTGATCCCTCCCCCCGTGTCATATTCTGTGACCCAATATCTATATCCCCTGGCATACCCCAATTGCTCGCTCTGCAATCCAACCCCAGTCTGAGACTGAGACTCCCCCCCCAGCTCAGTGGTCTAATATAGGGGACCCACCATTTATAATACTCAACGGTCCTCATACTATAGTTCTCCGGGACTACACAGAACTTATATTGCTCTATGTTAACATGGCCCAAGCCACATATACAAATTAAACCTGTTTATTAAATAAAATTAAAAAAATAAAATTGTAAAAATGCTTCCCACAATTGGCTCTGATAACTAATACTCTGTATCCACCAACACTGGTTTAAACCTGGTGTGATCCTGTATAGCAATTAGCACGGTCCTCTTTGGTACAAACATGCACTGTCTTTTGTTTTAATATAAGTTCAGTCACTTTATTTGGCAAATCCACACAGGAGGCAGCATCGGGAACAACACCAAATAAATAATTTAACAAAGCCCTGCAAACAAAATCCAAGCTCGTCTGAGCGATTACTAACATTCAATTTCCCTTTCTAGCGAGAATTACACTTAAACAAAATACCGGTTTCACCAACCATGTTATTAGAAACTCTCTGCACTCCAGTTCTCAGTCAGCCTGCTGCTTCCAGCCCTCAAAGGAGAAATAAAAAGTCTCTCTTTACCTGCCTAGCAGAGAGGGGTTTATTCCCACTGCTGCAGCTGATTACCTTCACCTGAGAAATGGGTTGGAGACAGTCCAAAACCCTGAACCCTGGACTATTGTATGTAAACTGAGGAGTGGAGCACCGTCCTGCCCTACTCTCCAAATGCTCCACCCCAGGGGCCCATAACTAAACATTAATGTGTGTTGCATACAACACATACAATGCATACTCCCCCTGGGAGTAAATGTCATATGCCTCTCTGAAGAAGATAGAGGGAATAAAAACAGACTCACATACCACACCATTCACTTTGTCACACTGGGTATACTGTATGACCATTTAATCCTGTTTTAACAAATAGGTATTTCACTGTGCAGATTGCACGATTCTTATAGTACGACGATCTTACAATGTAATATATTTGTCTTCCCTCACCTTCCCCTGTTATCCCCCGCCTTGCATTCCTGGCCCCTCCTCTCACTTATTCCCTCTCCTACACCCAACATATCATAAAACAAGGCACCCCCCTGTTACTCAAGATAACTCCTAACAGATTGTGTGACACAAAGGCGTTCTCTTGTACTAAAATATTTATATCTCCTCCCCAAAACCCCTACCAACTACTCTACCTCCTCAGTGAGTGAAAACGTTAACCCTCATATCCTGGGACTTCCTACTATCTCTACCCACCCTTCTTCTGCGTCCCTACCCAAGGTCATATCTAATGACAACTGTTACCATTTACCAAGGAAGTGTTCTCATAAACGGTATGCATACAGTTGTGTTATACTGCCAATTGTATGATGTACGATGTATTTCCTGAAATGAGTTAACTTTCCCTACACCCCTCTTTCCCTTTCCCCCCTCTCTCCCATCCCCTGCGTTAAGAAAAGACTAGGGAATGTCCTCCATCGGCACTCTTATGTCAATAATTATCTGGAATCCACTTACTGGCTAACCTAACAACTACTTTTGTTTTCCATTTCGAACCATTCTTCCAATCCATATCCAAAGATTTGGTGACATGGCACAAGCCACACTTCAATTGGCTATGCCGAATAAACATCCTTCCTCAAGATGAACACCCTCCCTAAAATACTCTGTCTATTCCAAACTCTGCCCATAGCTATATACAAATCCTTTTTACTAAGCTTAGACGACTCTTCAATACCTTCATCTGGTCACAAAAACAGTACAACAAAAGAGATAAGTAGGAATGCAAAGCAGGTGAAATAATCACTTCTAAGGTGTAAAAAGAAATATACAACCTCGTAATATAATAGTGTGGTGGGCGATATCTACAGAGAAATATATAAATCACACATAGTGTGATAAAAGTAAAAATTTAAAGACACGCAGGATGAATATATAAAACTCACAAAATATCAGTGAATATCAGGCCCATCATCCTTAGTCAGAAGTGGTCTTCAGGGTAATATAGGAAGAGTCTTCTTTAACACTTGTAAAGTAAAGAAACCAAATAATAGTGCAGATGGAAATAAAACTTCACAGAATTTATTATATAATGCACTTACAAAAGGTCCAGGTAAAAACAGCATGTAATCCACTACAAGGTGGTAATAGAAGCATAACAAGCAAGTCCCCAATGTAATAATCCAACGCGTTTCGTTCGCAGGACTTCCTCAGGGATTATGATCTCACTCTTCCAGAAGTCTTCTTTTAAATGTGCAGACTGAAACATTGATTTTTATTTTGAGCTAATAAAAGCTAAGTTTTATTCATTCGACTTGGAAGTCCCTGGAGTGCTATCTTGTACTTTTGGCTGTATCTATTTGCTGATAAGCACCGGGCAAGTACATCAAGGAAGGTGGAGTGCATTACTATTTTTGTTTTTATATATATATAAATATATATATATATATAAATACCCACGGAGAAAGTTTGTCTACACCCATATCCTTGAGTTGGGATCATACCACTTCAGAAGCTGATTTGGAGCCATACTTAACAGTTCCATTACACGTGAGTGTAAATTTTATACTTATACTTTCCCTCACTTTATAGTCCTACTATACTACACTATATACGATTTGTATCTATTTTATTTATATGAGGATACCTCCTACAACCACGAACAAAAGAAGAATCAGCATTACACCTTAGGCGGGGATTGTTCTACCCAAGCGCATAATTTGGAGCTGTATTGAAGCTCCAAAGAAGTGTGCAGATTTATCATATATTTACAAACTTATGTTTTGCATACTACACTATTAGTTGCTTCTGTTTTTTTCCTTCTTGTTGTTATATATTCCCAAATAAGGACTATTTAGGCGCTGCACCTACCTCCTGTGTTACCCAGCTTTTAGTGGACAAGAGAGACTCCGTACTTGGTGTTTTAGCTACCATTAGACTGTAATCATCTTACACAAGCGCTGAATTATAATTGTGTGTTATTTTTAAACAAATGTATCTGAATTCAGGAACAATTTGGCATATATGGACAATGATGTCTAATGTAAATACATTAATATAAGGAAGCATGCTCATAGACAGGATTGGGATAACATGATTTAGTCACAACTGATGATTGTTAGGAAAATCCATTAGAAAATGGATGCTATGCTATGGGCATGTAAGTCTCCACGTTGTTTTAAAATGCCAATCCTTAAAGGGTCACTCCAGACCCCTAAACAACTTAAGCTTGCTGGAAAGCTTTATATGAGAAGAGTGTGTCCTCTTTTTTAATTTTGCAAAAAGTGCAGATTTCAATAGAAATTGACACTTTTATAAATTAACCTGGTTACACCTCATCTGCTTTCAAGTAGACATCAGGTAATGTTACTTCCTGGTTTCATTAGCTCAATGCAACTGACCTCAAGAGGCAGCAATTGCTCAGAGCACCTGACTTACAAAGACATTGAGATGTATTGGGAAGTCTGTGATTGGACAGCCACAGAAAGTACTAGCAGGGTTAGAAGGGGAGAGCTTGCAAAGGCAGCAGACAAGAAAACTGCAGTTTTTTGTTTTTTTTTTGTAATTCTTTATTTTATGGTGCATAAGCGTATAACAGTTGCTTGAGAGGTACCCCAAAGGCAATCTTCTGGCACATTCGAACAGTATAACATGGAGGTACAAGGTAGAAGAAGCACTTTTTTATGTAAGGATAGAAGCAGTAGTGCTGCACTTTGTTTAGGTATTGGTGTAACAGAGCATAGAGTGACATCGCTTAACTTCCTAAACAAGAGATTATTTTGCTGCGTCAAGAGCTAATCAGGCTATAAGTGGGTGACCGCTGGGGTCTGACTCGGGCAAAAATGACTCCACATGAAAGTCCCGGTGTGTGACAACTTAAGCTTCGTGGGATATGCCAATGGGACCGTCATCTGGGTGTTTGGTGCGTGTGGTGGCTAGGTGTGTGTCAGGCAAATATAAGGAAAAAGATAGTCATCATCAACCCCTTCAGACCTTTGCGAGCGTGAGCACTGTATAGGCTGGTCAAGTAGAGCTTCACCCATAGTGATAAGGTATGGCTCTAGTGAGGCTATGCTGTGGATATGTCAGCCTATGCCCCTCATTGGGAAGTCCTGGTCATTGCCTTGGTGAGTCTCTCTTTTAGAGCCCCTGGACGTGGTCTCTCTATGATGGGTTTCAGCTCCGGTGGTACCTTTGGGGGTGTGCAGCCGCATGTACCCTTGTGTTGTAGTGATGGCAGTCGGGAGCTGATTTGTGTTGCGCTGGCCATCAATAGTCCGGCCTGGTGAGTACCCTGTTTGAGTAGCTTTTGTGGTTGTCCCGGGTTTGTGTATCAGTAAGTGGGAGTGTGCGTGCGAGACACCTGGTGCTTTGTCCCTCTTTAAGGCTTGCTGGAACCTGTGTAGCCGGACAGCCGCTCTGGAGGCTCGAGGTATGCGCCTTGCCGCCGGTCGGATCCAAGAGGCTACTATTGTTTCTGCCTTGTGGTAGGTTATTCCTCTGCTGTGTAGCACATCCCAGAGCCTTGTGCAGAGCCAGTTAAGGTTTTCTCGTTGAGGAGTAGATAGCTTTGATTGGGCGATCCGCTGATAGGGCCTTGGTAGTCTGTTGCCCCTGCGTACCGTGGGGCTACCTTGTCAGCTTTCCGCTTAGGTCGAGTCTTCCAGCGGGGACCGGGATATCCCCCACCAGTCCATGGGGGGGGTAGGTTGCAGTAGAACGGCCGTCTCTCCCCGGCTCCAGCCCCAGTAGGCCGCGGCCGTATCTCTGTGCTCCCGGCTCCGGCAGGCCCCAGGGTGGTGTCTATCGGTTTGACGGTGCACCCCCGGCATGGGTGGTGCACCCTTAAGGGTCATTGTGCCATATAGCTGCCGCTTTTCCCCGTTTTTATGGCCCGTCCTGCAGGAGCTCGTGGCAGACGCGTCCGCAAGGCTCGGTGTCCAGGCTCCGCCCCCGAAATCTGCAGGTTTTGCAAGCTGATTTTAGGTATATCCTCAATGAAAAAATACATAATGAAATGCATTCTAGGTTTTATTTGGGCATATCTACTAAAGAGTAATTTTTGTTTATTTTGTATTGGGAAATGGAGTGTCCCTTAACCCCTTAAGGACCAAACTTCTGGAATAAAATGGAATCATGACATGTCACACATGTCATGTGTCCTTAAGGGGTTAAAGTTCAAATCTTTTATTAACTATTTCATGTATGATGAGTACACATATTTAAAGGGTAACTCCAAACTTTTTCTTTTTTTGTGGGGGGAAAAAGGGTGGGGGTGGGCTTTTCCTATGTCATATGCCCTATAGGGCCTTATTAATTAGGTCATTCCTCCAATCTGCAAAAAAGGAAGTATTTTACTTACCAGCCTTCAATGTCCATTCCTAATGTGAGCACGAGGGCTTGCTCTGTCTAATCACAGGCTTCTCTGAGATTGGACTTTTTTGTCAGCTCAGAGTGCATACACGCAGTTTGAGCCGGTGAGGGAAGAAAGGGAGTGGGGAGGGAGATGGTGGAAAAGTCATTAAAACTAATTAGGGGATGAGGGAGGAAGTAAGGGCTAACTCAGGCAGGGAGAAAAAATATTCCTATTGAAGATTCTGCCTACAAGGGAGAAGCAGATTACATCTGCCGCCAGCTTGCCAAGGGTGCCGACAATAGACTTATTTTATGCACAGAATTGACTTCAGGCTCTTTTCTGCTGTCAAAGTCACATGTGCCGGGGGTGAAACTAGTCCTGAGGTAACAAGTGCAAATAACTCTGTATGTGCAGAGTTTCAATAATTGAGAGAATGCTATGTACTATAGGCTTATCAATTATCAGCTGACATCTGAGAAAATCAAATCATAAGGCAGCAAGGAAGTCATCTTTAGCCTTTATTATCCCAAGCACAATATAAAAGTGCCAACATGGCACAGATAAATAAAACAGCATGCCAAGTATAATCAATGAGGATGACAAACATAAACAAAAACACATGGGGTCTATATGACCCCCATATTATATAAGAGAGGTTTTAAACCTGCCTTCTGCCTCCACCAACCATATGTCTTCAAAACAGTCAGCAGCCTGTAAAATACCATGCAAAGCCTGCAAAATACTGGGTGAGGAACATGTCACTTGTCCCCAAAAGCATTCACACTAGGTCAGTGCTGAAATTCAATAATGGAGGGTGGATAGGTCATTGTCCTCCCTTCTGCTTCCACTCATTCGACAATGAAATGCCCGTTACGGTTATTTATTAAAAGCACTGTGACAGGCTCCCCCCATATTTGACAGGGTCTCCTGACATTTTATGGGGATGAGCAATAGTTGCCGAGTCGCTAGACTTAATAGCAGTTTTTAGTTTTCTTATGCTCACATATAATAGTTATATGAGTGTGTGACATCTGGTGCCAGAGAAAAAAATATTTTTGTCCCACTGTTTTTATGTTGTCCTTTTTACTTTCTGTATATATTACACATAAGTGTACATATTATAGGTTTTGAGTAAAGTGCTTTTATATTTCCAGTTTTAAGGTAACCTGTTAAGGGGCTAACTCTGTTCAGTCTCCCATTATCTGACGTCA
This sequence comes from Pelobates fuscus, assembly GCF_036172605.1. NCBI lineage: Eukaryota > Metazoa > Chordata > Amphibia > Anura > Pelobatidae > Pelobates > Pelobates fuscus. The sequence continues at coordinate 212,052,649 of NC_086320.1, read as the reverse complement.
GACACAGGTTCTGGCAGGCTTTGGAAGGATCTGTTAGGTCCATATCAATGGTGAATAATTAAGATGTAGGATGCCTGACTCCTCCCCTGGAATTTTACTTCTCCTTATACAGTTCAGAGATGCTCATACAATGCAGAGAGCTGAGCATAATACAGAGATGGTCACATAAAATGAGCTGGACGATATCTAGAAAATACATAGAGCTGAGTACAATACAAAAAAAAAACATACCACTAACAGATCTTAGAAATTAAAATAGACATGTAATACACAGAGCTGGGAAAAACACAAAGATACCTGTACAATACACTGAGCTGGACAGACTACAGAAATGCAAAAAAAACAGGTAGAGCTGAGTAAAGTACAGAGAAATAACACACAGAGCTGAGCAGAATAAGGAGATACTGTAACGGACCGTTTTGCTCAAAAGGGGATAAAAATCATTTAGGCGATAATCCCCTTTTTCCTAGACCAGCAGCTATTGCAAGCACCAATCTCCCGAACTGCAAACTGTACGAATTCTGGAAACTCCCGAACTGGAAACACACGAAGCCTGGAATCAGCCGAACAGGAAAAGCATACAATTACATGATTTTGCTATTGCATGACGAAAAGTCATGATTTTATAAAAGACACGGAGGCGAGTATTGCTTAACCCTTTCTTTACTGTCCACCAATAGCAGCAAAGTATATTAACAGTAAGAAAAAACAGTACCCATAGAGATAGGACACTCCCATATCCAGTCCCAGTATAATGGGCAGCACCTCCTCCTCCAATTCCTCTTTCTTTGGAGATGCTACCCGCCAACAGTAACCGGAAGTCAGGAAACAGTCCAGCACTAGAAGGGCCACGGCCCAGAGTCCTTGTTGATACAGGAACAGCGGATGCCCTCGAACATAGGCAAAACCGTGAACGAATGGTGAAACTTTAACCATAGGGAGTCCATCTCTTTGTCAACTCTTGAACTTCAGCTAACTTGTGGAAGTCCTGAGCATAGAGACGTCCTTCATGCGATGCGCTTAGAAGTGGATCAACCTGTGAAGACATAATGACAGGAGCCCAAAGGTTAAATCGGTACTAACACTAGTTGCCCATGTCAAGATACGATACATTGGAAACCAAGCCACCCGTTAGTGTACCCCCATTCGTACCTGAGTCAAGAGTCTCCATGTATGTGAAGTGTCATGAGTCAGATGTACATATAAGTCATACATTCATGGAAGGCAATGTTATACTTACCGCCTGAAGCGAGAAATGACAGGGGGGGGGAATTATATAAATAAGTAATAGGGAGGGGCAATACTCACCTCCGTGTCTTTTATAAAATCATGACTTTTCGTCATGAAATAGCAAAATCATGTAATTTTATGTCAAGACACGGAGGCTCATATTGCTAGTTTAAACCTGAGCAATGACCGACAAGAAAACATGTGGTTGAGGTCGGAAGTAGAATTCCCTGAAGGTGGATTCTCTGGACCAGTCCGCCATCCTCATAAGGTCTTCCAGGCGTGCCCCCGAAGAGGCCATGGACGTGGCTGACGCCCCACGTGTGGAGTGGGCGCTAAAGATGGATGTATCCACCCCCGCTTGCGACATAATCCACTTCACCCAACGAGCCAGAGTCGTGCTGGATACAGGGGTGAATGGTCGACGGGTCGCGAGGAAAAGTTGAGGCGTTGGGTCCGATCTATGGGCCTTCGTTCGAAGTTCGTATTCCTTCAAACAGGTCACTGGGCACAACAGTGGGTTAGACGGAAAACTCGGGTACGAGACTAAGCGTATGGCAGTCTTCGTCCTTCTGGAGATATTGAATGTCACCCCATCCGGGGTGAAGGATCTCGCATCATGGTCCAGGGCACGTACCTCCGAGACTCGTTTACATGAAATGAGGCAGAACAGGCATACCAATTTGGCAGAGAGTTGTTGCAAGGTGAGGTCCGAGTAGTATCGCCGTCACAGGAGCCGCCACGGGATCCAGGTCCCTAGCCAGGCACCAACCAGCCCAAGCTCTCCAAGCGGTCCCATATGAGCGTCTAGTGCCGGGAGCCCATGCGTCAGCCAAGAGGCGTCGAGTTGTGTCCGAAACTCCTGGGACTTCCCAGGGTCCCCCGAAATTCTCCATGCCAGTAACCGTAATGATCCGTCCAGTAGGAGGGGGTGTTGTTGGCCCATTGGGTTCAGCAGAAGGTCCCGGTTGGGCGGCAGAAGAGCGGGAACGTCTATTGCCAGTTCCAGGAGTTGAGGGAACCACGACTGGGTACCCCAGAATGGGGTTAGCAGGACCATATCGCCATCTGGTGCCGTACCTGGAGTAGCACTCGGGGGAGCATGGCAAATGGCGGGAAAGCGTAAAGGCGTGAGTCGGGCCATTCCTGTAGGAATGCGTCCACTGTCTCCGCGGCCGGGTCCGGGCGCCAGCTGTAGAACCTGGGTAGTTGGGCGTTGAGTCTGGAAGCGAAGAGGTCTATAGAGAAAGGCCCCCAAAGGGACGACATAGTGGAGAACATCTCTGTATCCAATTTCCAATCGCTGGTGTCTGCGAGATAGCGTGAGCTCCAATCCGCATGGGTATTGTGAAGGCCAGAAAGGTATTCCGCCTGGACCGTCAGGTTCCTGGCTAGAAAAATCTTTTGCTAAGCGGGCCGTGTGCCGCCCAGGTGGTTGACATACCGGACTGCTGAGATGTTGTCCATACGCAGTCTGATGCATGCACTGGCCGTGCCGTTCGCAAAGCTCTTGATCGCGAAGGAACCAGCCAATAGTTCTAGGGCATTGATGTGGAGTCGGGACTCTGCATCTGTCCCTCGACCCCCAGTGGTCACCCCGTTGCAGTGTGCGCCGCAGCTGTGGAGACTCACATCTGAGTCCACCGTGAACTCTGGCTGAGAGCCGAAGATGGCCTTGCCATTCCAGGCGGATAGGTTGTGGATCCACCAGGTCATCTCGTCTCGGGATTCCGAGTCCAGGGGGACCAAATCTGCATACGAGGCCCCTTTGCGAAGGTGTGCTATCTTCAGGCGTTGAAGAGCTCGGTAGTGGAGCGGAGCCGGGAACACCGCCTGAATGGACGAGGTCAGTAGTCCAATGAGACGTGCCAGGTGTCGCAACGACAGCTGGTGTCTCGTGAGGGCACGTCGTAGTTCCTTGCAGATTAAGCGTATTTTGGTTGGAGGGAGACTGAGAGACTCCGCTTCCGAGTCGACCGTGAACCCCAGGAACTCCATGTGTCGGGTTGGGGATAGGCAGGGCTTCTCCCCGTTGAGCAAGAAACCCAGGCGACTTAGGAGATCCATTGTCCATTGAAGGTGTTCTAAGAGGACTCCCTGATCTTGTGCCATGAGGAGGATATCGTCCAGATAGACTATCGGCCTTACCCCGCGACTGTGCAGCCAAGCATTGGCCGGTCGCATCAATTTGGTGAAGCACCACGGAGCAGACGAGAGTCCGAACGGGAGGCATGTGAATCGCCATGTTCCGCCTTTCCATAGGAACCTCAGTAGGTCCCTGGATGACTCGGTCACCGGGACCGTTAGGTAGGCATCTTTGAGGTCTAACTTTGCCATCCAGTCTCCACGTAGGAGTAAGTCCCGAAGGAGGTGGATTCCCTCCATTTTGAAGTGTCGGTAGCGCACTATGGAGTTTAGGGCCCGAAGGTTTATAACTGGGCGCATCTGGCCGCCTTTCTTTCCACCAGGAAAATTTGCTGATAACCCCAGCATGGTTCAGTGGTGCCCGTTCTATCGCTCCTTTCATGTGGAGTGACAATAGTTCCTTGTCTATTAAGGCGCGGTTTGCCTTTGACATTACCATAGGGTGAGGGGGAGGAATGCAACCCGGGGAGTCTACCAATTCTATGTGGAACCCCTTTACCGTGTTCACAACCCAGGCATCTGAGGTGATCTCTAACCAGGCATGTAAAAAATGACGGAGTCTGCCCCCTACACAGATATTGGAAAAAGCATGAATTAGGTGTGGTCTTACCGTAAGGGCGTCTGGAACCGGGGTTCCCTCTGAAGCTTCTGGAGCGCCATGGTCTTCCACGAGATGGGAAGAAGGGAGACTGGTGTCTCGTGTCCTGATAAGGTGGCCTCTGGTTATAAGAGCCTTGTCCCGATCCTCGGGAGTTAAAATTAGATCGGCCGGACAGACGGCTCCTGAATCTGCCGGCCCTGGAAGAGACCCGTCCCTGAAACACTCTCCTCATGGAGGACTGGGCCTTGTCTAAGGCTGTGAAAGCACCTACAAAGCACCCCAGATCCTTGATAAAGGAGTCTCCGAACAGCTGGCCCTGAGCGTCTTTGCCTGCCTCAGTGAGGGCGAGGTTGGCCAGTTTAGGCTCGATTTTAAAGAGGATGGCTTTACGCCGTTCTATAGACAGGGAAGTGTTCACACTACCGGCTATGCAGATTGCCCTCTGCACCCAACCACGGAGTTCTTCCGGGTCAACCTGTCTATTCTCAGTTCTGGCCATCTCGGCCAGGTCAAATAATTTGCTAAGGGACCAAAAATGTCCAGGTGTTTGTCCTGGCATGACTTTAATGCAGATTCCAGACCCTTACGGGGATTCCAACCCATCTTTGCAAGAAACTGCGTCATTTTAGGGTCTACAATAGGTGTCTCGCAGACTTTATTAGGGATAAGGGGTCTAGGGCATTCTGCCCTGAGCTTGTTGCGCGCCGTCTTGCTAAGAGGGCGCCTAACCCAGTTCTCAAGATATTTTGCTACATGGTCGGCTGGGAGCCATTCTGCCGACCTCGGGTGATGGAGAGCATCCGGGTCAAACATAGGTTCTCCAGCCGGGTCCATGAGAGTCGAACCCGCGGTAGCGGGAGTGTCACTGCGAGAGTCACTAATTATCAATCCTGGTAGGGTAGGGGCAAATGGGTCAGTGTCCTGCCCGTCCGACTCGTTCTTAGAGTCATCCCCGGACTCATCAATAGCCTCCTCACAAGACCCGATTTCTGAGTCGGAGTCGCTCTCTGTAAGTGCTCTGGCACATTTCCAGTGCCGCGCCCGTTCTGCCTGGCGCGGAAAGGCTCTTTTGCGTGACACAGGCACGCTAGTCTTGGTGGTTCTGGAGGCGGGAGGGATCAGGTGTTTAGATTTGGCCGTAGCTTTTCTAGAGTCGCCCCCTGGGCGGTTTACAGAGGAATGCGCTAAGCGTGTAGGTATGGCAGACGCTTCTGCGGGTACAGGTTGTGCCAATAAAGCCTGAGAAATAGTCTGAGACAGGGTTGCGGACATTGAGCCCATGGCGGCCATAATGGCGTCTGTGACTGAACGTTGCAGTGCTAAGGCCTGGGCATCATCCGGCACCGACATAGGGTCGCCCGCAGAAGAAGGGGGGGCAGAGCTGGCAGAGATAGGGTCAGCCAGCGCTTGGGGTATATCCCTATCCTCAGGGGAAAGAGGGGAGACAGGCCCTTTAGGTTTAGGCATAATAATATTAACTGAGGCTAAGGTCAGGTCCAAATAAAATATATATATATATATATATATATATATATATATATATATATATGCAGGGAATATGCAGTATAATATGCAGTATAATATATAGGGAGACAACCAAAATATATACTGAGTAGTAAATAGAAAATAGAGCTGCTAAATATGTGGAGGATGCAACTAGCAGGAGTTAATCACCCCAGGCTAGGCAGTGTGAACAGAGGAAAAAGGAGGGAGCTATCCAGGGTCCAGACCGGCAGATAAGGAGAACGGAGGGAAAAAGAGCGCCAAAGTGACTGATAGAAAATGGCAGCCGGGGGGAACACATAAAACAGGTGAATCCAGCATTCGAATGAAAAATTCGAATGCAGCAATAGGAGAATAGGCAAGCAGACTGGTTCACATCAAACAGGTGAATCCAGCATTCGAATGAAAAATTTGAATGCATCAATAGGAGAATAGGCAGGCAGACTGGTTCACATCTGTAAAATGTAGTTTGGAATCGTCACAGTTAAATCTTCTTAATTTCTTCTTGTCTTCAGTTGATTGATATATATATATACACGTCTTTTGTATATATAGTCTTGGGCCAAATGCTCGCCACAATAATATATGTCTATATTATTGAAAAGTATTAATACGCAATCTGACGTTCTTTATAAAAAATAAGTATTTATTCTACTTCAATAGCAACTCATAATATACTTAACAGATGGTATGTCTTAATGGTTACAGAGTCGTCTTTGTATCAGCAATTCAGGACATCGGATCGTAGCAGGAAAGGCAAGAGAACGTGGTCCTTTGTCCTCTGCCCTTTATAGCCCAAATTACGTCATAACCTGTAGTTTAGAATAGCCATATAAGGAAATTCCCCATATAAAGACCACCCCAAATCTCTTATACAGCAAATTCCAGAGACCTCATGGTACAGAATAGGAAACACCATCTGTTCTGTTTAACCCATTATACAGCCACACCTTAATATGTATTTGAATAGGAATATACAGAATATGCAATATTCTACATTTCCCTCTGTTTATGGTTTATTTATAAACCATAACAAAATGTTATTTACCTGTCCATTCATACATCATTCGTATCACATTTCATATCACAGTCATTGGGTATAAGAAGAGATGTGTTCATAGCTACCCAGTATCTGAGATTCCTTGGAAGTATTGTGTATTACCCTGTTTACAGTTTCCTTTAGTGTATCCTCCTTCTGTTTAACCTTTTCATTTACGAGTATATACATTTTTCTAATTCTACATTGCATAATTACTTGTAAAACAATACATATTATAGATACACATATAACAATAATAAATGGATGAAATAAAATATTTACAATTGCTGATCCTACAGATGATTTAGCAAGTGTGTTTGTACTTTTAATTATGTCTTTCCACCAAGAGGAACTAGAAACAATTGACCATTCATGTTCTATCACCTTTAATTTACCCTGTTCATGTTCAAATTGAATTTCTGTTTCTTTCAACTGTTTTTGTAACGAATATAATAATATCTTGTCTTTCCTAATCTCATCTGCCCATTTTCTCCATGGAAACTCATTTGTTTGTGAAACATTTAATTGAATAGGCATGATATCTATGTCTTGTATAAGCCTCTTCGATATGTTAACTTGAGTTCCTTGTATATGTATTATGAGTGGACCCCCATTGATACAATATAACCCTTTCTGTAATGTTTCTGAATGTGTACATTCTGAAAATGTAGCTCTTACTAACTCATTATTTGACATAACCTGTACACATACTTTGTCTTTTTCTATGGGAGTTACAATTTCATGAGGATTTTTAACTGTTTTAATTTTACCGGAACATGAACTTTGGTTATGAAAACATGAATGATAAATGGTTTCAACTTGGTTATTTAAACATATTATTTTGGATGCAAAATGTAGACAACTAGAAAGATCTACCTGTTGAAGTTCAGTAATGTCATTGTAAGATACAAAATCAGGATATTGTAATTTATAAAATAATAATTGTGTGTTACTAATAGGAATTCCTAATACCGACATTGAAAATAGTGTTTTTTCAATACCAGAAATTGGTATTAAAGAAGAACTTATACATATATCATTGTTGCATCCCAACCATTTGTTAACCCATAAATCTGTATGATTTTTAGCGAATGCAAACTGCTCAGGTAAACTACGTTTGAGTTCTATAGGAGTAACACCACCTTGTAATGCTTGTGCCATCACCTTAAAATCTGTAGAATATTCAACTTGTATCTCTAAACAAGCTTTGGCTACCTGGTATGAATCTGCATTTCTCATTAATGCCAAAGTAGCTTCCTGTAAATGTTGAACAGAGGGTGCAATAACAGAGGCTGTGTTCATAACCATATTTTTCAATATTTGATTTAAACCTCTTTGAATATGCAATCCTTTTCCCCCTATTAACCCTACAGTTCCCAAATCATTCTTTAATGTTTGAATATCCATATAATTGGTGATACTTCCTATAGTACCAAATCCAGCCATAATACCTTCTACAATATCTCTTTTTTTCCTGTTTGATACTTTACTTCCTCCAAACCAATGTTCTAAGCCTCGTTCCATATTTAATAAATGTTCCTTACATTGTGGAAATTTAGTTGAAATTTTCCACTGAGAAACATTAAAATGCCAAACTATTGTTGCAAATTTCCCATCTAATAACAAAGGCTTTGATTGAAAATGATTCAATTGAAAGGGACTTGATAACTTAAAAACCTTATTTTTGCATTCTATCATTCTGGGAGAGAATACATTTACCTTAACATCACCACATCTCTCGTGATGATTTCTTAACATTATACAACATTGATAGTTTCCACTATCACTGTAGGTAGGATTGTCTAAATAGAAAACAAACATTTCTTTCGACCAATCCACCTTTCCTAGTACACCTCTGTGAATAACCTTTGGCGTTGTATGTGACATACTACCCAAAAACATTCCTTCCCTTTTCCATGTCATTACAGACTCAGGGGGTAAACTTATATGTGTACTACATGTTAATCTAAGTCTTTCCTTTCCTTCCTGGATATCTACAAGACTAGGCTTCATTATAATATCTCGCATAACATAATCAGTTACCAGAAACATCATGTTAACTCTTACTGTCAACGATTCCCTAGATGCTCGTATTTCCCATATCCAAGGTATACCTGGAGTATTGTTTTTTTAAGAGGAATTCTGGCTCTAAATGTATAAGCCAATATTGTATTGTATAAAGTACCTCACCACCTCGTCCTCGTGTTGTTACTGAAGTTTGTGCAACATTCACATACATGTCACCCGACCAATTTACCATTTCCTCTCCATTAACAACAATCATGATATATGCATTTTGTAATATGTTAAGTTCCCATGATCCCGTTTTTACATTGTCTTGTACAAATGAACCTTTAGTCCAACTAAATAAATCATTAGGACCTATTGTAATGTTTAAATTAATAACACTATCTCCTGTGAAATTAATTCGCACATTGCATACTTGTAGATAGCCATCTTTTGTCCCGAAACAAACATGGCCTTTCAATACTTGTTCATTGTCTCTCTTTTTTCTAATATTTCCCAATAAGTCATTCTTTAATTCCTGATTGAAAGTCGTTTTGTTCATCTTAAAAATAACTATTACAAGAACTGTAGTCATCAATGTTAGCAGGATGCTGACGAACAACTTCTTTCTGCTACACGGTTGTCTTTGCGAACACATCGTCTGTCACCGGCCAACTTTCGTCTGTAGGTCTGCTTACAAATTATCTAAAATAGACTAAGAAAAACACAGCAGTATCAATATATTATCAGATTATGTTGTAGGTTTATACAATTTGCACTGATCTGCATGAACCCAAAAACAATTTTGCCTCCGTTTAGTCCGTGAACCATCAAGAGGTCTTTGCACTTGTACCATTGTTTGTCCCATTGTATCTGTTATGTTATAAGGACCTTCCCAGTTTGCCTCCCAAGGTCCAGTTTTCCTAAAAGTTTTTATCATGACCATACCCCCCTTTAAAAACTTTGAAAAATCAGGAGGTGCCATTTTGCACATACGAGTAGCTGCATGTGGAAGAATTTGCTCCAAATTTTCCTGCAGCATTTGCAACCATTTATTTTTAGCAATTGCATCTTTCTGTGGGGTAGACAAATATGGTTCATTAGGAAAATTCAACTGCATTTTCCTACCTGTCATCAATTCAAATGGAGTGTATTGTGTAGTTGAAGAAATAGTGCCTCTAATACCCATAAGTACAGCAGGAAGTGCCTGTACCCATGTGTTGCCTTTCTCACGTAACATCTTTGAAAGTCTAGATTTCAATGTTCGATTCATACGTTCCACAATCCCAGCAGATTGTGGATGATATGGAACATGAAATCTCTGCTCTATGCCTAGAATAGCACACAGTGCTTGCATGATTTTCCCTGTGAAATGGGTACCTCTGTCTGACTCTAGAAGTCTAGGGAATCCCCATCTTGAGAAAATGTGTGTCCATAATGCTTCAGCCGTTTTTTGTGAATCATCTTTAGTCAGTGGAATTACTTCTAACCATTTAGAGAATACATCCACAACTACTAACGCATATTTTAATCCATTCTTACCTGTTGGTAATGGCCCAATGAAATCAATTTGTAAAGTAGACCAAGGACCATTTGCAGGTGCTATACGTTGTATAGGTGGTTTTTGTCCTTTAGGTCTGGGATTTATTTGTGCACATATCAAACATGATTGTACTACCTGTTGTACAGTCTTTTCCATGTTATCCCAATAAAACTTATTTCTGAGTACCTCTAATAGTTTCTGCTGTCCAATATGACCTAAACTCTCATGATTATATTGTGTAAATAACACTTTTAGATGTTCTGGCATGACCGGACACAGTTCTCCGTTTTGGTCATGACACAAAACCCCGTTCTCATGAACAAATGGAGGTTTTGGATCAACCCGAGAAGCCGCAAGGGACGAATCCTTTGCCTGTTCTTCTGCAAAAGATGGAGGCTGTGTGTTAGTCTTTCTAACCACTGCTACTGACATAGGCTCTGTCTGCAATGCATTTTCACCAGTTAAAGCTGCTCTTTTTGCTAATTTATCAGCTATTTCATTTTCTTCACTAAGTAAATCTTTACCTTTTTGATGGGCAGGAACTTTAACTATAGCATGTAAACATGGTTCTTGAGACGCAATTCCAAATATGGTCTCTAGTGTCTCTTTGTGTGCTAACACTTTATTTGAGGCATCTACGAACCCTCTTCTTTTCCATATAGCTAAATGTTCTGTTAGTGATCTAACCACATATGAACTATCACTATATATCACTAGGGGACGCCCTTCTTTTTCCTCAAGTGTTAGTACTGTTTTTAATGCTTCTAGTTCTGCTCTCTGTGCTGACAAATGACCTGGCAATTTATGCTCTACTGAATATCCTCGTTTTGGATACCATATAGCATAACCTGTATAGTACTTCCCATCTGAACAGAATCTGGACCCGTCAACAAACACAGGTTCATCAGATTCACTTGCTTCCTTTCTGAAAAGAGAAAGAAAATTCTCTTCAACTTCTGCTAAACATTCATGGGGTTTACCCTCATATTGCATTAGTTGTGGAAGTACATACTTTGCCTTATGTTCTACCTTAATTTGCTTTGGTGATAGAGCTATTAACCATTGTGAAAATCTCTGGTGTGACACACCTGGAATTCCTTTTTCAAGAAGTAATTTCAAAGGTGTATGTGGTGTTTGCAGAATTATGCCTTTGAATCCCACTATGTGTTCAGTTGCCATTACCGCAAAATGTACTCCTACCAAATGTCTGGCACAAATTTCTAGCCCTCTTTCCACTGGGGAAAGAATTTTAGAAAAATATCCCACTACTCTCCATATCTCTTGTTGCAATTGTAATAGTACTGCGGAGACAGCCGTCTCTGAAGTATGTACCTGAATTGCAAAAGATGCAGTTGGATGTATTGTCGCTAAAGCAGGTGCAACCTGTAAGTCTCTTTTAAGTACCTCAAATGCATTCTGATGTTCATCTGTCCATGGTCCAAATGAAGATTCACTATTTTTCAAGAGATCATATAAAGGTTTAGCTTTTTCAGCGAACCCTTCAATGAATTCTCTGGAAAAATTCATTAATCCTAGGAACTGGCGTAAGGCCTTGTGTGAAGTCGGTACAGGAAGAGAAGAAATAGTTTTGATTCTTTCCTGCACTGGCTTCTTGTGTCCTGGACCAATGTGTACACCCAAGTATTGTACTTCTGGTTGCATCAGTGTTACTTTGCGCGTGTTCAGTTTTAAACCAGAATCCTGCAAAAGGAAAAATAATTCATTTAACAGAATCAGGTGTTCTTCCTCAGTTTCAGTCTGCAAAAGCATATCATCAACATATTGTAACAAGCATTCTGGCCTAGAAAACTTAGACAAAACTTTTGCCAATGCCTGATGAAAATATGTTGGAGAACTGTGAAAACCCTGGGGTAACACAGTAAACACATATTGCTGATTTTGAAATGTAAAAGCAAACTTATATTGACAACTATGCTTCAGTGGTACAGAGAAAAATCCATTACTTACATCTAGTACTGAGTATACTTTAGCCGTTGACGTCAATCGTGACATCATATCTGGGGTTTCTGCCACCACATGTGCAGAAGGTGGTGTGTATTTATTTAATGTTCTTAAATCAATTGTTAATCTCCAGGAATTTGATTCTTTTTTTATCACTGGCCACAGATTATGGTTGCATGGACTATTTGCTTTTCTAATTATTCCTCTCTGTTCCAAATCATTAATGACATTTGCAATAGAATCAATTGAATCTGGGGGTAATCTATACTGCCTCTGTGGGAGTGGATCAGGACCTTGAATGTCAATCAGCACATTTTTAAATCTTCCACATTCATTTTTACTTTGTGCCCATAAATCTGGATAACTCTGTACAATCTCTTTAAGTTCAAGGTTATCCCTAGTATTAGGCCATTGCCTTTCTGTAGACACTACATCTACTGGACAAACAATTCCTAACTCCCCATATTCAGTAGGATCCAATAGCACTGGTTTCCTACCCTTAGCATCTTTCCAAATAGCTTTGTTTCCCAAATCAACAATCCAACCTCTTCTTTGCATAACATCTGTGCCTATGATATTATCAACATTTTTGCAGTACCAGATATCAATTTTTGTTTTTAAACACTGAGGTATTTCTAAAGTAACATTATTTACTAATGTTGCCATAGATCCTCCACTTCTGTCAAATCCTACAATTGTACATATAGGTGCATTTGGTGATAAGGGTAGTTGTAAACTAGTTATACTTAACTGAGCACCTGTATCGATGAGAAATTCCGTGTCATAACCTTTTAAAGAACATTTAATGTATGGTCTACCACATCCATCTAAATTTAATGGAGCCAAAAATTCAAGTGGACGTGGCCTGATTCCTTTAGATTGTCATTGTGAATTTAAAATTTGGTCAGGCTGATTAGACATGTTAGAAATCACACCCTGTCTGTCTCCTGTGTTTGAGGAAGCTACAATTTCTCTCACTTGCCTTATTAGAGGAGTATATGGCGAATCTCTGGAGTTTTCTATATTAGGATTATTTTGAATAAATCCATTTGATTTGCCATGATCCCTTGATTGTAAATCATGAAAATAATTCCTGCAGTTTCTCTTTATATGACCCGGCTTGTTACAATAGAAACAGACCAGACCATGTGTCGAGTTTCTTTCATAGTGTGAGTGGGGCATATTAAAACTCGGAGCGTCTCTCCTCTTTGTCTGAGTTTTAACAGCTGCAGGAGGAGAGGGAGGGGGGTACTTCCTGTAGCTGGGTTTTTCCTCTCCCCTATCTCTCCTTACTGCACAGACAGATTTTTTAACTGTTTGTTGTCTGGATTCCCGTCTTATCCTATCAATAAATGATGCTGCGTCCTCAATATTTTGACACTGGAGAGCGCATGCAATTGATATTGGATCAAGATATTTAAATTTTTTTACAAATGCATTTATCATAGATTTTGGTGTCTGATCATCAGGAATACTCATTACCAATCTGTATGCACGCTCAAATTTTAAAAGGAAACTGAAGACATCTTCATTTATATTTGGTTTTAATTTTTCTAAAACCTCAATATCCACATGCTCATTTCCTGTTGTTAATCTTATTAATTGTGTCAATCTATCTCGCTCATTCCCATGGACTATTTCACCATCTTCGTCATTAGGGGTACTTATGGGTGGGGTCAGTCTACGTGCAATGTATGTTGGCAGCCAAATTTTGAATAGTCTATTTCTTTGCTCGTCATTCAAATTATGTTTAGATAAATTAGACTCAAATACGTCTGCATTACCAAAGGCATCCATTGATGGATTATATGGGGGAATATCTTTGGTAACTTTCATCAGCTGCTCTTGAATTTTTAATTTAAGTTTTGCAGCCTTATCTAACAATTTTCTACGTTGCAAATCAGACTGGGATGATATTTCTGTGACATCAACGGTCTCGGGTATCAAATTATGATCGCTCCTTGTGATTACACACATTTGTTTATTTTCATTTCTAAGCTTACAGATCAATTCAGATTTAAGATCCAACTGTTCTCCCAAATCACAAATACTTGCCTGTAGTCTATCACAGTTAGTACATTTGATTTCTGTTACACATACAGATTTCTCTTTAATGTCTGTCTGTGTACTTTTTAAATCTTGCACCTTTACTTGCAATTTTGTTGGAGCTACTCCTGTTCTAAGAATCATTGTGTCAAAGGTTTCTACCAATTTTAAAACATTTCTAATTTTCTTTTTTGTTTTATTTAAACATAACAGTTTATTATCAATAGCTGCATTTGCTTGTTTACATTGCTCATATAAACTTGCCCACAATTGACTATCTGTATAGCATTTATTAAACACAAAATCAAGTTTACTTTTCTCTGCAATTTCTGTAACAAAATCCATTATTACTCACCAGACAATTTGATCTTTACTGCACGTCCGTCTGCTTTTAGTCTGCGCAGTTTGATTCTGGATGCTTGCCAATCTCTGCCACGTGCTTGCTTCTAGAATTCACGTTGTATCTTGTGCTGCTTTCTTTATAACACGTGCTTTTGTCAGCTGTAGAATATAATCTTGGAACAGTCTTTGTGATTTGAAAATCTTTGTCTTCTGATTAACACACAGAAATCTGCACACAGTTTTTTTTTTAAACACGGTGCTTTGTCTGAATTTCTGGCTGCACACACTTGCAATACAGAGTAATTCGATCCGTCCTTTCTCTCTCTTCCTCTGATCAGTAACCCCCCTTGGAAGTGTGGAATGCCAGAAAAACAGTCCGGCTGGCTCGTCAATGTAAAATGTAGTTTGGAATCGTCACAGTTAAATCTTCTTAATTTCTTCTTGTCTTCAGTTGATTGATATATATATATACACGTCTTTTGTATATATAGTCTTGGGCCAAATGCTCGCCACAATAATATATGTCTATATTATTGAAAAGTATTAATACGCAATCTGACGTTCTTTATAAAAAATAAGTATTTATTCTACTTCAATAGCAACTCATAATATACTTAACAGATGGTATGTCTTAATGGTTACAGAGTCGTCTTTGTATCAGCAATTCAGGACATCGGATCGTAGCAGGAAAGGCAAGAGAACGTGGTCCTTTGTCCTCTGCCCTTTATAGCCCAAATTACGTCATAACCTGTAGTTTAGAATAGCCATATAAGGAAATTCCCCATATAAAGACCACCCCAAATCTCTTATACAGCAAATTCCAGAGACCTCATGGTACAGAATAGGAAACACCATCTGTTCTGTTTAACCCATTATACAGCCACACCTTAATATGTATTTGAATAGGAATATACAGAATATGCAATATTCTACAACATCAAACAGGTGAATGCAGCATTCGAATGAAAAATTCGAATGCAGCAATAGGAGAATAGGCAGGCAGACTGGTTCACATCAAACAGGTGAATGCAGCGTTCACATGAAAAATTCGAACGCAGTAATAGGAGAGAAGACAGGCAGACCGGCAGAGTAAAGGAGGGAAAGTTTAGAGCGATACCAAGGGAATCAGAGAAGGTAGAGCAGGATAAAGCCGGACAGGGAAGGTCTGGGACCCTGGGCTCAACAAGGTAAACAACAGAAGGTCAAATAAATACAAAATACAATCATACATTAACCAGTGAATGGTACAAAATGTCAGCAGAGAAAAGTAATTAGTGAGGTACTTATCTGTCTGGTAGCAGCAAAGAATGAGGAATTGGAGGAGGAGGTGCTGCCTATTATACTGGGACTGGATATGGGAGTGTCCTATCTCTATGGTTACTGTTTTTTCTTACTGTTAATATACTTTGCTGCTATTGGTGGACAGTAAAGAAAGGGTTAAGCAATATGAGCCTCCGTGTCTTGACATAAAATCCACTTACACTCCTGGCAGTCGGCATACAATCCAATTCCCCCAAAAACGAGACGACACATCGGTTTGAGGGTCAAGCAGAATCTGAGGTGCTGGCACACCCAGCCTGGTTTTTATTGCAGTTGTTACAAATACAGGCCCGCTCACAGGGAGGTATAAAACAACCAATCACATCACAGTTACATCCCACATATTCCCTCCCCTTATCCTGAGAGGAAACTCAATTATACATACAGTTAAAACATACTTTCTACCCAACTTTCATAACTCTAAAACCATACATCACATTCACATAAAAATACATATCCACAATCAATCCATTCAGGGGAACAACATATTAAAAAATGGCATGAATCAGACCAGAGGTTCAAAAGTTAGTAACGTATCTTTTAAAACCCCTGCCAGATTGTTTTTCCGGTTCAGACCGGTTTTACAGAGCCCTCTCTCCTGGAGACAAGGTAGAAGTAATCTAATTACCTCCCAGGACAGAGACAGACTCCATTGAGCACATGGGGACACAAAGACAGTAAAAACACTTTAAAATACATAAAGTCACCTTTTACACATAACACACAGACATTTCACATATCCCCAGATAGCTGGGATCTGAGCGCACAAAACTACCGAATAGCGCGCAGATCCTATTCACACAGTTCAATTGCCATGGAGCCGAAGTCTTTAACTACACGAATGGGCTCCATGGCATAGCTATCTGGGTTAACACATTCACATAAAGTCTGGTCCATAGTCCAAAGGCAAGAGGCGGGCAAGCAGCCCCCTTCAAGGAGACGTGGCGAGGTCGGTTTCGCCACACTTCTCCCCTTTACCCCCCAGACTAACAGGGTATCTGACCTCCTGCCGGTCAGTGCCCTGGTTAGTCCAGCAACCCAAACACAAAGCAAAAACAGCAGTACCTCCAACCCACAATAAATGTTTACTCCACCTGGATAAAGTAGCAGCTTGTCCAGGTTCAGGTTCCTCACCACGGCTGTGCGGGGAGCTGGTAGACTGCCTTGGTGGGTTGCTGAGTGGGCAGAGACCAGCGGTACTCTGCCCTGGTGCCAGCGCTACCACTGAAGTAGCCTGATTGGAGCCTGGTTGTGGGAGGGGGAGACCGACCGTCTCCCCTCTGGGTACACAGCTCTGGGGCTGGGGGACAGGACCGACCGTCCCTACCCCTTGTGCTGCAAGTGCAGAGACTACGGTCCCATATGCACTGTTGGGGGGTGTAACATCTCCCCTTGGTGGGTTAGGCTGCCGCTGGAGAGAGGGTGTAACAGGCTCCTCTCTCTGGACTGTCAACTGCCGCTGAGGAGAGGGGTTAACAGGCTCCTCTCCCTGACACTCTCTCTGCTGGTGGAGAGGGGGACCAGCTGTCTCCCCTTTCATTATTTTGTCCTGCTGCTGGGGTGCGAGACTGACGGTCTCAGCTCCCTGGGGTACACACTGCCGCTGGGGGGGGAAGTATTGCACCCTCAGCTCCCTGGGGTACACACTGATGCTGGGGAGGAAGGATTGCACCCTCAGCTCCCTGGGACACACACTGCCGCTGGGGAGGAAGGACGACACCTTCAGCTCCCTGGGATACACACTGCCGCTGGGGAGGAAGGACGACACCTTCAGCTCCCTGGGATACAATCTGCCGCTGGGGAGGAAGGACTGCACTTTCAGCTCCCTGGGACTTACTCGGCTGCTGGGGAGGAAGGACTGCACCTTCAGCTCCCTGAGACACACACTGCCGCTGGGGAGGAAGGACGACACCTTCAGCTCCCTGGGGTACAAACTGCCGCTGGGGAGGAAGGATGACACCTTCAGCTCCCTGGGACACACACTGCCGCTGGGGAGGAAGGACAGCACCTTCAGCTCCCTGGGACTTACTCTGCCGCTGGGGAGGAAGGACGGCACCTTCTGCTCCCTGGGATACACACTGCCGCTGGGGAGGAAGGACGACACCTTCAGCTCCCTGGGACTTACTCTGCTGCTTTCATAACTCTAAAACCATACATCACATTCACATAAAAATACATATCCACAATCAATCCATTCAGGGGAACAACATATTAAAAAATGGCATGAATCAGACCAGGGGTTCAAAAGTTAGTAAAGTATCTTTTAAAACCCCTGCCAGATTGTTTTTCCGGTTCAGAACGGTTTTACAGAGCCCTCTCTGCTGGAGACAAGGTAGAAGTAATCTAATTACCTCCCAGGACAGAGACAGACTCCATTGAGCACATGGGGACACAAAGACAGTAAAAACACACAGACATTTCACATATCCCCAGATAGCTGGGATCTGAGCGCACAAAACTACCGAATAGCGCACAGATCCTATTCACACAGTTCAATTGCCATGGAGCCGAAGTCTTTAACTACACGAATGGGCTCCTTGGCATAGCTATCTGGGTTAACACATTCGCATAAAGTCTGGTCCATAGTCCAAAGGCAAGAGGCAAGAGGCAGGCAAGCAGCCCCCTCCAAGGAGACGTGGTGAGGTCGGTTTCGCCACAGATACTCATAACTATAATACACAGCCAGGAGCACTGTGATGGATTACACAAAGTGGAAATACAGAAATCCCTGCACAGTACATGGTATCTGTATAATGCTTCATCTCAGCACACAGTGTACACACAGGATTAAAGCATATGCTCCGCATTACCTTTCCAGCTGACCATATAATTAATCTGCAGTGGTAATATGTGTAGCGGTACTTACCTTATCCGGGGGCCGGCCGCGGTCCTCTCTTCAAGCCGCGCGCGGTCCTGCGGCTGCACGAGCCGCGCGCGGCTCATCCGACTCTCCTAACAGGAGAGGTCGGTTTCGCCACACTTCTCCCCTTTACCCCCCAGACTAACAGGGTATCTGACCTCCTGCCGGTCAGTGCCCTGGTTAGTCCAGCAACCCAAACACAAAGCAAAAACAGCAGTACCTCCCACCCACAATAAATGTTTACTCCACCTGGATAAAGTAGCAGCTTGTCCAGGTTCAGGTTCCTCACCACGGCTGTGCGGGGAGCTGGTAGACTGCCTTGGTGGGTTGCTGAGTGGGCAGAGGCCAGCGGTACTCTGCCCTGGTGCCAGCGCTACCACTGAAGTAGCCTGATTGGAGCCTGGTTGTGGGAGGGGGAGACCGACCGTCTCCCCTCTGGGTACACAGCTCTGGGGCTGGGGGACAGGACCGACCGTCCCTACCCCTTGTGCTGCAAGTGCAGAGACTACGGTCCCATATGCACTGTTGGGGGGTGTAACATCTCCCCTTGGTGGGTTAGGCTGCCGCTGGAGAGAGGGTGTAACAGGCTCCTCTCTCTGGACTGTCAACTGCCGCTGAGGAGAGGGGTTAACAGGCTCCTCTCCCTGACACTCTCTCTGCTGGTGGAGAGGGGGACCAGCTGTCTCCCCTTTCATTATTTTGTCCTGCTGCTGGGGTGCGAGACTGACGGTCTCAGCTCCCTGGGGTACACACTGCCGCTGGGGGGGGAAGTATTGCACCCTCACCCTCCCTGGGGTACACACTGACGCTGGGGAGGAAGGATTGCACCCTCAGCTCCCTGGGACACACACTGCCGCTGGGGAGGAAGGACGACACCTTCAGCTCCCTGGGATACACACTGCCGCTGGGGAGGAAGGACGACACCTTCAGCTCCCTGGGATACAATCTGACGCTGGGGAGGAAGGACTGCACCTTCAGCTCCCTGGGACTTACTCGGCTGCTGGGGAGGAAGGACTGCACCTTCAGCTCCCTGAGACACACACTGCCGCTGGGGAGGAAGGACGACACCTTCAGCTCCCTGGGGTACAAACTGCCGCTGGGGAGGAAGGATGACACCTTCAGCTCCCTGGGACACACACTGCCGCTGGGGAGGAAGGACAGCACCTTCAGCTCCCTGGGACTTACTCTGCCGCTGGGGAGGAAGGACGGCACCTTCTGCTCCCTGGGATACACACTGCCGCTGGGGAGGAAGGACGACACCTTCAGCTCCCTGGGACTTACTCTGCTGCTTTCATAACTCTAAAACCATACATCACATTCACATAAAAATACATATCCACAATCAATCCATTCAGGGGAACAACATATTAAAAAATGGCATGAATCAGACCTGGGGTTCAAAAGTTAGTAAAGTATCTTTTAAAACCCCTGCCAGATTGTTTTTCCGGTTCAGAACGGTTTTACAGAGCCCTCTCTGCTGGAGACAAGGTAGAAGTAATCTAATTACCTCCCAGGACAGAGACAGACTCCATTGAGCACATGGGGACACAAAGACAGTAAAAACACACAGACATTTCACATATCCCCAGATAGCTGGGATCTGAGCGCACAAAACTACCGAATAGCGCACAGATCCTATTCACACAGTTCAATTGCCATGGAGCCGAAGTCTTTAACTACACGAATGGGCTCCATGGCATAGCTATCTGGGTTAACACATTCACATAAAGTCTGGTCCATAGTCCAAAGGCAAGAGGCGGGCAAGCAGCCCCCTCCAAGGAGACGTGGCGAGGTCGGTTTCGCCACACTTCTCCCCTTTACCCCCCAGACTAACAGGGTATCTGACCTCCTGCCGGTCAGTGCCCTGGTTAGTCCAGCAACCCAAACACAAAGCAAAAACAGCAGTACCTCCAACCCACAATAAATGTTTACTCCACCTGGATAAAGTAGCAGCTTGTCCAGGTTCAGGTTCCTCACCACGGCTGTGCGGGGAGCTGGTAGACTGCCTTGGTGGGTTGCTGAGTGGGCAGAGACCAGCGGTACTCTGCCCTGGTGCCAGCGCTACCACTGAAGTAGCCTGATTGGAGCCTGGTTGTGGGAGGGGGAGACCGACCTTCTCCCCTCTGGGTACACAGCTCTGAGGCTGGGGGACAGGACCGACCGTCCCTACCCCTTGTGCTGCAAGTGCAGAGACTACGGTCCCATATGCACTGTTGGGGGGTGTAACATCTCCCCTTGGTGGGTTAGGCTGCCGCTGGAGAGAGGGTGTAACAGGCTCCTCTCTCTGGACTGTCGCATAAAGTCTGGTCCATAGTCCAAAGGCAAGAGGCAAGAGGCAGGCAAGCAGCCCCCTCCAAGGAGACGTGGTGAGTGTCAGGATCGGGACAGGGATCCAACACGCAGGGTACAAAGAGTGGAAAGGTACGTATACCGGGCCTTAGAATGGCCGGACTAACGTACCGAGAGTGATAGAGAATAGTCAGAGACAAGCCGAGGTCGAGGGAACGAGAAGACAGATAAGCGAGAGACAAGCCGGGTCAAGGGATAACAGAGAAGCAGGGTAGTACAACAAGCCGAGTCAAAACCAAATAGAGCAAACTAGAATACCAGAGCACTGAGTGACTAGACAAGCTAGAACCACGACAGGGCAATGAGCTGAAGAGAGAAGCAAGCTTAAATACCCTGGCTCCGGATGGTAAGCACGCCTCTGACAAGTGCCGATAGGATATCGGACACTTGAGTGACAGATCGCTCGTGATAGCGTCATGACGTCACGTATTGAGCGTCCTGCTAGAAAAGGATGTGGATTCCTCGCGGCCGGTGTTTAAGTGGCTGGATGAACCGCGAGGAACGGAGGAAACAGCTCGCCTGGATGGATAAACCACCAAGTCTCTACCTCCCTTAGAGGTAGAGGCCTCAGGTACCCTGACAGTACCCCCCCTCTCAGATACGCCCACCGGGCGGAAGGAACCGGGGCGAGATGGGAAGCGGAGGTGAAATGCTCTGCGAAGGCGAGAAGCATGAACGTCCTCCTGAGGTACCCAACTCCTCTCCTCAGGACCATATCCCCTCCAGTTGACCAGATATTGCATTTGGGTACAATGGAGGACATAAGTGGTTCAACTGAAGCAGAGGGCTCATATTGGCGAGATAGCGCATCGGCTTTAGAATTCTTTGACCCAGGTCTGTAAGTCAGAACGTAATTGAAATGGGTAAGAAACAACGACCAACGAGCCTGCCTGGAGGACAACCGCTTAGCCTCTCCGATATAAGACAAATTTTTGTGGTCAGTTAGAATGGTAACAGGATGTAATGTACCTTCCAATAAATGTCTCCACTCTTTCAAAGCCTTGATAACCGCTAGTAATTCTCTGTCACCAATGTCATATCTGCTTTCAGTACCGGTCAATTTTTTAGAGAAAAATCCACATGGATGTAATGGTTTATCAACCCCCAACCTTTGAGATAGGACAGCACCTAAACCAGTCTCTGATGCGTCTACCTCAAGTAGAAAAGGCAGAGAAGTGTCGGGGTGAACTAAAATTGGAGCGGAAGCGAAAAGCTCCTTGAGAGTTTTGAACGCAAGGAGAGCTTCAGTAGTCCAATTCTTAGTATCAGCCCCCTGTTTGGTCATATTAGTGATAGGTGCGATAATGGAAGAATAGCCCTTAATAAAGCGCCTGTAATAATTAGAAAAACCAATAAATCTCTGTATGGCTTTAAGACCTGTGGGTAAAGGCCACTCTAGAATGGATTGGAGCTTATCCGGATCCATCTTAAATCCCTCCCCAGAGATCACATAGCCGAGAAAGGTTACCTGGGTTTGATCAAAGCTACATTTCTCCAACTTGCAGTACAAGCCATGCTGGAGAAGCTTGTGCAAAACCCTCCTGACTTGCTTGTGATGAGTCTCAATCTCACTAGAATGAATGAGTATATCATCTAGGTATACAATGACGCAATCTTGCTGAAATTCCCTAAGAACCTCATTTATCAGATCCTGGAATACAGCTGGCGCATTGCATAACCCAAAAGGCATAACAGTATATTCATAGTGACCATATCGAGTATTGAATGCCGTCATCCACTCATGTCCCTGCTGGATTCTCACCAAGTTATATGCCCCTCTGAGGTCTAACTTGGTGAAAATTGTAGAGCCCTTCAAACGATCGAAGAGTTCGGTGATCAAGGGAATCGGGTAGGCATTTTTAATGGTTATCTTATTCAAGCCTCGATAATCAATACAAGGTCTCAACGAACCATCTTTCTTTTTAACAAAAAAAAATCCAGCCCCGGCAGGGGAGGAGGACCTCCTGATGAATCCCTTGTCTAAATTCTCGTGAATATACTCCTCTAGAACTGAGTTCTCTTTTATAGATAATGGGTATACATGACCTCTGGGAGGCATGGTACCAGGGAGTAGGTTAATTTTGCAATCAAAGGACCTGTGTGGGGGTAAGGTATCGGCTTTCTTTTTGTCAAATACTGCCTTTAAATCTAGATACTGAGGCGGAATTTGTGTCTCTGTAGGATTGTCAGAGGTATTCGATGTATTAGTTAATCCGAGAGGTAAGACCTTCCGCAAGCATTTCTCTTGACAATTCTCTCCCCACGAAACTATCTCCCCTGACTCCCAATTAATAATAGGGTTGTGTCTCCTCAACCAGGAGTACCCCAGGACTATGGGAATAGACGGAGAAGAAATGAGCATTAAGGATATATCCTCTTTATGCAGGATGCCAACAGTCAAGTTAATCGGTATGGTCTCATGGAAAATAACAGGCTCAAGTAACGGTCTACCATCGATGGCCTCGACAGCCAGTGGTGTCTCTTTTAACTGGGATGGGATAGCATGCTTGGCAACAAAACCCTGATCTATAAAGCTCTCAGCAGCTCCAGAATCGATTAGTGCCATAGTCTTTACTACTCCCTTCTCCCACCTCAAAGAAACGGGTAACAGAAGCCTGAACTCTTTGTAATTGTGAATAGAGGACAAAGTAGAAACACCCAAGGCCTGTCCTCTAGAGAAACTTAGGTGCGAGCGTTTCCCGAACGATTAGGACAATTTAGGCGTAAATGTCCTCTGACTCCACAATACATACATAAACCCTCCCTTCTTCTGTACTGTCTCTCTCTCTCTGTGAGATGAGTACTGCCTATCTGCATAGGTTCAGAAATACGTAAGTCCTCGAACTCAGAATTTTGAAAGGTAGGCGCTAGTTTAAAGGAGGGTCTACGGGTCCTATCTCGAGTGTTCTGCCTCTCTCTTATGCGTTCATCAATACGAGATATAAAAGAAATTAAATCCTCCAAATTCTCAGGGAGTTCTCTAGTAGCGACTTCGTCAAGAATTACATCTGATAACCCATTCAGAAACACATCTATATAAGCCTGTTCGTTCCACTTAACTTCTGCCGCCAAGGACCTGAACTCTAGTGCATAGTCCACAAGTGTTTGATTGTCCTGTCTAAGGCGCAACAGTAATCTAGCTGCATTGACCTTTCTACCAGGAGGGTCAAAAGTTCTTCTAAACGCAGCTACAAAGGCATTATAATTATAGACTAGTGGATTATCATTCTCCCATAAAGGATTGGCCCATCTCAGAGCTTTCTCAATGAGTAAAGTAATAACAAATCCAATCTTCGCTCTATCTGTAGGATAAGAGCGGGGTTGTAATTCGAAATGGATGCTAATCTGGTTCAGAAAACCACGGCACTTCTCCGGTGACCCGCCATAACGTACTGGTGGGGTAATACGGGAAGAAGCACCTACAGTGGCTACCTCTAGACCTGAGACTGCAGGAGAAATAGAAGGAGTACGTGTCTCCTCAGGTGGGTTACTAGCACGAGACAAAAGTGCCTGTAATGCTAGAGCCATCTGATCCATCCTATGCTCCATGGCGTCAAACCTGGGATCAGAAGAACCAAGCTGACTGTTTGTACCTGCAGGATCCATTGGCCCTGTCGTAATGTCAGGATCGGGACAGGGATCCAACACGCAGGGTACAAAGAGTGGAAAGGTACGTATACCGGGCCTTAGAATGGCCGGACTAACGTACCGAGAGTGATAGAGAATAGTCAGAGACAAGCCGAGGTCGAGGGAACGAGAAGACAGATAAGCGAGAGACAAGCCGGGTCAAGGGATAACAGAGAAGCAGGGTAGTACAACAAGCCGAGTCAAAACCAAATAGAGCAAACTAGAATACCAGAGCACTGAGTGACTAGACAAGCTAGAACCACGACAGGGCAATGAGCTGAAGAGAGAAGCAAGCTTAAATACCCTGGCTCCGGATAGTAAGCACGCCTCTGACAAGTGCCGATAGGATATCGGACACTTGAGTGACAGATCGCTCGTGATAGCGTCATGACGTCACGTATTGAGCGTCCTGCTAGAAAAGGATGTGGATTCCTCGCGGCCGGTGTTTAAGTGGCTGGATGAACCGCGAGGAACGGAGGAAACAGCTCGCCTGGATGGATAAACCACCAAGTCTCTACCTCCCTTAGAGGTAGAGGCCTCAGGTACCCTGACAGTGAGGTCGGTTTCGCCACAGATACTCATAACTATAATACACAGCCAGGAGCACTGTGATGGATTACACAAAGTGGAAATACAGAAATCCCTGCACAGTACATGGTATCTGTATAATGCTTCATCTCAGCACACAGTGTACACACAGGATTAAAGCATATGCTCCGCATTACCTTTCCAGCTGACCATATAATTAATCTGCAGTGGTAATATGTGTAGCGGTACTTACCTTATCCGGGGGCCGGCCGCGGTCCTCTCTTCAAGCCGCGCGCGGTCCTGCGGCTGCACGAGCCGCGCGCGGCTAATCCGACTCTCCTAACAGGAAGACGGGCAGTGACCGCGAGATGCGGTCACGTGTCCCGCCTGCAGCTAAGAGCGCGCCGCGAGTCTCGGGCGCGCTCTTAAAGAGACAGTGGGAGCCTAAATTGCAAAAAGGCTCCCATTGGCCCCTGTCATGCCAATCACCCCATACACTTACCTGTTGGGGGTGTGGAAGTGACAGGAGCCAATCACATTAGTTTGAAGGCTACTTATACTCACCCTTTTCCCTTAGTTCCTTGCCCTATCGTGGTTTCTGCTACAGTTCCCTTTAGTGCTTGTTGTGTTCAGTTGTGTTTCTCCGTATTTGACCTTGGCTTTGTATTCTGACTTTGTTTTCGCTTTATCCTTGTCTGTACTGTTTGCCGGCTTGCTGATTCCTGTGTACCAGACCCCGGCTAGTTTTCGTTTACGCTGTCTCTTTGTGCCTTTGACCTCGGATCGTTCCTGACTCTGTCTTCTCCTATTACGTCGAGTCCGGCCACTCTAAGGTCAGGTAGACGTATCTCTCCTCTGTACTGTCTTCTGTTTGGCTGGATCCTGCGTGTAGGGGTATATACTCGTTACATTATGATAGGGCCATGGACCCCGCAGATTTAGCTCAACAGATGGCGTCCCATGAGGCTAGATTTGTAGAGCAGGATCACCGTATGGATCAGATAGCTCAGGCTCTCCAGACGCTCTTAGCTAGAACCATTCCAGCAACCGCACCTAACCCTCCTACACCCCTGCTTCCTGAAGTATCGACTGTGCCTAATGCTACGGCCCATTTAACGCCTCCTCCTAGGTATGGAGGGGATTCTAAGACATGCAGAGGGTTCATTAACCAAATAGAGTTTCATTTTGAGATGTATCCACGTTCATTTCCCACAGAGAGGTCTAAAGTTGGGTTCTTTATGCACCAATTTACCGACAAAGCACTTGAATGGGCAAACCCTATTTGGGAGGCTAATGGACCTATGGTGCATGACTTTCACAGTTTCCTTACAGCTTTTCGCAGAACTTTTGATACTATGAAAAGGTCTAAAAATGCAGCGAGAGCATTAATGAGGGTTAAACAGGGTTCTAGGCCTGTGGCTGATTACGCTATACAGTTTCGTACCCTTGCCTCACAGGTCGATTGGACCAACAATGGGTTAACTACTGCCTTCATGGAAGGCTTATCAGACTCTATATTGGATGAGGTAGCAGCTAAGGAGCTTCCTATTGACTTAGAGGACCTTATTGACTACCTCATCGATATAGATAATAGGATTCGTGACAGGCTCTATTCCAAGAACAGGAATAGACGTTTTGTTACACCTATTCTACAGACTTACACACTCATCACAGACATGTTACGACAGTTCTGAAGACCCTTCTTGCTAATGGTCTTTATTGCAAACTAGAAAAATGTCTATTCGACCAATCCGAGGTCCAGTTCTTAGGGTATTTGATTTCCGCTAAGGGTTTTCGGATGGATCCCCAGAAGCTCGCTGCGGTCATAGAATGGCCTCTGCCGCAAGGTCTGAAAGCCATCCAGCATTTTCTGGGTTTCTCTAATTATTATGGACGTTTTATCAAAGGTTTTTCGTCTATCGTAGCACCTATTACTCGTATGACTAAAAAGGATGGCAATACACGTGCCTGGTCTACCGAGGCACTTCAGGCTTTTGACTTTCTTAAGACTACGTTCGCCTCTGCACCTATTTTACAGCATCCTGTCCCCTCATTGCCATATATACTTGAGGTTGATGCTTCCGATATAGGGGTAGGTGCTGTCTTATCCCAAAGAGAGTCTCCTGACAAGCCATTGCATCCTTGTGGCTTCTTTTCTAAACAAATGTCCAAAGCAGAAAGGAATTATGATGTGGGTAATCGCGAACTCCTTGCTATCATTTTAGCACTCAAAGAATGGAGACATTTGTTAGAGGGCACTAAGGATCCTATCCTCATATTTACGGATCATAAGAACCTATCCTACCTTAGCGAAGCTAAAAGATTGTCTTCAAGGCAGGCTAGGTGGTCACTGTTCTTGTCTCATTTTAATTATATAATCACCTATAGGCCAGGTGATCGGAACACTAAAGCGGACGCTCTGTCCAGACAATTCGAGACTATTGACAAACAGGAGATTGATGTCACTCCTGTCATTCCCCCAGACAGGATAATAGCAACTACTATATTGTCTATTTCCTCGTCCCTCTTGCAGGCCATACAAGCGAAACAAAGCATGGCACCTAGCGAGAGGCCTAATGATAAATTGTTCGTTGACGTTCCCGAGAGACGGGATATTCTGTCACTGTATCACGATACTAAGACTGCTGGACTTCCTGGTATTTCCAAAACAGTGTCAGCCGTTTCTCGGTATTTCTGGTGGGATACCTTACGTAAGGATGTTACTGACTATATAAGTGCTTGTACTACTTGTGCATGTATGAAATCCTCTCGTAGAGTTCCTTGTGGGCTGTTGCATCCGTTACCCGTTCCCGAGAGACCTTGGTCTAATCTATCAATGGATTTTATTGTTGAATTACCCCCTTCGAATGGTAACACAGTCATCCTAATGATAGTAGATCGGTTTTCCAAAATGGCTCACTTTGTGTCTCTTCGCAAGTTGCCTACTTCCAAGGAACTGGCTCTTATCTTCGCTAGAGAAGTGTTTCGATTACATGGTATTCCCTTATCTATTGTATCCGATAGGGGTAGCCAATTTATTTCCAGGTTCTGGAAAGCCTTTTGTTCGGAGATGGGTATTTCTCTCTCATTTTCTTCCGCTTACCATCCCCAGTCTAATGGAGCTGCTGAACGTGCCAACCAGTCTCTGGAGCAGTACCTCCGTTGTTTTGTGTCTCACCATCAGGACAATTGGTCTGACCTGCTTCCTTGGGCTGAATTTGCTCGGAATAACTCCACTCATGATTCTTCCGGCAAAAGCCCTTTTTACGTTGTCTATGGCCAGCATCCCGTGGTTCTTCCGGCTGCATTCTCCTCACAGGGCATGCCAGTTCTGGATGAGCATTTGGCTGGTTTGCGTAATACTTGGGAGCAGGTTCAGCGTTCTTTGGTGGACTCTGCTGCCCGCCAGAAGGCTCAGGCTGACAAGCATCGCAGAGCGGCTCCTTCCTATGTTGTGGGGGACAGGGTTTTGCTTTCCACATGGAATATTCGCCTCCGGGTGCCTTCTATGAAATTGGCTCCCCGCTTCATTGGTCCTTATCGCATTATACATAAGGTTAATCCCATTTCTTATGCCTTGGGTCTGCCTAAGAATCTGCGTATACCTAATGTATTTCACACCTCGTTGTTGAAGCCTTACGTACGCAACCGCTATACCCGGCATACTCCCCCTCCCCCTCCTGTCTCTGTGGAGGGTCATGAGGAGTTCGAAGTGTCTGCTGTTATTGACTCTCGTTTCCTTAGGGGTCGGCTTCAGTACTTGGTACTTCGGAAGGGTTATGGGCCTGAGGAGCGCAGTTGGATTTCTGCGGATGCTGTTCATGCTCCCCGCCTTGTACGTTCTTTCCATTCGCGTTTTCCTGCCAGGCCTGGTCCTGCCCGCCCGGAGGGCGTGTCCTCAGGGGGGGGTACTGTAGCGGTACTTACCTTATCCGGGGGCCGGCCGCGGTCCTCTCTTCAAGCCGCGCGCGGTCCTGCGGCTGCACGAGCCCCGCGCGGCTCATCCGACTCTCCTAACAGGAAGACGGGCAGTGACCGCGAGATGCGGTCACGTGTCCCGCCTGCAGCTAAGAGCGCGCCGCGAGTCTCGGGCGCGCTCTTAAAGAGACAGTGGGAGCCTAAATTGCAAAAAGGCTCCCATTGGCCCCTGTCATGCCAATCACCCCATACACTTACCTGTTGGGGGTGTGGAAGTGACAGGAGCCAATCACATTAGTTTGAAGGCTACTTATACTCACCCTTTTCCCTTAGTTCCTTGCCCTATCGTGGTTTCTGCTACAGTTCCCTTTAGTGCTTGTTGTGTTCAGTTGTGTTTCTCCGTATTTGACCTTGGCTTTGTATTCTGACTTCGTTTTCGCTTTATCCTTGTCTGTACTGTTTGCCGGCTTGCTGATTCCTGTGTACCAGACCCCGGCTAGTTTTCGTTTACGCTGTCTCTTTGTGCCTTTGACCTCGGATCGTTCCTGACTCTGTCTTCTCCTATTACGTCGAATCCGGCCACTCTAAGGTCCGGTAGACGTATCTCTCCTCTGTACTGTCTTCTGTTTGGCTGGATCCTGCGTGTAGGGGTATATACTCGTTACAATATGTAGCCAAGACGTTGACACGGTTAATCAAAGCAACAGTCATTACAGATTAAAGCAGATTAAAATCAGAAGCAGATCAGTGCTCACAGTCACAGCCCCAGTCCTGCAGTTTGAAGCTTCACAACTTGCCAACTATCCACAGCATGAATGTTTCAGGTCTCAGCTGTAGAGTGACTGAGCACTTTAAAGAATATGTAAAACTGTTAGTGATATGCAGCATAAATGTCTGTGTCAGAAATGTCCCCCTCCCCTTGTCTTTTCTAGGCTTCTCTTTTTTTATTTATAATTATATTAATTATATATGTGAGTAAATGCCCTTGCTTAATCAACCCTTAGGCAGTCACTATGGCTATTAGGGGAGATCCAAAGATAATATTACAAAACTTACATTTGGGACAGGACAGGAACTGCTGCTGCTCTCTCCCTTACCAGCTTTCAAGATGGCTTCTTGCTTATCTTTCCTGTGGGCAATGTTACCCCACCCCTGGTGCTATGAATCAATGACAGCTCCTGTATAGGGAGGCCAGCAGCATGCCTCCACTCATGGGTAGTTAGCTCTGCTGCCGAAATAGCAACTCACTGAAATATCTTCTTAAAGAATACTAGGCAAAACCTCCTGAAACAGGGCAGATATCAAACCTGTCCCATTTTTGTGACATGCCTAGATGCTCTCAAGTAAGCATCTTTAAACAGCTACCAATGGGGGGAGAGGGGCCCTGCAGAACTGAAGCAGTGAATATGCCTCCACTGGTCTATATGTGTAGTTTTGAGTTCAGCTGTGCTGCAGATAATATTTGTTATGTGTAATTCAATAAAGACTTTTTAATGTTATAAGTACCCATTTTTTTATGTTATAAACCCATTTCCCCCCCTTTCCTGACGTATTTTTTTCATGTACATCATATATAATTGTGCTTTGAGGACTACATATAAGAGGTGGAAAATGATGTGATGCCAGTTGGAATGCACTGTGGAATGCACATGTCATCATGCTCATAGCGTGATGACATCACAGAACTCTAGAAACGAAGATGGTGGCAGTGAAACGCACGTGTTGAATGCATGATGTAATCGCGTGCGGAACGTGATGATGTCAGTAAGGGTGGAACAAAGAAGTCTAGCTCAACGAAAAGATTGTGATCAGGTGGAGGAAGACACGGCATCCTGTGGGAAGGAAGTTTGAACTTTCATAAAGATGAAGGAGATAAGGGGGGTTTATATGCACTTTTATTTTGTTGTCAATTGAGGATCTGTACCTGAGAAAGTCCCAAACTGGAATGAAATGCGTAGGACTTATCCTGTGATTCTTTGGTGCTATGTTTTACCTGCAACTGTTTACTTCTGTGTAAGTAAATAAATTTGCATTGTGCACTTTATTTTTATGGTTATCTTTTTTGGTTGCACTTCATCTTTCTTTTAATGAATGAGACTGACACCAATAAAGTTCAAGATCTGAGAAGATTCATATCAACTATTATCTGAAGGCTTTTTATTTGGCTCCAAAGTGTAAGTGGCCAATTGGCACTTATATTATACCCATACTTTATCACACAGTTTTGCACTGTTTAATGTTCTTGCTCTTGCTGTTCTTGTTCTTTTGTATTTGTGCTGCACATAGGAGACTGGTTTTGAAAGTGCAAAGTGTAAGACGACACAGTAAGTAAAAATGGACATGTTTATATGGAGGAGGGATCATGCATGTGTACAACAGACTAATGCAGTCAGAAATTAAAAATCATTGCAACTCTAGTAGTTAAACTCTCCCTGGTGCTCATTCAGTAAGCATTTTTTTATTTAAATGAAATCAATCTGGTGCCACTTTCCTCTGCAAGAGTGCATATTTCCATCCCTAGTTTAATTTTCCATTTGTCATCCACATGTACAATAACTGGGCACATTGCCAAAGACAAAAACACCTGAAATGGCACAAATTTCAACCCAATAGTAAATTGATATTATTTATAGCTATATAACTCTCCCCTATAGGCCTATATTGAGATAAACCCCTCTCAATTAATTCATACTAGTATATTTATAACCTCAACACTTGCTCTAGTATTATGGGAATTTATAAATGTTGTGTATGTTTTTACAGCTTATTAACTGAATATTGAATTGTTGTGGCATATGATTACTATATTGACATAACATTTTCAAATCAGTGGTCTAAGCAACATAAAACAATCATCTATTAATATACACCTACATGTGAGCCTGTAATACAATTATAGTTGTACTGTATAGCAGTCTTGTGCATCTGCATAATGTGCGTGCTAACACTTACAAAGTTATAGCACCTTGGGCAGTCATTACATGGGAAAAGAGTAGGAGGAAAATGTATCTTTCTGGCATTTCTTTTTTACATTTAATGTGTATATGGTCCCTTAAGCCCTTTGTTCTTCTTATTAATCCTTAATGAGAGTTCTATATTGCTGCAAAGAAATAAAATACAAGAGTTCTACATATATAACAAAAAGAAGAAAAATGAGTCTGTATGTTACTTTGTCAACATTTTATTAAGATTTTTAATATAATATGAGCAGCAAATTGTACCCTCCGTTATATATTATACAATGCTCACAGAAACAGTGTCGCTATCGGCGATTTTATGAGTACTTGCAGAGGTTAAGGAACATCACGCAGGGAAACAATACCTGCAGCGCTAATGGAAAGCAGGAACTAACTGTTGGTTGATTTGGTTTATTAATAAAGATCTGAAAATGGGTCACATTTTTATATTTGTAACAGAGTTCAGTTACAGTGAAGAGATCATATAGACATCTTATGAGGGATAATCCACACCAAATTTTATTAAGGAATAAGTGCCGCTATTTACCGTATATACTCGAGTATAAGTCGAGTTTTTCTGCAAATTTTTTGTGCTGAAAAACCCTAACTCGACTTATACTCGAGTCAATGTCTGTATTATAGCAACTTAAATTTCCATGATAGACAAGGGACTGTTGAGGGCTGGCAGAGAGCGTTTACTTACCTTTCCTGCAGCTCCTCTCAGCTCCTTTCTCTCTCCTCCATTCCGGTCAGCTTCCTTCTCCTCCACTGCAAGTCTCCTGAGAGCCGCGGGGTCAGTGCGTTGCCACGGGTTACGAGACTTACAGTGGGAGCTGACCGGAGGAGAGAGGAGGGAGCTGACAGGAGCTGCAGGAAAGGTAAGTAACAGCTTCCTGCCAGCCCTCTCCTACACAGCCCATCCACTGGACCACCAGGGAGTGAGAGCCCCCCTCCCTGGCCAGCTAACAAGCAGGGAGGGGGTACAAAAAAAAATAATTCAAAATGTAAATAATAAAATAAAATAATAATAAAAATAATAATAAAAAAATATTACTAATAAAACAAAAATAAAGTAATATTAAAATAATAATAATTAAAAAATAATAATAAAAATGCCCACCCCCCACCAAGGCTCTGCATCACATACACAAACACACACTGCACTCATACACACACACACTGCATTAATTATATACACACACTGTAAATAAATATAATTTCATTTTTTGGGGATATAATTTTATTTAGAAATTTACCAGTAGCTGCTGCATTTCCCACCCTAGTCTTATACTCGAGTCAATACGTTTTCCCAGTTTTTGGGGGTAAAATTAGGGGTCTCGACTTATATTCGGGTCGACTTGTACTCGAGTATATACGGTAATTAAAATATAACCCAATGAGGCTAAAAAACCACCAAAGTGTATTTTCACTATATACACTCAATAAATAGGTAACATCCAAACAATAAGGGAACACAATTGTGACGAAAGTAAATCTTTTGAATATAAATTATGAAAATCTGAGGTTTACAAGTGAATTTGAGGGTTCAAGTCTTAATTTTCTGAATTTGACGATCATGATCACCGATTAGAATACCATTTGTACTACTCTTTTCAGAAAACCATCAGCCTTCAACAACCTCCTTTGGTGGGAGGTTTCCACCCAAGACCTCTGAGGCAGGGCATACCTACGGGCCAATACCTCAGGGTCAGGCGTAATTACAGTACCATTGAAGAGTTTAACATCAAAGTGAAACATCTAAGACAACATTTTAAGGCTATCCTAACAGATGTCTGAAACAAGCCTATAGTAGGGCGTTGGAGGCTGACCGCGATATCCTGTTAAGTATTAATGAACCCAAACTGCCATCACAAAAACCCAGGGAGATCATTAGATTGATAGCTACCTACGATGCGGGATAGGAGAGTATGAAAAAATCTCAATACGTTTTTGGCCCATACTCACCAGTGATGTACACTTAAAGTGTCACTGTCATGGCGAACTTACCTTTCTTTAATCGATTCCTCTTCTTTCCCTCTGTCAGGATCTGTTCTTCATTTCTCCTGTCTGCTCTAGTTTTCTTTAAAACATAAGACAAAGTAGGGACTACTTTGTCTTATGGAGGTTTCCTACGCTTGACCAGGTGTAGGGTTAGGGCTAAGGTTACGGTTAGGGTTAGAGGAAGGTTTGGGTAAGGGTTAAGCTTAGGCATAGGGTTAGGATTAGGGTTAAGGTTGGGGTTAGCTTGGTTGCTACATCTAAGTGCTGCTTCAAATTGTGGAAGACAAAAAGATTAAATATATTCTGGAAAGTTTTACACAATCTTCAACTGTCTAAGATTTCGCTAAGTGTTTTCTTTTTTACAGTTACATGTAAGATTAATCTATAGAACAAGGTTACTAATTGCGCATGGTTTGATTTCCTGTTGGTAATTGGTAAGGCATTTGATTAGGTAGGTGTTTGCTATTGATTGTTGGTTAATTTGCTATTGTTTGCAAATAAGCATAGGCCTACCCAGGTGTTAAACATTCCTAGTGGGTGGTGCTTTTAGGAGTTATCTAAGGGTTGTGGTCGTTAGCTTGGCTAATATAGCTTAGTTGCTACATCTAAGTGCTGCTTCAAAGTGTGTGATTGGAGATATTCTGGAGATAAACTGGAGGTTATCTGAGGTATACAGGAGGACAAAAAAAATAGTTAAGATTGGTTTGATTTCAATTAGATTTCTGTAGACAGTTCTTTATATTGCGGCAGGAGGTTGTATTTTTGAATTCTGAGATTTGTAAATTATCTGGTAAACAAGCTCAGGCTGGAACTGTTGCAAAGCCACTGCCACAGTGATGTACTAAGAATGGCAGAAGGATTACTGTAGAATCTGGTAGATTTAGAGTTGTGGATAAAAGGCATATTGCACAGTCTATTGCTCTACTTAATTCATTTTCAGCACTCTCAGAGAGTAATGGTGTTATGGAGACAGGCTTGGGCACTAAGTGTAGTGGTGTTATGGAGACAGGCTTGGGCACTAAGTGTAGTGGTGTTATGGAGACAGGCTCAGGCACCTAGTGTAGTGGTGTTGTTGAGACAGGCTCAGGCACTGAGGGTAATGGTGTTGTGGAGACAGGCTCAGGCACTGAGGGTAGTGGTGTTGTGGAGACAGGCTCAGTCACTGAGGTTAGTGGTGTTGAGACAGGCTCAGGCAACAGGTGTAATATACGGCAAGTTGCTTCCACACTGTCATTCTCTGAAGTTCTGCCTGTGCATAACATTCAGAACAACAGGCAGATGCATTTTAGGAACTTCAACTTGTGGCTTGGTGAATGGTGTCGGGAGCAAGGATTTGGCTTCATTTCTCATGGTAGCTCTGTTTGGAATGGGAATAAACTGTACACAAAAGATGGTTTGCATCTTTCTCAAAAGGGAACAAATGTTCTCAGTGAGCAGTTCAGAGGTTTTGCTAGGATGTATTTAAATAGGAGAGGGGGGCAAAAGAGTGATAAAACATTAATCCAATTGCCCCCAAAACCAAGGAAAGAAGGTGCCTGTAGCAAGTGTGTTAAAAATTATAAGCTTAGAGTCATGTCATGGAAAACCAAAATAGCTGTTTGTGCCAGGAGCACACATATTGTAAACTACAAGAAAGTAATAAATAAACCATGCAATGTGGGCGCTCGAGTATAATATAGTGAAGAACCTGAGTACACTAAGCAGCTCAACACACGTGAAGGTACCTCCAACCTTAACAATATAACATGCAAAAGAGTGGGGTGGTATAAGTAGGACAAAAGGTCACAACAAACAAGACCCAGTGGAGCGCTAATAAAAATAACTTTAACTCACCCTTGTAATAAGGGATATAAAATATGAGAAAATATGGCTTAGAGCCTGGGGAAGATAGGCTCAAATCGTAAATGTAGAGGTATTTTAAAGCAAATACCAAACTTCTTCAATAGCTGTATTGCAATCCTCAAAGAAAAGGAAAGAAAGGACAATGGACCAAAGTCCTAGTGTGTTATCCTTAATACCAATGTAATAATAAAAGAAGTGCAAGTACTTGCTCACCTTTTAGAGAGTCAATCCAAACTGGGCTCTCAGTATAATAGGCTATATGCCTTTAAGAGGGCACCACTCTTCTTTGTTTGCAGGAAAAAATAAATGCAGGTTGTGGAGCTCATATGAAGAATAAAAGAAAATTATTTATTATAAAAACTTACATAAAATGCAAATAAAAGTCCCATCAAATAATGGTTTAAATATGAGTCCTCGTCCGAGACGCGTTTCGCCTTATAGAAAGGCTTTTTCAATCGGTGTCCTGCTTGAATTTTCCCTCCGGTTAAATAGCCACAAGGTCCGTTCCTATTGGTTCCGGCCATCTTCTTTCCTTACTTCCGGCTCGCCAAATAAGGAGAGGGGTATCCAGTTCATCTGTTAAGAATGTTCGTAATTGCAGAAGTGACGTATCGCACTTACCGCAACGTCACTTCCGTTTAGTCACGATCGCCATCTTTGTCATTGGCAAACTTCATGTCTTCGAACACATCTTTACATCACTTGTATGCTCGGTATTGTGTGTAAATACAGACATAAAAGGAAAAAAAATACATCAGTCTAGTATCTTAACCCCATAAGTATATCTTCATAATTATAGTAAAACAATGAAACAGATTAAGTATAAGCCTGATATAATTCCCAAACACATTAATGATTATTATAAACATAAAAAAGGGAGGGGGGAACTGAAATATCAGTCCAATATGATAAACATTTGCATATTTCACTCATATGGAGCAAATTGTCATATTGACCAAATGCATAGGTTATATTAGTAGGCAGACAATGTAATAGAGCAGCAGGAAATGCTAGCAGAATGCTTGGTTGTATAGGGAGAGGTATTAGCAGTAGAAAGAGAAAAGTGCTCATGCCATTGTACAGAACACTGGTGAGACCTCATGTGGAGTATTGTACGCAGTACTGGAGACCATATCTGCAGAAGGATATTGATACTTTAGAGAGAGTTCAGAGAAGGGCTACTAAACTGGTTCATGGATTGCAGGATAAAACTTACAAGGAAAGGTTAAAAGGAACTTAACATGTATAGCTTGGAGGAAATACAAGACAGGGGGGATATGATATAAACATTTAAATACATAAAGGGAATCAACACAGTAAAGGAGGAGACTATATTCAAAAGAAGAAAAACTACCACAAAAAGTGGACATAGTCTTAAATTAGAAGAGCAAAGGTTTAAAAATAATATCAGGAAGTAATACTTTACTGAGAGGGTAGTGGATGCATGGAATAGCCTTCCAGCTGAAGTGGTAGAGGTTAACACAGTAAAGGAGTTTAAGCATGCGTGGGATAGGCATAAGGCTATCCTAACTATAAGATAAGGCCAGGGACCAATGAAAGTATTTAGAAAGTAAGGCAGACTAGATGGACCGAAGGGTTCTTACCTGCCGTCACATTCTGTTTCTATGTTTCTATGTTAGGGGATGAGGTAGGGTTAGGGCTAGGGTTAGGGGTAGGGTTAGATTCCTGTCATCATTTTCATTAATTTTCCCTCCCTCTCCTGTTTTGCCACTTTTCTGAAATCCGAAGCACTTCGGCACTTCCGAAATTCGGCACTTCTGCACTTTGGCAATTTTGTTCGGTTCAGCAATTCGGTTCGGTTCGGAAAAATTTAAATTCAGACCAAAACTAATTGGACATGTCTACTTTTTTCACATTTCGTTTTTTCACTTTGTATGTGTATGTGTAGTGTTAATAAAGGACTAATACTTTTAATAACTTCATTACTTTTAGAGTTGATTCTACTTCCACTGGGTATTCTATTGTGATTGGGACATACTTGAAAACGAGAGAAATCTCAATGTATCTTTCCTGGTAAAATATTTTATAAATACATTGGACACCCTGATTTCTATCTAGGGATCATTTCTCAATAGTATTACTTTTAATATTTTTGTCTGATGATAATTTACTTTTTCAAAATATAATCGCAACTAGGTCCTTTTCCCCTTAAGATCATAAATAGTCCCTGCATTGTACAAACATAAAAAGTACCGTAAATATAGAAAATATTTAAAAAAAATGATAGATTGATCCCTTGCACGGACTGTACTCCGAATAAGGTTTGGTCAGTGTGGGTGGCACCAATTCCACCCTGGGCACAACCCTTAAAATTATATATGAATCAAAAGTAGAGAGATCCCTAATATGGTATTTGAACAAAAATAAGGTAACTGGAATATACTAAACAGTAAAAAGTGTGTGAGGAAATAGATACAATTTAAACAGATTATCCACTTGACTGTCACTGACTAGTACAATTGTATTGTACAGTTACCTTATTTTTGTTCAAATAGGGATTTCCCTTACTTTTGATTCATATAAAACGTACCATAGTGTAATTTGTAAATACAGTAGTGAGGTACTAGGGTAAAACAGGACATGCACAATTTACAGAGCCATTTTAAAGATTGGCTTTGAACTATAGGTGCATTTCATCCACAAACAGGCATAGCTGGATACTGTAGAAGGTTCACTGAAACAAGACAATATCCAGGAGTGTCAGCAACCAAATTAATAAACCATAAAGGTAAAGAGGCTTTATTTATTTCAATATTGTTAAAACATTGAAGAAAATATAAAAAGAACAATTCATTTCAACCATATGAGGTGAAATCTGTCATAGCCACTGCTTATGCATCCATATATGCCCCTCAAATTAGTCTTATACACATATACACACCCATGCTTTATGAGACTTATCGTTGGTGAATATATGTATGAGTACCTTACTACCTCACTGCTGTGTTTACAAATTTCACTATGGTACTTTTTATTCATGAGTTTGTATTGATAAAGGGTCTATGTGCGATTATATATTGAAAAGGTAAATTATAATCATTATG
Organism: Pelobates fuscus; assembly: GCF_036172605.1. Lineage (NCBI taxonomy): Eukaryota > Metazoa > Chordata > Amphibia > Anura > Pelobatidae > Pelobates > Pelobates fuscus. The sequence goes on along the minus strand of NC_086320.1, from coordinate 212,013,767 downwards.
TATAATCATTGTGTGTTCTGGCACATTTTATTGTTTGGATTTTATCTTACAGGGATAATCTAGTGGGTAATATGAACCGACCTTATGCATCATACGGAACATGCATTAAAGATGTATATATATGAGAATACTTTCTTGCAGTATTTGGCAGAGCCAAATAGCTAAAGGAAATGCTCATGAAAGAACTCCTGAAATGTCACAACACTATTACTGAGCTACCCAAAATATAATAACCATAAAAAAATTGCATCATTTAAAAGATGTAGCAAGGAAACCCAGGACTATTTATAACAAGGGGCGATTACCATTAAGACTATTAGCTATCTCTCGAGGTGCCATACAAAGATCATTATTTTATCCTTATGTACAGTCTGTAGGCCAAATTACAGCAACCAAAATCTCTGTACCTGCCTGTACACTTTGTTAATATAGAAAAAACACACATTTTAATGTTGTGGCTTAACATTGTTTCTATGAGTGTATGAATCATATTGCATTATGGGAAAACATATTTCTTGCTGTGCTATCATCACACTTATCCATGTTTTTTAATATGCAAGGATTAATACAGACAAGCAGTTTGCTTTTTTATTATTCCACTGGTTCATTAGCAAAATCATTTAAAGGATCCTAAAGAGAAAGTAAAAAATAAACTGCTTCACAGTGAAGCAGGCAAGAATAATCAAGATAAATCCCTGTAAATGTAAAAAAACATAGCAGTAAAAAAAATAAGAGATCTAGTCTGCACATTCTAGTAATTTGGTGACAAATGGGTAGAAAATATTGATTGTTTAGCCAGAAAAACACACTGCCTATACTTGTCCCTTATTTTCCTTCATGTATTTGTTCCTTATCTCTTTAGATTGTAAGCCTGTTTGGGCAGGGCTGTCTTCACCTATTGTTCCTTTTATGTCATACATTATTTGTTAGAATTAAATGTTTGTCTTGTTTCCTATTGTTCAGTGTTGCAGAACATTTGGGCGCTATATAAGTAATTGTAAGTATAAACATACCCATACGCAAATGGACACGAAGAGAAGAGTTGGTCACCATGGATGTCAAAACCCAGAAAATACTCACTACGAATGGAGGAGTCCACCTAAAAATCAGCACCCAGAGATTGTACACCATCCGGAAGGAAGGAGGTCGGGGGCCTGATGAGTGTAAAGGCCACAGTCCTGGATGAAAAGCTAAGATACTGCAAACAACCCTAAACCAATTCTGTGAAAAGTTACAAATCCTGGTTCCAGATCTTTGAGAATGGACTAACGAAGTGAAACAAGGAACAACAATTACACAACTTTCAAACCAACCATGGCTTATACAATTGCGAATAAAAAAATGAAAAAAACGATATCTGAAGGATGAAGAAGACCATAATGGACACTGATATAAATAAGTGTATGGACTAATAATCTTTGCAGAAAAATCTAATAGAAGGAATGGGGAGTACAGATGTGGAGGATGAGACGGTAGCTATGAACAATATAGGGAGATACATAAGAAAAGTCACAAACTTTTAAATAGCAAAGGAAAAAGGGAGGAGGAATGAGATAAAAAAAAAACAACAAGGAAGGTACTAAGAATAAGTATTAGAGGAGTAGATTAATATTTGTATAAATCACTTCATCACTTTTTCACGAAGGAAAGTAAAATTAAAGTGAGAAATTAACAAAAAAAAGAAAAGAGAAGGGAAAAGGGAAGAATGGAATGGGAAGAAAGGGAGAGAAGGAAGGTTAAAAAGGGGGAAGGAAAAATAGAAAAGCAACACAGATAAAAATAGAATAAAATAAAAATATTATATATCTGATATAAATACAAAAGACAAATATAAAGCTGTGAATGGAAATAAATTTAACACAGTAAAGTACATATTTTCTGAGATAAAAACAAAGGAATTTATGATAATAAAGAAAGCACATCATGATAATACAGGAAATAGAAGGTGTTGATAAAAATAACATTTACACTAAGACAGCCACATAGAAGAGCACTTATAGTCACTAGATAAATAAAAATAGGATTTAATATAATTAAGTTACCTTAATTTAAAGTTAAGTAAGATACTTTTGTGTATTGTTTAATATATCCCCTTCCCCATTCTCTCGTTCTCTCTCTCTCTCTCTCTCTCTCTCTCTTTCGGTAAGAATATTTGACTAAAGCTGATAAAGAGGCTCAGAACCTATAACATAAGAATTGCTACTTTGCAGAATACCAGAAAACTTTAGCCTACCTTGACTCCCTATAACTCACTGTCAGCATAAAATAAATGGGGAAAAAGAGAATGAAGAAAAAGAGAAAAGAAAAGAGGGATGCACTTATAGTAGAAACAATCAATTCGTGAGGAGGATCAACTAGGGTTGTGCACTTTGCTTATGCTGTTTTACGTTCACACCCAAAGATGTCCTTAACTTTTGTATATAATAAGGAACATATCTCAATAATGGTACTGATACTGAAGATATCCCTATGAGTCATGGGCCCCATATGGGCAGTCCAGATCCAAAATGCCAGCAAGTTATCTCTGCACAAGAGATACAACAACCTTTTGACTGTGTTTGTGGGATCTGAACGCTGTTTGGCTATACTGAGCGCTCAGATCAAAGCTATCTGGGGATAGGTCAAATGTGTGGGTTCAGTTCTACAGAATTTTAGTTATGTATTTTAATGTGTTTAGTTGCAGTTGTAACTTGGTGATATTTTCTGTACCTGGAGATAATTGATTTTATTACAGTTACTTAAGCAAATTATCTCCAGGATAGAGGAGAAAATAGACTGACCACACAACCCAAATCTATGGAACTCTTTTGGGCAGGAAAGCCATGCTTGCGTCGGTCAAATAGGACTTCCACCTAACATTTAAACCACTGGAGGGAATTGTGTGATTTTTGCACATGTTTGTATATGGAGTATGCTGATTCAGAAAATGTAGTTTTACCACCTGACAGGAGGCTTCGTATTTTGCATAATCTTTCTTTACTAACTCCCATAGCAGCAACGAAAAGAGTGAAAACTGAGAACCAATCACAATGCAGTATAGGATATAAGAGGCGTTTCATATTACATAATTTCCTCTTTCTTTGCTGCTCCATCACAAGATAAGTACAGATTTTGTGTTATCCTCTCTGTCCTTCATACTTCTTACCTACAGTGATTTATATCATATTTTCTAGCTTGTATCATATTCTCTTACTACCTAGCTTGTATTTCTCCTGTTCTCTACTGACCTCCATTTCTCTGGGGCTAACCCCCTCTGTTTCGGGCTCTTTCTGCCTTTCCCTCACTTCACGGACCCCCCCCCCCCCCCCCAGCTCTGGGACACTTCAGTTGTAATTTCCCCTAACCCGGTTTACAGGAGGACTTAACGGCATTCTCGTCGTTTTCTCCACACCTCCCCAGAGCCAGACCTCTCTTCGTGGCTTTTTCCTGCCTTTTACCGTTGTTCACGAACGGCATTAATCTTACCGTTCATTCGCGAAGGCATGTTTGTTTGCCGAACGATTATCGTTCGGCAATTTCCCCGCGAACGCCGGCGCTCTTAGGCGCTCATGTTCGTCTATTCGTGCGGTCGAACGCCCGCACCATTTATTGGTGCTTGCGTTTGGCTACTTCTCTGCGCACAAACGCCCGGCTCTGCCTGGCATTTGTGCAATTCCTTTTGCCGCCTTAACTCTAGGGGAGGTACTAAACCTCCCCATTTCAATGGCTTTTCAGTCCGGCGGCCATTTTACTCTCTGCCAGGTACTCTGGAACACTCTTCAAGAACTCTGCCTTCTTCTCATAGCTCACAGTGGGACCAGGTCAGGTTAGTGCCTTGCACTTGAGGTTGGTTTAAGCCAGTTGGGCTATCCCTTATTCTGGCCAGGGTGAGCCCCCATTCATGTGCTGCTGAACGGACCTGTCCATGCAGGATTCCACTTTCCTGGGTGAGCACCTTACTCCGACCTACCAGTCACATATTTTCTCAGGTTAACCATTACCTACTACCATACCATCCCCTAGTCCCCAGGCCTCTCCAGTTATGTGTGCCCAAGTGCCCTCACACATATTCCACCGGATGAGCCCCAAGTGTTGATTCCAGACCATGGAAGAATCACAAAACCCCTCAGATCACCAGGCCATGATCACAGCAGCTGTGCTGCATCTATGGAGAAGGCCTTTGCTAAGTTGTTCCAGTCAGAACAGGACGCAACTAAGCCCATCCTCAAGCGGGCTCATTATGGGGTGGATTCTGAGGACTCAGATTCTTCCAGAGAACGCTCCCACCTTCCTAAACGCCACTGGAAAGGCAAGGCCATTGGACCACGTAAGTCTAAAGCAGAGGCCCCTGCTAAACGCAAAAGAGCCACGAGCCTGTCAGCCCACGGACCCGCTCAGGCTTCCTCTGGTTAGGAAGATGCAGGGCCAACACATGCACTTGCCGTGCTTGACGAATGGCAGGCGGCTCCGACCAGGAGGAATCCGGCTGGGACTCCGCTGCTAACTCTGACCCTTATCTCATAAGGGAAGAGACCCTGGGTGAGCCCCAGGACTCCATGGCCACGACCATGGATAACCCACAAGAGGGTACAGAGATATTCCTAGACAACTCAGGCCCCTGAATGCTTGATCCCAGGAACATTCACCATCCTCGTTCGGAAGAGTGGATACCACCCGAACACCTGGCCAGATTCATGCACTTCTGGCTCTGGACAAGGAAGTGAGGAAACGTATGAGGTCAGAATGCCCTCGCCCGATCCTACTAGACAAGGTGGCGCATACCCCCGAATTCAATCCTCTCATGACAACATTCATGTCCCGTGGGGGTCGGGACCCACGCAAGGGCGTAGTACGTGGCTTTAAAGGAGCCCAAGACAAACTGCTAGACGCCGTCGGGCCACTAGCAAGAATCATGGACATGGCAGATGACGCCTATGAGAGGGCTGACGTCTTTACCCCAGATACGGTGCGTGAGTGGGCACAAGATACCCGAGAGTGGGCACAGAGGTGCTTCTGCTTCCTCGGAAACACTAACGTGGCCCTCTCTTCGGTGGGGCGCCGAGCAACACTTTACCGTATTGACGACAAACTTGTCAAACTGGGGGATAAGGAATTGGGCCCCTTGGCACAGGGCAAGATGTTTGGAGAGGACTTCCTTACTGAGCTAAATAAGAGGGTCAATATTTTTATGTCCCTCAACAAGGCGCAAACATCAATGTGGAAAGTATTCCGCGGCCCTAGCACCCGAGGTGTTTTTGGGAGGGCTGGTCGGCAGAGGGGCCGTGCCACCAGCCGCTTCTGGCCATCCGGCCCCCGCACAACCGGGGCACAGCCATTCTACCCGGATTCGGCTACCCGACATCGATTCCACCAGTTCAGGGGATCGGATTGTGCCCGTGGCGGCCGAGGACGCTACCGGGTGAGATTCTCCAACGGTAAGTCACCATTCTACCCTACCTCTAACCTCTTGCTATATCTCATCATCCATCCAGGCCATTTTTCCCGGACCCCTGCATTACAGGGCCATGCAACGCCTCAAGGCCAAATTCCTTCGCAGACACCCAACATGTCTGGCTCAGGCTGGGGAGCAACAGACGGAACCTCCTCCACGGGAGGAGTATGGACCTCCCAAGAACTCTTGATGCACATCAACTGTCTGGAGCTCCTGGCAGGATAGTTCGCCATACGCAGCCTGGTGAAGGAACGATCCAACTTCTGCATCTTGCTCCGGATGGACAATGTCTCGGCGGTAAGATACATCAACCGCCTCGGAGGCACACATTCCCAAGCACTAGTAGAACTCACAAAGGAGATCTTTGATTATTGCCTACCACGCAACATCACGCTGCTAGCAGAACATCTACCGGGAGAATCCAACATGACAGCAGATTGGTACTCATGCCACTGGTGAGACGCCAACGACTGGCAACTAGATCCTCATATTTTCGCGATACTGGATGCGCAGAGGGGTACCTTCTCTCTAGATTTATTCGCTTCCCGCAACAACCGAAAGACAAAGGACCCGGAAAGCCTAGCAACGGATGCCTTTCTGCAACAATGGCCACAATGCGGAGCTTACGCATTCCCACCGTTCTCAATGATTACGAGAGTACTTCACCGGATCCGCATACAGAGGGTGATGCTGACACTCATCAGGCCACTATGGCAGAGCCAACCATGGTTCCCGGACCTTCTGGAACTGTCGAACAGGGATCCTCCTCCGCTGGTCAGGGAGGAACGGCTTCCTCTGGTGGCCTGGACTCTTTCCGGGGTTCCTGGCGAAGCAAGGACTTATCACAGGAAACTAGGGATCTCCTATGGGACTCATGGGCACCAGGAACAAGGAGGTGCTACTTATCAGCATGGCACTGCTGGACAAATTGGTGTCTGGGACGGGATCTCAATCCCTGTACTGCACCTATTGCCTCCATCATGAATTTCCTCACCTCCATATTCACAGCCGGAAAATCATACCGGTTCATCAACGTGATACGGTCAGCCATTTCAGCGGCCCATTGTCAGGATTACTAGTTGATCCAGCACGTAGAATTGTGTCACACAGATGACTAATAGGTAACATATTACCGGGCCTTAGAATGGCCGGACTTAACATACCAAAGAATAGTCAGGATACTTGCCGAGGTCAGGGGATACAGAAAAAGACACAACAATAAGAGGAAGCCAGAAGTCAGGGATACAGAATACAGGGAAGTCAAAATCAAAGCCAAAGTAAAAAACCAGAAGAAACTTGAATCAGGAACGCGCTCCTGGACAACCACGACAGGGCACTGAGCAGGATGAGAACTTGGCCTAAATACCCCTCCTCTAGATCTGATAGGCTGTAACTGGCCTTTGACCCCAAGGGCAGTTACCAGGTACCCCAACGGCAGTTACCAGGTTCCCATTTACATAATTGCTGCTCAGCATTAACCCTTCTGTGGATTTGGTTGCTGCTCGGCACAACTTTTCCTGCGTGGACAGTAAAATCCATTAACCACATTTTTTATAAGCGGATGAATACGTGACACCAATACTTCGGCTCAAGGGACACCTGTTGGTCAGGACCCGCTCATCTGTAGACTACTCCATGGCATGCACCTTCGGCACCCCCCGAAACCCAAATACTCAAGACTTTGGGACGTTGGCATTGTCTTACAGTTTTTACGGGACTGGCCTCCTAACAAGAAATGATCACTCCGCCAGCTTACGGCGAAATTCACCTTCCTGCTCTTCCTGGTCTCCTTTCAACGGGTGTCCAATGTACGTGCTTTCGACACCGACGCATTTACCATTTGCCCAGCGGGTGTAACCTTGCAGGTCTCACGACGCACGAAGTCCGACTCTTCCTCGGTCTTTTCGGGATTGACCAAGCTTTTGGATCACACTCTGTTTGCGGGGCCGCGGCCTCTTCCACTTATGCGGCAGGTGCCTCCCTTCCAGATATCTTGCGAGTGGCGGACTGGACTAGAGAATCCACGTTCTACTTCCGTCCTCTATCTAATCCAGCTTTTTCTCTGCTTTCGCAGCGTTGAAATTGCAAAATACAAAGCCTCCTGTCATGTGGTAAAATTGAAGATTATGTTAGCTTTAGTGTACTAATAATCTTAATTTTAATAATGACAGGAGGCAAGTATTTTCCCTCCCTATTCTCTTTCGTTCTTCCCTCCCTCTGTTTTTCATATATATCTATGAGCATTTGTTTCTTCTGTTACTGTATTAGTGTTTAACTTTTGCCCATCAAGGACTTAATGTATATATTCAATGTGGGTGGGCTGTTTAGTTAGTATTTTTAGACGGGAGGACGTTATTGTTTTATTAATTAATCTTAAGGGATAGATAGTCATTGCTTTTACACAACCAGTTTTGGAATCTAATACCTTTTATATTCTCTTTTCAGTTTAATCGGAAACCACAAGGCACTATTAAAGACTCCGTTCAAGGTTTCATCATCATTACGTCATTGAACATCATCGTTTGAACTCAAGACGTCCTAGTTTGGATCTCTACCTGTTTCCTGTTCAAGTTATACATGTTATTTCTACGGTTATCCTTCATTGTGGACTTGTGATGTCGCATTAGTTAAGAGGAAATTATGTAATTTGACACACCTCTTATATCCTATACTGCATTGTGATTGGTTCTCAGTTTTCACTCTTTTCTTTGCTGCTGTGGGAGTTAGTAAAGAAAGATTATGCAAAATACTTGCCTCCTGTCATTATTAAAATTAAGATTATTAGTACACTAAAGCTAACATAATCTTCAACTTTTATGGAGATTGTATGTATATTTTGGGAGTTATGAATATTGTATAAAACTGTATATTTTCCTGCCTGTGATAATTAAGTTAACCCATTGTGTACCGTAATTATATAACAGGCAGAGGGGAGGGTTTGTGTGTCCTAACTGGGAGTGTCTGACTGTATTGTATTGTGTTTGTTTGGCTGTTCCACAAGACCACCTGGGTGGTAACCTTGTGAGAAAAGTTGCATATAAGACAATAAACCCTCAGACTGTTGAGATTCCTGCTTAACCCTCAATACAGAACCTCGTCTCGTACTTGGGACGGGTTATTCGTGTGTTTTCCTATTCGGTGCTTAGGAGTATTCGGTAGCTGACCTTGTATTCGGGAAGGGAACATCTTTGGCGGCGTTAACCCCTTCTATACCTGGGGTGCCATTACAGTAAGTACACTAAAATTCTTAATGTTTAAAGAACTGGAACATTTAAAAGCAGATATAGGGCTTATTCAGAAAACACACTTCTGAAATCAAAAACCACCTTATATATACCATCATAAATACTCAGATATATTGTTCCAATGCACCTTGTGACCCAAAGCAAGGAATTGTGCTGGGTGGAGTCTATATAGCTCCCCAAATTCTGCAAGGTTCCTACTTTGTGTAATGCAGAAGATTAGCCCTAGTGAAATATGTTTTTTTTTTTTATTATTAATATTGCACTTATATTAGTGTGTGTTTGGGCCCTGGGGTGGGACACTTGGAGAGTAGGGTGGGCTAGTGCTTCACTCCACATTTTGGAGATTGTAACTGCAGGTGAGGAGCCTGGTTCTAGAGTTTTAGCACTCTGATTTACCTCACCTGAAAAAGATAGTTCATTGCAGGTGCTCTTAAGTACTCCCCTGCCAAAGAAGGAAGAGAGATTGTGTTTTTGCTTCCTGTGAGTTGAAAGAGAAAGCTGAGAGAACCTAAAACAGTAAGTTGGATATTTTTGTTGGAAAATGGACAAGCCATCTGTGCCGAAGTGCCCTTCGCCACTTGTGCCTGGAGAGGACTAATTGCCAGCCTCCTGCCCTGCGACTATGGCCCCTGGAAGATTTTGCCCTTTAAATACGTTATTTGGGCATAGTGGATTTTATTACACTGGTTCTGGCCCTTTACATGCTCTGACAAAGGATCTGCAGTTTTGCTATGCACTTCGGATGCAGAGTGTGAAGAAAACCCCTGTTTTATGGACTTAGTTTGACTGTTTTATTTCCCCACCCCTTATAGAACACCAGTTAAACCCTTATAACTGTCATATTTTCAAACTCTGTCTGACCTTATAACTGTCATTTTGTTTTCCTCTGAGGAGGAGTTGTTTTGCTGCATGAGTGCTGTTGCTTTTGTGTGATCATTAAACAGACCTGCTTGACCCTTTCATTACTCCACAGAATATGATTTCACTGTTCCAGAGTGCAGTTGCAGTGTGCTGTACTCCATTCAATCCGTTTCTTAGCATTGTACTTAATGATGTGAAGCTTGGATGCAGCTATTCACCTGTGAACTGTTTTTGTACTGATATTAGTTCTAGTGGAAGTTTGGAACTCTTAAACTATGGAATCAGCAGAGCGTTTGGCGACTTTTGTGCACCATGCACCTAAGCAATCAGTGACCCTGCTCTGTAACGTTACATAGTCTTCCGCTTTGTGGCTGAGTTTCTGCTGTTCCTAAATGCATCCACTTTCCAATAATACCACTTACTGTTGACTAATTCCAAATGTGGCAAACTATCACAGTACCACGCTTAAATTCACAGAATGTTTGACCCATTTCTTTCACAAATGTTTGGCTAGGTATGATTTTATACAACTGTGGCAATGGGTGTGATTGAAAACATTAATTCATTAATTAAGAAGTGTGTCATATCTATCTATCTATCTATCTATCTATCTATCTATCTATATATATATATATATATATGTATTTGTGCTCGGAATTTAAATACGTAATGGATAGTAACTGTGAGCAAAGTTGGTTGTGGTGTGCCGAAACCAACGTACGAGTGGGCCTGTAAATACAAGAGGGCAAAAGATAAATTTGAGAAATACACACTTATTGCATTTTTTTACAAGACCAAGTTCCTGAAAGCTTGGCGAAGCTCTTTCTCCGGCTGTGGAATATATGCAGTATATATGGAGGATTTCCACCACCCCAGTCTCTTGATGATATGGGCCGGTGTGTTAGTGCTAGAGGCTGCAGAGGCGGCTCCTAAACGGAAGGAGTGCCTGGAGAATGCAGTCGGGTTGTGTCCGAGCTTAGATAACAGAGACCTGATGTGAACCATCAATTGAGCTGTGGTTAACGGGTGCCCTTGTAGTGTTAAGAGTGGAGAGTCCGGTAGGTGACCGTGCAGAGTTGACCGTAGGTGGTCTAGTACTTTTACCGGACACCAGGCATTATCAGTAGGGAAGAGAGGAATTATAGTAGGGTGTAGTGACCGGTTGGTTTTAGTTGTAGGGATCGAAAGTAGGTAGTGATCCTCTATTTTAGTGAGATGTGATATTTTAAGGCTTAGCTTAATATCTCCTTGACAAATTACGGTGAACTCTCTAGGTCTGAGAAAACCGTAGAAAGCGAGATATATGGCAGATTTGATCACCGTATTTGTGCCAATGTCGAATGGGGCTGTGTCAAGGAGATTGCTAAGTGACCTGAAGATAGGCCCATCTATAGGTAATCTAATGGAAGTGAGTGGAGGTGAAATCTTTGATATGCCTTTCAAAACCTTTTTGATGAGGTATGAAGACAGGAAAGGAGTGTTGTTAGGAAAATAGGTGAGGCTGTGGTGCTGGACCCCCGTGAGATAAAGTTTAATGGTGTTGTGAGATAGTTTAAGGTGTAGGTGGCAAAAAGAGGCAAAAGCCACCATGGTTTGAATAGAGAAGTCACCTTGTAAACCGAACTCTGCAGTGAATTTATTAAATATATTAAGAGCCCTATTGTAAGTGATAGCCGTGTTTGGTGATAATGCTTGGTGAGTGAGTGCTCTAGCGTGGTTCAAGAGTGTGCTTAATCCAGGATTAGTTTGTGGAACCGTGGTGTCCTGGATGGTTGTAGGTGAGCCGTTGGGAGTGCCTGAGAGAATGCCTGAAATTGAGAACGAGAAAGAGCGTCAGCGGGCGTGTTGTGAATACCCGGGATGTGAAAACAAACTAAGTGAAACTGGCCGGATGCTGCCAACCAGGTCAGCTTGCGAATCAGCCGCATGATGGTCAGGGAAGATGATCGCCCTTTGTTAACGATTTCGCAAGCTGACGAGTTATCTGAGTAGCATTTGACTGCCTTGCCAGACCAGAGATGACCCCAGGTGTGTGCGGCCGCCACAATGGGATAAATTTCAAATAGTGCTGAGGTCTCTCTGAATCCTGGCAAGGCATCCGTATCAGAGGGCCAATGGCCCCTGAACTAGTGGTTCCCGAAAATGGCTGCAAAACCGGTATTGGCTGCTGCGTCTGTGTGGATGATGGGTGAAGAGGTGGAGAGAGGGGGGATAAACATGGAGATTCCATTCCAGTCCTTCAAAAACTTCCCCCACATAGCTAAGTCAGCCTTAGCGTGGTGGTCCAAAGAAACTGTGCCAGAGTCCGGAATTCCGTGCATCAGGCAAAGAAGTCTGGAAATGAAAGATCTTCCCTGCGGAATGATGCGCATAGCGAAGTTCAGGGATCCGAGAAGGGACTGAAGTTCCTTCCTAGTGCAAACATCATTCCGCAGGAACAAGTCTATCTCCCCTCTCAAACGTGCCAGTTTGTCGTGAGGGAGGCTAGCTCTGAGGTTGACCGAGTCCAGTTCTATCCCCAGAAAGGTCAATTTAGTTGTGGGGCCTATAGTTTTGGCTGGGGACAAAGGGACTCCAAGTGTAGCAAATAGTGCAGTAGTGCTTTTGATTGCTGTGGGTGATGGGGACCCTGGCTCTATAAGTAAAAAGTCGTCGAGGTAGTGGATAACGGAGTGACACCTGGTGATGTTCAGAAGCAGCCAGCATAATGACTCTGCGAAAATGTCGAACAGTTTGGGGCTGCTACGAGAACCGAAAGTGAGTCATGTAGAGAAGTAGTATTTCCCACGCCATTTAATACCGTGTAAGTGCCAGAGTGAGGGATGCATGGGTAGTAATTTAAAAGCGTTTGTAATGTCCGTTTTGTTAAGCCAGGGTCGGTTACCAGATGATATGATGGACTGTATGGCGTCGTCAATGGTTACGTATTGAAGTGAAAATTCGTCTGCTGGAATGAGTGCGTTTATGCTAGGAACAAAAGAGGAGTGCAGTGCCGATAAATCAATAATTAGACGTTTTTTATTAGAATATTTGTGAATAGCAATACCAATGGGGTTAGTGCGCCAGGAGGAGAATGGTGAAGAGGTGAAGGGGCCTATCATGAACCCGTTGGTGATCTCCGAGGCAATGAGGGTGTCTGTGGAGACTGGGTCTAAACGTACTGACTGGAGATTAGGGCATACTAGTGTACCGGTTGGAATGGCTACTATACCCGTGAGAAAACCTTTTTGAACCCTGTGGTGAGATAATCCACCAGATGCCTGCTAGGGTGAGACCTTAGATAAAAAAACAGGTTGTCGATGTTTATGTCGGTTAGTCATTTGTTTGGTGACAACCTGGCTGGGCACATGGTCTTTGTATGTGCCCTGAAACATATGGAGCAGATGTGCAATAATCTACAGGCGCTGAAACTGCAGGAGCCTGCGTTGAAGTTATTGCACACCTGCGCCTTCCCTAGAAAGGAGATGGGCCTGCCTAACTTATCCCGAAGACCACCCGATGACTTGTTGTAGGGGGTGAAAGTAGAGTGAGGTGTGAAAGTGGAGTGAGAGGTGGGGGTGGAGGTGGTGTGATCTGCTTCGACTGGACATAAGTCCGCCATGTGGGATGTCGAGTTGCATATGGCACAAGCCGGGGGCCTGAAGTGGCGACAGAACAGTTCTGTGTCCATCTGACCCCAGTTCATTTTAATATTGAACTGCTTCAGATGGGTCGCCGCCTTCGCTGACACTGACTTGTGGTAGTCATAGAAAGAGGAGCCCCCGTACTTGATGCCTAGATCCACCACCTTGTGCAGATAAAGGCCTAATTCTTCTCTCCTGTGGGGGTACACCGTGCAAATAACATCTCGATATATCACGAAGGCTATCCTGGGGTATTGACAATTTTTTATTAAGCCTGGGATCCCTTGTCTTGAGCACCACAGAAATATCACCATAGTTGAAAGCCTTGTTCTCAAGAACATCCTGAGAGGCTATGAGCAGAGACACCAGACACACATCCTTCCCGTCTAGGATATCTTTCTTGATAGAGTCAGGGACGGAGTGTGCTGGTGACTCAAATGGTGTAATGGCTGTGCCTGGTGCTGGGGGGGGGTATGGGAGGGCCTGTTTGATATGTCGGGTACAGCCGTGATGGGGACTGGGACTACCGTGATAGGGGCTGGGACTACCGTGGTAGTACCTGGGGAGGAGATGGCATTCTCCACCTTAGATAGCCTGTTATTGAGGGTCTGTAGATTGGCCAAGATCTCTGCCAGGGTATCCTGGTTGGCCGTGCTGTAGCTTGGTGGTTGTCCTTGAGAGCTAGTGCCTGGCCTAGGCTCGGGGGCTTGGTGGGTCAGTAGCCTATAAAGTTCAGCCTTTCTGGCTGTGGCCGGAAAGGGGATTCCCCTGAGCATAAGTTCGGGCGTAATTTTGGGAATAGTCCATGCTCTCAAGGACGTGGGGGTTGAAAGGGTGAGTGAATCGCCTGGAGACTCGGGTCTGGTTGGCGTGAACGGTATGTCTTCTGTCAGTTCTTCAGTTGGCATTGGTTCTTGGGACATTCTAAAAAGGAATTATTATGTGAAGATATATTCGTGAGGGAGTAAGGAAGTTGGGGGTGTGTGGGGGTGGAGTAAAAGGAAGAACTGGACTGTAATGCTAGATGCCGAAGTGAAGAGTTTAACTGTTGAATGTTTGGGTAGGTGAGGCCCTGCTAATGCCAAGTGGCGGTGAGAGGCTCTACCTATGATTTGGCTTATGACGTAGTTGCCACAGATGTGGTGTCGGGATGTTGGCCTCTCGGTGACAGTAAAGAGAGATCAAAACATGTGGCCGTGACAGGTGAGGCCCTGACTAGAGCCCTATAGTAGGGCATGCGAGGTTTCTAACTATGATTTGGGCGTGGGGCCATACCTCCGTGTTGAGGTGGGGTGGGGGTGGAATGCCTCGCGGGATTGGATTTCCTAATAGGGTGAGCTAAGGCATTAGCCTAGACCCTTGTAGCCAGTTTGACTGTATACTAAAGGGTATAGTGCGAGGACTGGAGAGGTATGTGGATACTAACCTTGACTGGTCGCAAATGGTCCCTGGAACCTTTTGGTAATATTAATGTAGTGAGTCTTGTCTTGTAGTTGTCCTCGAGGAAGAATCCTGGGGATTTAAGACAGATGTTGGTGTATTTAAACGTATCGTGGTGGCGTATGATTTGTATTTGTAAGGGGCGTGATGTGTGATCCTGCGTTGAGGGATCTGGAAGGTTTGGGGTGTGTGAATAGGATGATTTAGATATTTTGAGAAGGCTGAATGAGGCCTTGGGTTGGACAATGGACATATTTGGGAAGGGCGTAAGTACCTGAAGGTATGGCTGAGTACCGGGTCAGGATTTGGTGTTTTTCCAGAGCCTGAAGGCCGTAAGACCGTATGTCTGGGTAGAAGATAAAAGAGTTAACGTACCGTGGGCGTAAGCCTTTGACAAAGTAGTAATAAAAATTGAGACCATGTGAGGTCTTAGTATGAACAGTTGTAAGTTGGAATAGAGAACTATACCTTGGTTAGACGTACAGAGATTGTGTTAAACGTAGTAGGTTTTACCAGTGTAGAACCGGTGGAAGCCTAGGTAAATACTGGAGCTAAAGGTTAACCGAAGAAAAATTATAGTAGTTAACAACAGATGTGGTAGTATGTAATAAAAGCTTAATAGTTTAAATAAATTTTTTTAGGCCTAGACCTTGATGACTCAAAGTGATAAAAATACCATACCTGTTCCTGTAATAAAGACCTTGAAATAACAATTTTAGCGCAGAAAAGCGAGAAACCGATGCACTCTGTAAAACCAAAAATATGTGACAGCGTGATTATATGGGAAATGATTAGTGCATATGTCGATGTACCGGGTATTATGTTTAGACAAAGAATTTATTTGTATATGTTACGTATGACAGTATGAATTTATAGGTTAAATATATATATAGGAACCGTATGTTTTATAATGGTAGTGGATGTTTGTTTAGTAAAATAAATTTAACTGATTAACATAGATGGAAAAATCAAAAGGCTGGTATTTAAATAAGTTAAATATATCTTCAAACTGGTGAGTAGGTATCAGTAGTAACCGAACAGGGAATATACATAAAAGCAGGTAGAAATCGTGTAAAATACGCCTAAGTGCATACCGTAGCCAATTATAATAAGATTTAACTGAATATGTGTTAGAGCATAGTGTTCGAGCTTAATTTATACGAAATACATAGGTCCTGGTTGACCGAACGGAACAAGAGGATACCGGTAATAATATGGAGTATAACTGAATATGCTAATTCGGTAGATTACGTACGAAAATGTAAACGAGGTGAGAAAAGTGCCGCGCGTTTGCCTGTTTAGTGTGAACGCTGAATTGTTTGAATGAGCATGTAATAGTACGAGTAAGTTTAGAGGGAGCCTACCCCCACGTTTTTAGGCCCGAACGGCGGGAAATAGCGGAACGCTATTTCTTTCGCCTAACTCACGTGTACGTGACGGTCTCGTGACCGGAAGCCGGGTACCTCGACCGGAAAACCGATTGGAGGGCCTTGAACGGACGGAGAACTGTATCAGGACGTCAGACTGCTGGAAACACGAGAAATTCTGGCGGGAAGCTGGACCGGAAGTGCTGGTTGCTATGGGGACAAGACAATCAGCTGAACGGCAGAGGTGAGTAGGGGCTGGGAGTTTAACCCCTTAAGGACACATGACATGTGTGACATGTCATGATTCCCTTTTATTCCAGAAGTTTGGTCCTTAAGGGGTTAAGTAGGGGACTTACTCCTCCCACAAATTCAGGCCTCCACAAGTTCAGGCCTTTTAACATATATATCAATGTTAAACACAAATACACATACCCAGCAAGCCATAAGACATAAGTAGGATTCTGTGTAGGCATATGCAAATGACTATTTTGCTACTGTACCTTATTTGACGGCTGATGACCGGCTGCAGTAGTCCATGCCCCAATCAACTGTCATTGATCTCAATGAAGTGGTCAGAGTACAGTGGCCTATCGTTTAATTCCTGCATTGGAAAATATTGCTGTTTTGTAGATACTATAATGTTTTCATTGCAAGGCTAAATGCACTTGCTGCAATGACCAAGTCCAATACAATTATGTGACTTTCGATGTCCTCACACTTTGCATGAGAATGTTGCACATCCTCAGATAATTATTATAGGGATGCGTTGAATCCAATGCTTCCCTATGGGAAGCATTTGATTGAATGAGCATGGCGCTCACCACACATGCCATTCTCGTGCCCAGTGTTGCTCTGTGAAGCATTGGGTTGGATGAGAAGACAAAGAGGAGATTGCCTGCAAGACAATATCCATGGAGATGGAGCGGCTCGCTGCACAGAGTGAATGTCTATGCTGGAAAAAAGATTTTCCCTTTTTAAACATTTTTTTTTGGGGGGGGAGTGGGGGGTTGGGGGGGGGGGGCAGATGGTGAATCTAAATAGAGAGTAGAACACTGTGTTAGAAATACATGTGTGTATTGCTATCACCATAGTGTTCCTTTTAATCATCTTCTCGCTGTCATTCAAACCTTCAGTGTATCTGATCAGGGGAAATAGTGGGGGAGGCTGTTTTTGCACTGAATACTTGCACTTTCCATTAGCTAAACTATTTTCTATGTGTTCACCTGCACATAATATAACTCTTCCTTAGATAAATTACATTACTATCCATGTTAAAAGTATACATGAAAATAGATTAATGATTCAAATTCATCATTTCTTCAATGAAAATAGTGTAATTATTGTCCATTATTTATTTAAAATGCTGTACCTTTCAAATAGAATAAATGAAGTTATTTGTGTTTACTTAATTACTAATCAATACTTAATTACTAATTAATTATAAATGTCCCTTTTCCATTGCTAATGATGAGGGCTTGTAAACCATCATGGCAGATGTAGTTTTTCAACATATGGGGTTCTACCTTAGGTGCTACAACAGCTTTAATTCCTTGTATACCCTAAAACAATGTAAGAACACAAAGAGGTCCTTTGTGGTCACAGATTAAGAGGTTTTTTTTTAATTATACTTGTACTAATTATTGCATAATCTGTAAAAGGTGGTTCATGAGCCTAAAAAAATGTAATAAGTATGTATCTTCTGATCTGCACCATGTGAAAACTAAAGATATAACCCAACAGTAACCCTAATTTTGATCATCTTGATGTAGTTAAAGGATGGGTTACCTCACTCCACACTGCTCTGAGACCGTCCATAATAAAGTGTTCTGTAATGCTGTGCTGAATCATTGATGTTAAAGTTTTTTTTTTACATTATCATTTAATATTCAAATGTAAAGCTTTAGGGATCATGTTTTTTTTAGTTTGAACACTTTTTTTATTTTGTGATGATGTGATATAGCCTGCGGAATGTATGCAGTTAAACAAAATTATATGCACACACTGTGAATCACCAATTTAAGATGTTCACATGTAGACTGATTTGCTGCACAGTACCATAGTCAGATAATTAACAGACTTCCTATATTAATAACAGTCATTAAATATATTCTGAAGTAAATTTTAATGCATGAAAGGTGTTATTTTGCAAATGCCCACCCAGCTGTAACAAATTAACTAGATTAGTCACAGAAACACCTAGAATTAGCTTCTCAGGCAATAATTTACAGGAATTCATGTTTCTTTTCTGGAAAGAGCTTTCAATATATTAATTATTTTGGCCTATACAATTATTTGCCCATATCTGTATGCCCCCCAACTGTAGGAGGATAGTACTGGTTTCAGGTTCTTGTCCCAGCCTCCCTGATATTGTTCCCTGATGTCCCCCATCTGACGACTTCAGAGAAGTGTCCTCAGACAGCACAGAGTGAGCTGTGTGTGCATCAGTGCCTTATTTTAAAATACAAAAAAAAAAAAAAAAAGAAATGTGAGTATGGTGGCTGGGATGGGGTTTAGAAAATAATGAAAGAAAGGAATGTGGATAGAAGGTATTGCTTGGGAGTGATAGGGGAGCTGGTTGTGGAACAAATAATCAGTTGGATTGATATCAGGGTGAGAAGGGAGGAATGGCTGGGAGTTGTAGCCATATGGATATTCCAATTATATAATCCACAAGGACTAAGCATACAATCTCACTATAATCTTCCTCCCCTCGGTGCAGCGACCAGCCACTTATCAGAAACCAAATAGAAGGGATTTCTTATCACAAAACATAAACTATTTAGTGCTTTATTACTTTGTAAACAGATCCTTAAGAAAGACTTAATGTAGAGACTGAAACATTAACTTGTGTATGATGTCCTGCTTATAAAGTAATAAAGAAATTATGATTTTGTGAGAAGAAAACCCTTGTGTGCACTTCTCCTTGATATATATATATATATTTGTGATCAAAAGTTTGCATACCTTGGCAGAAATTGTGAAATGTTGGCATTGATTTTGAAAATATGACTGATTGTGGCTAACTTGCCCTCATCACGAGCTCCTGGAGGAGCCTGCTTGCTAGCCTCCTGTCTCAGGACTATGGGCCATGCTAAAAAGCTATTGAAAGACTGGGTACGTGGGATTCCCTTGGACTGTTCGGGAACTGAACCAACCCACGAACTGTGGACCACCTCTGAGCTGTGCGTTCGGTATTTCTTTCACATGGAACTCGCAAAGTTGACCAGCCAAAAGCACAAATCGCTCTGGAACTGTTTTGGGCATAGAACCATTTGTGCGGCCAGTCAGAATTTCCACACAATGGCGTTTTGGCTCTGTTCGTGGGATCGGAGCGCTTTTCGGATATGTTGGGCGCTCAGATCCAGGCTATCCAGGGATGTATAGAATGTGGGGGTTCCTATATGGGAAATATGTATTTTAATGGTTTTTCCTATTTGTTACTGTTTTTGCTGAGGCACGATGACCATGCACTTTGTGGAAATTTTGTGGGTGTGTTTTGGGGAGTGTCTACGATACCAGATTCTGTATAAATGTGAGCCATTTGGCTGGGAATAAACAGTTCTTATTCTCCCTTCAATAAGCCTCGGCTCGTGTTTGGGTGATACTGCGGTTTCCCCTATAACAATACCTATAATCACTGGCAGCAATAATCACTCTGGAGCTATCACAACTAGGAAGAGGCGACCACAGGTGATAGAAACCCATATTCAGGAGGGTATACGGCCACATCTGGTGGCAGCGGTGGGATGGTCCCCTTTCTTGGATCCAGAGTGGAGCCGCAGTAACCAGGATTGGCAAGGGACTCAGGAGAATGGAACAGGGTAGCTCTCGGGCAGCGCTCCCATTCAAAGAGGACAGTGACCTGGAATGGAGAGATGTAGTCCAGAAGGAACGCTGGTACGATGCCCTGGAGGGGGCCCAGCTTTGGCGGGAGGAGAGCCTTCCCAGTGTAGCGCACCGCTGGCAGGAACAAGTGGCCCAACAGATGGCATTTCTGGGGGAACAACCTGGGACAGAGCGGGTAAGGCACTTTGAGTCCCTGGTCAATAGGTAACTGATATTGGACGACTCGTACCAGAGGCTCTGGTGGTACGCAGTCCAGCGTACATTTGAATGGCCGAGGGTGTTCAGCTGGGCAGCAGTCCCAAATAGCCAACAGCCGGATGCAGTCCCAGAGGAGGATACAGGTGGGCCTTCTCCACAACAGCCTGGTGAGCGCCTAGGAGAAGAGGGATGTACATAGTACATCTGCTGCAAATAGGTGCCCTGGACTTACCTGTACCGGCGATCACCATGATCACATGACCGCAATAGGAGTCTATGGACCTGCCAGCAGGGGGACTGTCTGAGCTGTCAGGCAGTCCCCCAGGCTCCAAAAAAGTTAAAACCAATAATAAAATAAATATTATACATATATTATATAAACTAATTCAATGATTTTATAATGTATTATATATATGATTTCATTATATATATATATATATATCAAATACACTTATAATTCATATATATGCATTATATATGTATAATATATTATAAAATGCTTTAATTATAATATATTATACACACTTTTGTTTCATATGTATATGTGTGTGTGTGTGTGTGTGTATATATATATATATATATATATATATATATATATATACATACACACACACACACATACCTATTTTATTTATTTATATATATATATATATATATATATATATATATATATATATATATACACACCGTTTGTAGGTTTTGCACTCCAGCTTCCCAGCCTTATAGCCCGGTGCTTGACTGCACTGCATACACCAAAAATATATAGGTAGCCAGCACTCTAGGTCTTGTGAAAAAGAAGATTTTCTTTATTGAGTTGAAGGTCAACGTTTCAGTTCACATTAAAACTTTCATCAGTCCATCATGTCATGGTGAAAGTTCTAATGTGAACTGAAACGTGTGTGTGTGTGTGTGTGTGTGTACACACACACACACACACCATATGTATTTAACTATTAACTACATCATTATTGGATTTTATTAAATATAACCCTGGCAAGCCCTATATTTAACCCTGCAACTTTCCAAAACACCATAAAACCTTTACATGGGGGGTATTGTTATACTCAGGAGACTTTGCTGAACACAAATATGAGTTTTAGCACGATGATATCAATAGTAAAAGTGCAGTTTGTTTTTTTTTAAAACAAATAAAACCGCTAAATTTGGACAGTGTTTGTTACCAAGTGGCTACTACAAAAGACTGGAGATATCCTGGGTTGTCTACATTTGAAAATGGTATGCCATGATGGGGTTAATTCACATTCCCGGGCTACCATATGTCTCAAAAGGCAACATAGACCCAGCAAACCAATTTGGCTAACTGAATTGGGCAAGCCCTATATTGACCCTGTAACTTTCCAAAACAATATAAAACCTGTACATGGGGGGTATTTTTATACTCTGGATACTTCGCTGAACACAAATATGAGTGTTTAAAACAGTAAAACTTATCAAGATGATGAAATCACCAGTAAAAGTAAAAAAAGTGCGTTTTTTGTGTAAAAAAAAAAAAATGCAAAAAACAAATATGAATGCTAACTTTGGCAAGCGTTTGTGGCGAAGTGGCTAATATAAAAGACTGGAGATACCCGGGTTGTCTACTTTTTCAAATGGTATGTCATGCTGGGGTTAATTTTCATTTATGGGCTGCCATACCGTTTCAAGGGCAATTTGCAAAAACAGAAATTGGCAAATCTTATGTTTGACCCTGTAACTTTCCAAATCACCTTAAAACCTTTACTTGTAGCGGGACCTGTCTGACAACCCATGCCGAAAGTATAGGGAATTTAATTTGCTAGCACTATATTTAACCCTATAACTTTCATAGATCCCATAAAACCTGTACATGGGGGGTACTGTTTTACTCAGGAGACTTCACTGAACACTAATATTAGTGTTTCAAAATGGTAACTTGTATTACAACAATAATATCATCAGTAAAAGTGCCGTTCATGTGTGAAAAATGCAAAAAAAGTCACTTTTACTAAAAATATCATTGTAATACAAGTTACCATTTTGAAACACTAATATTTGTGTCCAGCAAAGTCTCCCAAGTAAAACAGTACCCCCCCATGTACAGGTTTTATGGTGTCTTGGAAAGCTACAGGGTTAAATATAGTGCTTGCAATTCAAATTCTCTGCTCTTTTTGCCTGGATTGTCAGGCATGTCAATCAAATTTTAACTAATTAAATCACATAATTATGTTAAAATATTACTTAAATATTACACATAGAATTTTAATATATATACATATATATGTATTTAAAGTCTACGTGTACACTTATGTGGTTATTTATGTAATTATATGTATTTATCTGTGTGTGTGTGTGTGTGTGTGTGACAGCTCAGACAGTCCCCCTGCTGGCAGATCCACAGCCAGCTATAGGGGGCCATGTGATTGCTCTTTGAGAGCAATCACATGGCCCCCGGGGGCCTAATTTGCAGTGGGAGGGCTGCCTGGGCTGTCAGGCAGCCTATGAAAACAAATATGAACAGAAAATGGGTATATTCCCACCAAATGAGGGCGCTAGACATTAAAGAAACAGTGCTATAGAGGAAGTAAGGTTAGAAAGAAAAAAAATCAAGATTTTATTTTACAACAAAAGAATATTAAAACATTAAAAGATCAAATTTAAAAAGTTTATACAACAGCATAAGGTAGTACTATTACAAGACCAGGGAACAAATGCACGGCACCAACCACTCGACCGACAAGTAGAGAGTATTCACAGCCCTAGGTCGCGACTCCCAGGGCTGAAAGATACTTGCAGCTGGAACAGTGATGGTGGTAGTGAGGTCTCTGGACTGCTGGATGGATGGCTCTACGCGTTTCGTCCCGTGTTATTATATATATATTAAACTTTTCATCACTGGATCCTTGCCAACATCTACATTAACATGGGCGCCTGTCCTCCCCCTCGTCCTTACAACACAACTGGCCTTCCAACTGGTCTTCTAACACTATTAATGCTAACCACTGGCTGGCCTTTGGCTCAGTGGGAAAATCCTTTTAATCCATACCTTAAACCTGAAGCAAGGATCTTATTATGGTGTTATCTGTGTGTGCTAATTTTAATTTCTTGTCACAGCAGGCGGAAGAAGGTCCTTGGCAATCATAGTTGGACCAGCGGTCCAGTGGAAAATGTTCAGGGCTGGTCCCTCCCCTGACATCTTTAGTATCATACCTACTAAAATAGTTAACTGGGCAGAACATAGATGGAAGCATAAACAGGGGCCTCTAGTCTCTACCCATGGCCCTTGTGGGGGCTATTAAGTAAAATGAAAATAGGGGGAAACATTGTGTCCCCTCCTGCCCCCTCCCATGCTTTGCAAGTGGTGACTGTGACAAACTCCTATCTCCAAGTGAGTTTGCCATGAGCTTGTGGAGGAGCCAGGATCCTGCCCACAGACTATAGGCCCTGCAGGGGAACCTGTAAAAGACTACCAAACTTGACCGACCGTTAGCACTGATTACATGGAACTGTTTTGGGCATAGAACCATGTGCACGGTCGGTCAAAATTATGACTTCCAGGAAATTCCTGAACCCCTTAACCAATCTGGGTGATTTTTGGAAATGTTGTTCACCCAGATCGGGGCTATCAGGGGATGTAACTTTATGAGATTTTATGTGTTTTTAAGGTACTTTGTGGGGTTTTATAAAATTGTATGTTTTTCTTTGCTTGGAGATAATTGGATTGGATTAGTACAGTTCCTGATTAAATTATCTCCCAAGCACAGGGGAGGGATCTATTGTTTGTATATTAGAGTGTCTCACTTTATGATTTTTTTTTTGGGTTATTCACTTTGTGTCCCTGTGCCCCACAAGGTCCGCCTTGGTGTTACCCTTGTTTGGAAACTTGCATAAAAGGCCAGTGTGCCTCCATTAAAATGCTATTCCAGCTTACGTTCAAAAACTGTGTGTCCTTCTATTATTGGATGGAAAGAAGATTTACTCCTGTGTCTGCTGATCCAGCTTGCAGGGGATTCAACGGGGAAAGTCCTTGTAAGGACTAGAGCTAATGCCCTATTCTGCTACAGGAAGGAGCGGTTCCAGGGCCCCAGTCAAACCACGGTGACTCTGGGCAGAAGTTCTGAGGTTTGTCCCCTGTTCCTGCTACGCTCTCTGGACTAGGAGAGGTCTACCCATTGGAAGCTGGATCCTGGTCTTGGGTCCAGGGTGGGTGGAGGACGGCTCTATGGTGGTTATGGTTCGTGGGCTCTATGGTGGTTATGGTGTTCCAGTACAGTGATTATGGTACTCGCAAGTACTAGGAAGCAGCGATAGACGGATGTACCCGGTCGGGGTACCAGGCGGTCCATTACAGTGACTATTAAAATAAATGGGGGACCTAGTTACCCCCATTTGCCTCACCTAATGGGGGCTCTTCTTCTTTCTTCCTTCTTCCTTCTTCCTTCTTCCTTCCCAAAAAAAGATAAAATAAAAATCCATAATGTCACATCACAACTATTAAAATAAAAAAGACCTGATTGCAAGAGAAGAAACATTCTAAACAAAAAGTAAAATTCTAGACCAAAAAATAATCCATTAGTGATGTACCGAACTGTCCGCCGGCGAACAGTTCCCGGCGAACTTAGCGTGTTCGCGTTCGCCGATGCGGGCGGGCGGACACATGCGCAGTTCGATCCGCCCCCTATTCATCATCATTGGGCAAAATTTGACCCTGTGCATCTCGGTCAGCAGACACATTCCAGCCAATCAGCAGCACTCCCTCCCTTCCACACCCTCCAACCTCCCTCCCAGCATACATTTTCGATTCATTATGAAGCTGCATGCTTAGTGAGAGGAGGGAAAGTTTAGCTGCTGCTGATTAGATAGGGAAATTGATAGCTAGGCTAGGGTATTCAGTGTCCACTACAATCCTGAAGGACTCATCTGATCTCTGCTGTAAGGACAGCACCCCAAAAAGCCCTTTTTAGGGCTATAACATCAGGCTGCTTTTTTTTTTTTTTTTTTCCCTGTGTAATGTAATTGCAGGTGCCTGCCTGCCAGCTTCTGTGTGAGGTTCACATTGGATACTGTGCCTACTTGCCCAGTGCCACCACTCATATCTGTTTTTACAATAGGTTAAGCTTTACATTTAAAATAAATATTTTTTTTTCACTGTAATAGAAGAGCAGTTGCCTGCCTGCCAGCTTCTGTGTCAGGTTGGATGCCTTGCCCATTTGCACAGTCAGTGCCACCACTCATATCTGTTTTAACAATAGGTTAAGCTTTACATTTAAAATAAATATTTTTTTTTCACTGTAATAGAAGAGCAGTTGCCTGCCTGCCAGCTTCTGTGTCAGGTTGGATGCCTTGCCCATTTGCACAGTCAGTGCCACCACTCATATCTGTTTTAACAATAGGTTAAGCTTTAAATTTAAAATAAATAATTTTTTTTCACTGTAATAGAAGAGCAGTTAGTTGTCTGCAAGCGTCTGGGTGTCAGGCCTACTTCAGCGTGTGCTCTACAGACCTGTGCCAGCGTGCTTTGACAGTTGCCAATCATATCTGGTGTCTCTTTAGCGTGCTTTTACAAAGAAAAAAGGTTTCCAGTGTAAGCTAATAGCAGCCAGTCAGTGTCCTTCAAGCGGCTCTGTCAGGCCTTCCTTCAGCGTGTGCCCTGCACAACCCTGCCAGCGTACTTTGACAGTTGCCACTCATATCTGGTGTCTCTATAGCGTGCTTTTACAAAGAAAAAAGGTTTCTAGTGTAAGTTAATAGCAGCCAGTCAGTGTCCTTCAAGCGGCTCTGTCAGTCCTTCCTTCAGCGTGTGCTCTCCAGAACTGTTCCAGTGCACATTGCCAATCATATCTGGTGTCTCTATAGCGTGCTTTTAAAACCAAATTTTTTTTTTCACTGTTATAGATTGAATAGCAGTTACTTGTCTTCAAGCGGGTGTGTCAGGCCTACAGTGTGTGCTCTGCAGAACTGTTCAAGTGCACATTGCCAATCATATCTGGTGTCTCTATAGCGTGCTTTTACAAAAAAATGTGTTTTTCACTGTTATAGATTGAATAGCAGTTACTTGTCTTCAAGCGGGTGTGTCAGGCCTACAGTGTGTGCTCTGCAGAACTGTTACAGTTCACATTGCCAATCATATCTGGTCTCACAGTAGCTTGCACGCATAGTACCACTAATCCCCCAAAAAATGACAGGCAGAGGCAGGCCACCCCGCAGGGGCCGTCGTGGTCGTGGTGCTGTGATTCCCTTTTGCCCTAGAATAATGCCCAGTTTTCAGAAGCCACGTACCCTGAACTTGAAAAGTTCTGAGGACATAGTTGACTGGCTAACACAGGACACCCAATCTTGTACAGCCTCCGCTCGGAACCTTGACGCACCATCCTCCTCCAGCTTAGCTTCAGGCACCTCTCAAGATACCCGCCTGCCGCCACCACCAAAACTAGCACCACAGCCGCTTTACTTGTTTATTCAGAGGAGTTATTCACACACCCGTTTGAAGAAATGAGTGATGCGCAACCATTATTGCTAGAGGTTGTAGATAACAGGGATATGTCTCAGGCAGGCAGCATTAAACACATGGAGGTACGGTGTGATGATGATGATGTTGTACCCGCTGCTGCTTCCTTTTCTGAGTTGTCAGATACAAGCGAAGCGGTTGATGATGACGATGCGTCCATGGATGTCACGTGGGTGCCCGCTCGGCAAGAAGAAGAACAGGGCGAAAGTTCAGACAGAGAGGAGGAGGAGACGAGTTGGAAGCAGGGGGGGGCCGTCGCAAGGAGCTAGTGGCACAGTCAGACAGCATGCATCCACCACCAGAATGCCGTCATTGCAGAGCTCAGCAGTGTGGCATTTTTTTTGTGTGTCTGCCTCGGACAACAGCGATGCCATTTGCAACCTGTGCCAAAGGAAACTGAGTCGTGGGAGGTCCAACACTAGGTACAACTGCTTTGCGTAGGCACATGATCTCACATCACAAACGCCTATGGGATCAACACATGAGTACAAGCAGCACGCCTACTCTAAGTCGCCATCCTCCTCCTGGTCTAGCATCTTCAGCCACGTCAACCACTGCTGTCCTTCTTGCCCCCTCTCAACCATCCGCCACTCCATCTCCCGCCTTGAGCAGTTCCCGCTCATCTGCCCACAGTCATGTGTCTGTCAAGGACATGTTTGAGCGTAAGAAGCCAATGTCACCAAGTCACCCCCTTGCCCAGCGTCTGACAGCTGGCTTGTCCGAACTATTAGCCCGCCAGCTTTTACCATACAATCTGGTTGAGTCTGAGGCGTTCAAAAAATTTGTAGCTATTGGGACACCGCAGTGGAAGGTAACCGGCCGGAATTTCTTTTCACAAAAGGCAATCCCCAACTTGTACTCGATTGTGCAAAAGGAAGTCATGGCATGTCTGGCACACAGTGTTGGGGCAAGGGTCCATCTGACCACTGATACCTGGTCTGCAAAGCATGGCCAGGGCAGGTATATCACCTACACTGCGCATTGGGTAAACCTGCTGACGGCTGACAAGCAAGGAATGCGTGGCATTGCAGAGGAGTTGGTGACACCGCCACGAATTGCAGGCAGTCCTGCTGCCACCTCCTCTACTCCTCCTACTCCATCCTCTTCCATGACCTCCTCGGCTGAGTCCTCTTGTGCTGCTGCGTCTTGCTCCACATCAACGGCACCCCCCCAGCTCCCCAGTTACTATTCCACATCCCGGATACGGCAGTGTCACGCCGTCTTGGGTTTGACTTGCTTGAAAGCAGAGAGTCACACCGGACAAGCACTCCTGTCCGCCCTGAACGCACAGGTGGAAAAGTGGCTGACTCCGCAGCAACTGGATATCGGCAAAGTGGTGTGTGACAACGGAAAAAATTTGATAGCGGCATTGAAGTTGGGCAAGTTGACACATGTACCGTGCATGGCACATGTGTGTAATCTGATCGTACAACGCTTTGTGCATAAGTACACAGGCTTACAAGACGTCCTAAAGCAGGCCAGGAAGGTGTGTGGCCATTTCAGTCGTTCCTACACGGCCATGGCTCACTTTGCCGATATCCAGCGGCGAAACAACATGCCAGTGAGGCGCTTGATTTGCGACAGCCCTACACGTTGGAATTCAACACTCCTAATGTTCGACCGCCTGCTCCAACAAGAAAAAGCTGTTAATGAATATTTGTATGACCGGGGTGCTAGGACAGCCTCTGGGGAGCTGGGAATTTTTTTGCCACGTTACTGGACGCTCATGCGCAATGCCTGTAGGCTCATGCGTCCTTTTGAGGAGGTGACAAACCTAGTCAGTCGCAACGAAGGCACCATCAGCGACATCATACCATTTGTTTTCTTCCTGGAGCGTGCCCTGCGAAGAGTGCTGGATCAGGCTGTAGATGAGCGTGAAGAGGAAGAGGAAGAGTTGTGGTCACCATCACCACCAGAAACAGCCTTATCAGCATCGCTTGCTGGACCTGCGGCAACGCTGGAAGAGGATTATGAGGAAGAGGAGTCAGAGGAGGATTGTAGCTTTGAGGAGGAGGAGGAGGAGCAAGACCAAACACAACAGGCATCCCAGGGTGCTCGTTGTCACCTATCTGGTACCCGTGGTGTTGTACGTGGCTGGGGGGAAGAACATACCTTCAATGACATCAGTGAGGAGGAGGAACGGGAAATGAGTAGCTCGGCATCCAACCTTGTGCAAATGGGGTCTTTCATGCTGTCCTGCCTGTTGAGGGACCCTCGTATAAAAAGGCTGAAGGAGAACGACCTGTACTGGGTGTCCACGCTACTAGACCCCCGGTATAAGCAGAAAGTGGCGGAAATGTTACCGAATTACAACAAGTCGGAAAGGATGCAGCATTTGCAAAATAAATTAAAAAGTATGCTTTACACAGCGTATAAGGGTGATGTCACAGCACAACGGGAATCTAACAGGGGGAGAGGTGGAAGTCATCCTCCTCCTCCTCCTCCCACGACCACGCCGGCAAGGACAGGACGCTTTAAAGACGTGTTGTTGATGGAGGACATGCGGACCTTTTTAAGTCCTATGCATCGCCACAGCCCTTCGGGATCCACCCTCAGAGAGCGACTCGACCGACAGGTAGCAGACTACCTCGCCTTAACTGCAGATATCGACACTCTGAGGAGCGATGAACCCCTTGACTACTGGGTGTGCAGGCTTGACCTGTGGCCTGAGCTATCCCAATTTGCGATAGAACTTCTGGCCTGCCCCGCTTCAAGTGTCCTGTCAGAAAGGACCTTCAGTGCAGCAGGAGGTATTGTCACTGAGAAGAGAAGTCGCCTAGGTCAAAAAAGTCTAGATTACCTCACCTTTATTAAGATGAATGAGGGATGGATCCCGAAGGGACTGACACTGGGTGATACATTCGATTAAAAAAGGCCTGATGAGATGAGCTGCCTTGGGCTAAAAATGGTCCACACGCTGCTGTATTTTAGCTCTGAATGACGTTTGACTTGCGTGACTTATCCGCCACATACTAGGGTTCAAGCCGCCATGTTTTAGGGCACTTTCTGCCTGTGAAACAAACATCAATTTTTCTGGCCGCTGCTACAGCAGCGGCTGCAACAATACCAAATTTTTCAGGCATGTGTACATGCCTAATTTTTAGGCCCACTGGTGCAGCACTGTGGCTTCAAAAACCAAACCAAAAAAAAATCCTCCAAGATGGCACCAATATACCAGTGGTCTAAGCATCTTCCCACCTTGGCCTAAAAAGGGGAGGTGATTCAACAATTAAAAATCTCTGCCATTTACACGTCCACTGATCGGAGACGCAGAAGGTATTAAACTGATATGAACAATACTAAACTCACCACTCCTATCTGGTGGCACATTAGCTTGCCCGCGCAGTGCCCCAAATTTCAAGTAAGAGGACCGACCAAGCATCTTCTTCCATCTCCCTGTTACATAAATCAATGCCATATCCATAGAAATTGTAGAGAATATCCAGGATAGTTTTACAGGGCCAAATCATG
Source organism: Pelobates fuscus (assembly GCF_036172605.1). NCBI lineage: Eukaryota > Metazoa > Chordata > Amphibia > Anura > Pelobatidae > Pelobates > Pelobates fuscus. The sequence continues at coordinate 211,983,801 of NC_086320.1, read as the reverse complement.
TCGCCTGTTGAAAGAGGTGACCTTGCTCGGGTCCCAGGTGTGCGGTTCCTAAAATGGCTGCCATATACACGTCCACTGATAGGAGATGCGGAAGGTATTAAACTGATATGAACATTTACTAAACTCACCACTCCTATCTGGTGGCACATTAGCTTGCCCGCGCAGTGCCCCAAATTTCAAGTAAGAGGACCGACCAAGCATCTTCTTCCATCTCCCTGTTACATAAATCAATGCCATATCCATAGAAATTGTAGAGAATATCCAGGATAGTTTTACAGGGCCAAATCATGTCGCCTGTTGAAAGAGGTGACCTTGCTCGGGTCCCAGGTGTGCGGTTCCTAAAATGGCTGCCATATACACGTCCACTGATAGGAGATGCGGAAGGTATTAAACTGATATGAACATTTACTAAACTCACCACTCCTATCTGGTGGCACATTAGCTTGCCCGCGCAGTGCCCCAAATTTCAAGTAAGAGGACCGACCAAGCATCTTCTTCCATCTCCCTGTTACATAAATCAATGCCATATCCATAGAAATTGTAGAGAATATCCAGGATAGTTTTACAGGGCCAAATCATGTCGCCTGTTGAAAGAGGTGACCTTGCTCGGGTCCCAGGTGTGCGGTTCCTAAAATGGCTGCCATATACACGTCCACTGATAGGAGACGCGGAAGGTATTAAACTGATATGAACATTTACTAAACTCACCACTCTGAGTGCTGTTATTTATTTAATTTTTTTGTGGTGAGGCTTTACAGGACAGAGTGCTTCTCCAAGGGACATGTTAACTCACGGGCAGCTGGCTCATCAAGGAACCAGAGCAGCTTGAACGAGGTGAACTTGCTCGGGTCCCAGGTGTGCGGTTCCTAAAATGGCTGCCATATACACGTCCATTGATAGGAGACGCGTAAGGTATTAAACTGATATGAACAATACTCCACTCCTATCTGTAGGTCCGTCCCATTGTGATTTATGCCCCCCACCCACCGCGCAGGGATGGGGTCCGGGGGGAGGATAGTAGGCCCCCCCATTGTGATTTATGGCCCCCACCCACCGCGCAGTGGTTGGGGAGGACAGTAGCTCCCCCCAGTGTGTATCATGGGCTTTGAGGACAGGTGTCAATCCATACCTGCCAAGTGACCCTATGTAGGGGGAACAGTCCCTATTCTGCTCTGTGTCAGTGTGTATCATGGTCTCTGTGGACGGTGAACAGTCTCTATTCTGCTCTGTGTCAGTGTGTATCATGGTCTCTGTGGACAGGGAACAGTCTCTATTCTGCTCTGTGTCAGTGTGTATCAGGGGCTTTGAGGACAGGTGTCAATCCATACCTGCCAAGTGACCCTATGTAGGGGTAACAGTCCCTATTCTGCTCTGTGTCAGTGTGTATCATGGTCTCTGTGGACGGTGAACAGTCTCTATTCTGCTCTGTGTCAGTGTGTATCATGGTCTCTGTGGACAGGGAACAGTCTCTATTCTGCTACCCTATGTGTCAGTGTGTATCAGGGGCTTTGAGGACAGGTGTCAATCCATACCTGCCAAGTGACCCTATGTAGGGAGAACAGTCCCTATTCTGCTCTGTGTCAGTGTGTATCATGGTCTCTGTGGACGGGGAACAGTCTCTATTCTGCTCTGTGTCAGTGTGTATCATGGTCTCTGTGGACGGTGAACAGTCTCTATTCTGCTCTGTGTCAGTGTGTATCATGGTCTCTGTGGACGGTGAACAGTCTCTATTCTGCTCTGTGTCAGTGTGTATCATGGTCTCTGTGGACGGGGAACAGTCTCTATTCTGCTCTGTGTCAGTGTGTATCAGGGGCTTTGAGGACAGGTGTCAATCCATACCTGCCAAGTGACCCTATGTAGGGGTAACAGTCCCTATTCTGCTCTGTGTCAGTGTGTATCATGGTCTCTGTGGACGGGGAACAGTCTCTATTCTGCTCTGTGTCAGTGTGTATCATGGTCTCTGTGGACGGTGAACAGTCTCTATTCTGCTCTGTGTCAGTGTGTATCATGGTCTCTGTGGACAGGGAACAGTCTCTATTCTGCTCTGTGTCAGTGTGTATCAGGGGCTTTGAGGACAGGTGTCAATCCATACCTGCCAAGTGACCCTATGTAGGGAGAACAGTCCCTATTCTGCTCTGTGTCAGTGTGTATCATGGTCTCTGTGGACGGTGAACAGTCTCTATTCTGCTCTGTGTCAGTGTGTATCATGGTCTCTGTGGACAGGGAACAGTCTCTATTCTGCTCTGTGTCAGTGTGTATCAGGGGCTTTGAGGACAGGTGTCAATCCATACCTGCCAAGTGACCCTATGTAGGGGGGACAGTCTCTATTCTGCTTTGTGTCAGTGTGTATCATGGTCTCTGTGGACGGGGAACAGTCTCTATTCTGCTCTGTGTCAGTGTGTATCAGGGGCTTTGAGGACATGTGTCAATTCATACCTGCCAAGTGACCCTATGTAGGGGTAACAGTCTCTATTTTGCTCTGTGTCAGTGTGTATCATGGTCTCTGAAGACAGGTGTCAATCCATATCTGCCAAGTGACCCTATGTAGGGGGAACAGTCTCTATTCTGCTCTGTGTCAGTGTGTATCAGGGGTTTTGAGGACAGGTGTCAATCCATATCTGCCAAGTGACCCTATGTAGGGGGAACAGTGTCTATTCTGCTCTGTGTCAGTGTGTATCAGGGATTTGACTATCTTTATTCAGATTCAAAAATTACAATTCCAGGAAAAATTTAACAAACATTTACAAGAACATGTTATGCACATCATAGAAACATCGTGAACCTCTTTAAAGCCACAAACTTAAGACAAAAAATACGTACACACAATGTGTAAGGGTTTGAAAGAATATTCTGAATCCTTACATGTTCACTTTATCGAAACTAGAAGAAAGGTAGAAAAGCCAGAGGCAGTTCACCTATATGAGTGGAGCATACAGTGATAATAATGGATACCTACCCTATAACAAGGGTCATCTAGTCCTGATATTGTTGCAGTATCACTTTAAATTCAGCGTATATATACATAGAAAGAAAAACATATACAGGGAAATAATAGTGCAAATCTGTATGGTAATTAACCGTTGTGCAGTGATCAAAACAGAATGCTAACTCACATTTTTAGAGCCCAAGATGGGATAGGCTCAAATCACTTGCGCTTTAGTACCGTCTGGTGGTACTTGTCCCCTTTTTTTGAAGCGTTGGTGGAATCCCTCAGAGATAAGAGATACAAAGAAAACGTAATAGGAGATAATGTAGTGTAGTAACTTTGGTTATAAAGGTGAGTATACTGTATCTTTAAATAGGTGCTCACCTTATTCAGAGCCAGGTACTCGGCTCTGAGTTTACCAGCTTGAGTGTCAATAAGGGAGACACTTTCCCTTCTTGGAGCAGGTTTGGTGAAGATCAGAGGAGACTTGAATTAAAAATAAAAATTTCTTTTGCCAGCAGGCAGTAAAATACAAACAAATAAAATAGAATAAAAAAATGTCCCATAAAAATCCTTCACTTCCGAGACGCGTTTCACCCTACTTGAGGGCTTTCTCAATCGGTGAAACCGATTGAGAAAGCCCTCAAGTAGGGTGAAACGCGTCTCGGAAGTGAAGGATTTTTATGGGACATTTTTTTATTCTATTTTATTTGTTTGTATTTTACTGCCTGCTGGCAAAAGAAATTTTTATTTTTAATTCAAGTCTCCTCTGATCTTCACCAAACCTGCTCCAAGAAGGGAAAGTGTCTCCCTTATTGACACTCAAGCTGGTAAACTCAGAGCCGAGTACCTGGCTCTGAATAAGGTGAGCACCTATTTAAAGATACAGTATACTCACCTTTATAACCTAAGTTACTACACTACATTATCTCCTATTACGTTTTCTTTGTATCTCTTATCTCTGAGGGATTCCACCAACGCTTCAAAAAAAGGGGACAAGTACCACAAGACGGTACTAAAGCGCAAGTGATTTGAGCCTATCCCATCTTAGGCTCTAAAAAATATGTGAGTTAGCATTCTGTTTTGATCACTGCACAACGGTTAATTACCATACAGATTTGCACTATTATTTCCCTGTATAGGTTTTTCTTTCTATGTATATATACGCTGAATTTAAAGTGATACTGCAACAATATCAGGACTAGACGACCCTTGTTATAGGGTAGGTATCCATTATTATCACTGTATGCTCCACTCATATAGGTGAACTGCCTCTGGCTTTTCTACCTTTCTTCTAGTTTCTACAATTTGAGGTGGGTGTGAGGGACCCCCACAAGAGTGTTGTAGCATCTACACTATTTTCAATATTTTATAAGCGCCTTTTATACACAGTTTTTATCATCTTTTTCATGTTTACTTTATCGTTTGTTTGATTTTTGTGAACCATATATAAACTACAAGCAGCGTGAAAACTATAAAAACTCAAGTGGCCATGCTGGTCAAATTAAATAGTATGCTTTACACAGCGTATAAGGGTGATGTCACAGCACAACGGGAATCTAACAGGGGAAGAGGTGAAAGTCATCCCCCCCCTCCCACGACCCCGCCATATCTGCCAAGTGACCCTATGTAGGGGTAACAGTCTCTATTCTGCTCTGTGTCAGTGTGTATCATGGTCTCTGAGGACGGGGAACAGTCTCTATTCTGCTCTGTGTCAGTGTGTATCAGGGGCTTTGAGGACAGGTGTCAATGTTAGGTGATTTCTGCCCTTTATGGATTAAAAGCAGACTCTGCATCAACTGTGTAATTTTCCATGGGAGTTTTGCCATGGATCCCCCTCCGGCATGCCACAGTCCAGGTGTTAGTCCCCTTGAAACAACTTTTCCATCACTTTTGTGGCCAGAAAGAGTCCCTGTTGGTTTTAAAATTCGCCTGCCCATTGAAGTCAATGGCGGTTCGCGCGGTTCGCCGGTTCGCGAACATTTGAGGAAGTTCGCGTTCGCCGTTCGCGAACCGAAAATTTCGGGTTCGCGACAACACTAGACTGGATGTGTGGTTTTAATGGATTTGAGACCATATGGGTGGCCCCTTGCCACTCTGGGGAGTGGCACATATCTTTCAGGTAGAAGTGCCCTAATTTGTTATAGGAACCTTTCTTCCAATACATTCCCATTACATACTGGTCTGCATCTGTTGGGCTGGGATGCACAATATTCAGGATTAATTTCATGGGTGTACCTCCTCCAGGCTTCCTTAGAGTAATTCTTTGGAGGAGGGATCTACCATGGTCATCTACCTTAGATAAGGCACTGTTGGGTTTGTAACCCCAGGCAGGCCCAGCATTCCACCCTGCAGCCCCCCAATGGTTACAGTTATGCCCCCATTGTTTGTCAACTACACAAACATAGGGGTCTTTTACATGTGGGATATCTCTATAGATATTTTGAATTTGTGACGTAGGGAATGGGCAGTCTACAATGTCACAGTAATCAAAAGTGTAAGTAGCCACACGGGTACATGAAGAATTGTACCAGAAGGTATACCCACTGGCATCTTTAGTAATGGCTACTTGTTGGGCCTTAATTAAGCTAATTAAGGAGATGATGTACCAGAGGCACATGGTTGTGCGGTATCTGCTTCCTCTGGGGCAGGAGTCTTCTTGCAATGGGAAGCGTGGATCCAATGTGGCCTGCCGGCCAACTTGACGGAAGTTGAAGTGATCAGGAGAACTTGGAATGGTCCGTCAAATCTTGGTTCCAGAGTGTGTTTCCGCACAAATTTCTTGACCAGAACCCAATCTCCGGGAACCAGGTTGTGGGTACCTGTGTCAAAATCGGGATCTGGAATTGAAGAGAAAACTTGGGCATGTATTTTGTTCAAGGCACTTGCAAGTTCAGTTACATAGTCTACTAAAACATCAGTTTGAAGCTGCAACTGTTGCGGGTAATAACAACCTAGTCTGGGTGCAGTCCCAAATAGAATCTCATATGGGGATAGTGAGTGCTTCCATCTAGGTGTGTGCCTAATGCTGAATAAAGCTATTGACAAGCTTTCTGGCCAGGGCATCTTTGTTTCTTGTGACATTTTTAACATTCAGGCTTTTAGGGTGCCATTCATGCGTTCCACTTTGCCACTACTTTGTGGGTGGTAAGGGGTGTGAAAAGCTAGGGTCACTCCCAGAGCAGTCCAAATTTCTTTAGTCACTGTTGCTGTAAAGGCTGGGCCCTGGTCACTTTCAATAACTTCTGGAAGTCCAAATCTACATACAATATCTGCAAGTAGACGTTTTGCTGTTGTTTTGGCAGTGATATTAGCCATTGGATAGGCTTCTGGCCAGCCTGAAAACATGTCCACTATTACTAGTGCATATTCATGAGGCCCACTCTTGGGCATTTGTATGTGATCAATCTGAATTCTCTGGAATGGGTACATAGGCTTAGCCAGATGTTTCAAGGGCACTTTAGTTGGTTTTCCTGGGTTGCATTTTGCGCAAATGACACAGGCCCTGCAGAAGCTGTTGATCAATGTTGTGATTCCAGGCGCTTCATAATACTTCTGTATGAGGGCAGCCATTAAGTCTTTTGACAGATGTGCAGGTCCATGTGCCCATTGGACAACTGCTGGATATAAATTCTTAGGAAGGTAGAATCTAAAGTTGTTGTAGTATACTCCATCCTTTAGGACTGCTCCTTTCTTCTTCCATTTTTCTATTTCTTCGGGGGCAGTTGTAGCTTGCTGTTCCCGTAAGATTCTTAGGTCAGTAGGAAGAGTCTGCAAGGTAAAAATAGGAGTTTCTTCGTGTCCGGACACTTCTTCATCCACTTCCTGCAATATTCTTGCTGCTTGCTTAGCAGCCTGATCAGCTAAGTGGTTGCCCTTTGCTTCATCTGTATCCAACTTCCCATGTGCCTTCACTTTCAGGATGGCCACTTCTTCAGGGAGTAGGAGGGCGTCCATTAGTTCCTTGATTGCAGAGCTGTGTTTGACTGGTGTACCGGCAGTGGTAAGAAATCCTCTTGTTTTCCAAATTAGTCCAAAGTCATGTGCCACACCCAGAGCGTATCTTGAATCTGTGTAGATGTTGGCACGTTTTCCTTCGGAGATCTTGCATGCTGAAGTCAGAGCTTGCAATTCAGCATCTTGTGCAGACATTGCTGGTGGTAAAGATGATGATTTGATAACTTCATTTGTTGTGGTTACGGCATATCCTGTGTGGTATTTTCCTTCTTCATCAGCATACCTTGAACCGTCCACAAACAGAGTGAGGTCAGGATCTGTTAGTGGATCCTCATGTACAGTTGGTAGGTGTATTGGTTCCATTTTCATCTGTTCAAAACAGTCATGAGGTGTCTCTGGGTCATAGTCATTCACTATGACCAGATCTTGAAATTCATTCTCCAGGAAGTGGCGTGGCCATGCTTCAAGATGGTCAGTTGTTGGGTATTTGGCAATGCCATTTTCCTGTAGCTGTGATTCATTCATTGTGGCCCATCATTTTGCCATGGGTCCAAGATCATTCCATGATCTTGTTTTCAGCTTGGTGACAGGGACATGTGGGACGGCAATGTCCCAATGACGATACAAGTATTTGAGTTCTGAAGGTAGAAGAATCAGGACCATGCTGTTGCCTTCAGAGTCACAGTAGAAGTCTTGTGCAGTGAGTTTCACCTCCACCAGATGATAGAGCTCATCTTCATAGCAAGGTTCAGGAGTGATGTTTGGCTTGTACCACATGGTACAGAAGGCATATCCTGCTCCCTCGCAGAGAGGTGTTTGTCCATCATGAAAGGATAAATCAGGATGCATTTTCTTAATGGTACCAGTAAGAAGGTAGATGTAGGTTTCATCCATGATAAACCCATAGTGGATACCTCCATCAGGTAGTGGGAGAAGAGTGGACGGATTGAGAACTTGACATCTTTGTATGGTAATGTTGTCAGGTAACAGGAGATGACATTGAAGACGTAGGTGCCTTGCAGGAGACACATGCTTGAGTTGTACTTGGTTGATGATGGCAGAAATGTCATGAGGGGCCAAGACAACTAAAGGGTGGCCAAGGACCAGGTCTGCAGTTCTTTCAATGAGTTCTCTTGCTGCAAAAACGGCCCGAAGGCAAGAAGGGGTCCCTCTGGCCACAACATCCAGCTGGCAGGAGAAAAATCCAATAGGCCTTTGACGGCCTCTTAACTCATTTGTTTGAGTAAGGACTCCTGTAGCATGGCCTTGTCTTTCAGAGACAAATAACTTGAAGGGTTTGGAATAGTCTGGTAGGCCTAGAGCAGGAGCAGATGCAATGGCACGTTTTAGTGTACCGAAGTTGTCTAGTGCCTCATTGGTCAGGCAGAATGGGTCTGACTTGAGAGCATCATAGAGTGGTTGCATGAGCAGAGAGGCTTCTGGGATCCATGCTCGGCAGTAAGAAATGAGGCCTAAGAAGGCATGTAGAGATTTTGAAGTCCTTGGAGGTGGAATTTCCAGTACTGCTCTGACTCGGTCACGGGTGAGATGTCTAGTACCCTGGGATAGACAATGGCCAAGGAAGATGACAGTTGATTGACAGAATTGAAGCTTGAGAAGTGAAGATTTGCATCCTTGGTCTGCTAGATAGCAAAGGAGATTAATTGAACATTTTTCTGTTGTGGGTATGTCATCTCCACAGAGCAGCAAATCATCCACATACTGGAGTAGGACAACTTCTGGATGGTCTGATTGCCATGGGTCAAGGATAGAGCACATGGCTTTTGCAAATTGACTTGGAGAATTCTGTGCCCCTTGGGGCATGACAGTCCATGTATACTGTTGCTTTTCATGTGTGAAGGCAAACAGGTATTGGCAAATTGGATCCAGTGGTACACTGAAGAAGGCATTGGCCAGATCAATGACTGTGAAGTATTTTGCTGAAGGTGGGACCCCAGAGAGCAGAGTGTGTGGGTTTGGCACAATAGGGGTGTCCAGGACTGTGGCTTCATTCACTGCACGGAGATCCTGGACCATTCTGTATTTCTCTGGTTCACCTTTTGGAGTCTTCTTCTTCACAGGAAATAATAGGGTGTTGCATTTTGATTCACACTTTACAAGAGCACCCTTCTCCAAGAGTGCTTTGATTTGAATTGAGATAGCTGCAGCTTGGGCTGGTTTTAAAGGGTATTGTGGTTTCCTTGGCAGCTTTGCTCCTGGAATGAGCTTTACCACCACAGGTGGAACTTTTAGGTGACCTATGTCCTCTGGGTCTGAGGACCATAGTTTTGCAGGAACAGCTGCCTTTAGTGAATCAGGGAAATTGGACCTCAGTTCCTTTGCCTTCCCATGGGGTTCTTCTAAATGGAGCATCAAAGGCAGGGAGCACAAGGCTGAGGTGTCTGAAACAGATAGAGGGGTAGATAACTCTACTTGTCCATCTGGAGTGAAAATGATAGATGCCTGCAGGCGTGAGAGGACATCAGCGACTAACAGGTTAATGGGGCATGTGGAGGATACCACAAAACGAGCAAGCAAGCTAGGGTAGTTGCCAACTCGTAATGGAGTTGTTAAAGGACTGTGTCTTGGTAGGCCATCCACTCCTACACAAGAGACATCAATATTTGACAGAAATGATAGGTCTGGCAGATCTTGTTCTCGCAGAACACTTCGGGCTGCACCTGTGTCAACAAGAAATGTAGTAGGTTGTCCTTCAATGGGTAGAGTCACAGTGGCAAGTGGCCCCCCCTTATCCCCTGAAGACACTGCCATGACAGGGGTTAATGACACAGGCTTGCCAATTTCCTAATCATCTGGTTCCTCAACAATTGGAACTGTTCTGGGGGCTTTGGGAACATGTGCAGCCTTTGTCACTTTCTTAGGTTCTGAAATGGCCTTTAGCACCACAATTAAAGCAATGTCCATCCTCGGGTTTTGTGCCTTTTGGAACAGGTCCAGAGCGGGACACCATGAGAGGAGCTGAATTGGGCCTTCTAGGAGTCTGGGCAGATTCCAGACCCCTAGCAACTAGGAGTAAGGTATCCAGAGGGACTACTTTATATTCAGGACGTGCAGCAATGATTCCCCTGCGAATGGAGTCTTTGACACCTTGGACAAATGAACCAGACAGCATTTGAGAATGGATCTTGTCTGTGAGATCAAATCCCAAATCTGTAAACAGTTGAAACAGTCTTGCATGAAACTTTTCCACTGATTCTCCTTTTTCCTGTACAATATCAGTAAGGCCAGCAGCCTGATCTGCAAGTTTGTCCTTAGCCCATTCCTTTAGCTGGTTGCAGAATGCTACTCCGGAGGGGTAATCAATGTCACTTATAAGCAAATCTGTACTGAGGTGGCGGGCAATGCTAGGCCAGTATGCATCTCCGGCTTTGATAGCACAAATGCTCAGTAAATCACGCCATGCAGCGGAATAAGTCTTTTGAATCTGAACTATCCCTCGGTAAAAAGGCATAGGTTGCTTTTCTCTGTCAGGGAGTGATTTCATCAGAGCACTTGCCTGAGTAGGATTAAAAGCTACATATTTAGGAGGGGCCCGATCTCCCCGGCCCGTATGTCCGAAAGGATCATCGAGGGAACGGCGAGGTGGAGGCCCCGTGGCATCCTGTGAGCCCTGGGATCCCTCCTCATCTTCGTCTGTGACGAGTAATGGGGCCATTTGAGGTGTCAGAACCGGGGGAAATGAGGGAATCCCAGATGCTGGGGTGGTCAGTGGATTATGAGCTTGGGGTGAGTAGTCACCGGGAAGTACCGGCATTAGGGGTGCTGGATGACTGGGGGCCGCCATATTGGAGGCGTGAAAGGAAGCTGCGTTAGGGTTAAGGGAGGTAGTGGCGGCCATGTTGGATGTGGGCACATCCGGGGTAGACTGTGCCGGATTGGGCGTGACCGGGGTCTGGGGAGTGGCTTGGGGAAGGAAGTAGGCTTGGTTTGGATAGGGCAGGGCCATGTGATAAGGGAAGGGGTATGGCCAGGCCATCTGGGCAGGGGCTGAGGTGGAACCTGGGGAGGGCGGGTTAGTTGGGCAGGGATTAGGGAAGGAGGTGGGACATCCGGGGTACGGAAATGAAGCTGAAGAGGTGGGAACTTTGGCTGTGGGAGGAGTGGGAAGGAGAGAGATTAGCAGAGGCAGGTGTAGTAGGAGGGACCGGAGTGGGTGTAGTGGGATTGACAATAGCAGGTGAGGAGGGGTTAGAGAACTGGGTGGATGCAAGTGGGAGGGTAGGATTATTGATGGAGAGAGAGCGTAGGGAAGGAATGGCGGATGAAATGTTAAGATTAGGCAGAGAAGGTAGTGCAGGGATGAATGAGGATGATGGGAATGTTAGGGATGATGATGGGGAAAATAATGATCCATCAGAATTCAGGACCGGACAAACAGGGGAAATGACGGGATGGGTGATGGGAGGATTGGGAGTGGGGAACATGGTCAGCTGGCTGTCACTTATTGCTGACTGAACCTTGGGAATGGACATCCCCTGGGCGCCATTTTGGGGCACTGGCTGAGGGAATGCCCCAGCAACATAATTATTATGATATACATACAATTTGACACCTTTGTGATCTATTTCTTCCTCAACCCAACCTTCCTGCTGAATAGCTTTTGCTACTCTATACCAGGCTTCTGCAGTACGTAATAAATCATTATCTGTAAGCTTGCCTTTCTTCTCTGTCAGTAATCTACGCCAGCTTTCTGGCTGCAATCTACCACATGAAGGCACAGCAATTTTACACACTTTAGCAATCTTTTCAACTCCCTTAACCATCTCTTCACCCTCTCTATCTTCAACTAGATCACATGCTAACCAGCCCTTACCGGGCTTACCCAATCCCTGTCCCATATCCCCCTATAAAAGGCGTCCCAGATATAGGGAAAGGAAGATGAAACAGAGTGTCTACAATGCTCGACTGCCACTCAGAAGGGTGGGTCCCCCCAAGTGCGTCTTCCCAAAACGTAGACTAGTCACTAATTCCGCCTACCCAAGCTAGCCACGGATTGGAGCGAGGTGAGAAGTGTGTGACCAATCACTTCTCTCACAAGAGAAATAGGAGTGGAAAGTGTAAATAACACAGGAAGTAGAGTAAAAAGTAAAAGTAAAGTGAAAGTAGAGACAGACACAGGAGTTTGAATGACTCCCAATTAAAAACAACAATTCAATTGAAATACAGTGCATGCATCACAGTTCAAATAAATTCAACAGTAATCCCTTTCCTTTACTCCTGTGACCAAAGCCACCTCCCTCAACCTCGTAGTGTCCCCGCTCGGAGAACAACTTTCGTAAGTTTCACTACCAGCGGCCACAGGAAACAGCAACCATCTCCGACCCGAATCCTGTATAGGCTCCCTTGTTACAGCAGTCCACTAAGTGTGGCCACCACTATCCTCACCCCCGTAGCGCCCCTACGGACCCACCGGTAAGTCTCACTACCACGTAGTGCTGGAGACAGCAATGCCTGCTTGAATCCACCCGCCACAAATAAAATTGGAATTCCACCAGCCTCAGCGCTCGAAGCTGGAGGGTACCACCTCTCTGCAAGCAGAGTTATGTGCACAATGAGGCTAGCTAGGCTATCAAAGTGACACCATGGGGAATCCCCAGGAAGCAATGAGTCTACACCCCTCCACAGATTCCTCCCTCCTCTTTTTCCTTACTGCTGCAGCTACCCAGCACCTAAAAGAGGTAAACAGGCAAAGAAGACCCCCAGGAAATCTTCCACAGGTCCACCCCCCTTTTTCCCTGCAGCCACAGCCACGTGGCTCCTAAAAGGAGTAAACAGGCAACAGAGGACCCCCAGGCAAACTACCACAGGTCCACCCCCCTTTATCCCAAAAGGGGTAAACAGGCAAACAGAGGACCCCCAGGCAAACTACCACAGGTCCACCCCCCCTTTATCCCAAAAGGGGTAAACAGGCAAAACATGTCTTTCTATGGAGAAGATATATTGATGACGTCCTCATTGTCTGGAAAAAAATCCTCAATGTGAATGATCTCAACCTTAGATTCACTATGGAGATAGGTGCTCCATCACTTAACTTTTTGGATTGTACACTCACAATAACAGAGGAGCTGGTGCTAAATACCATTCTCTACCGTAAACTGACTTTAACCGACAACATGCTCAGATGGGAAAGTTATCATCCTACTTTCCTCAAGAGAGGTATTCCAGAAGGACAGTATTTGAGGTTGAGGAGAAACTGCTCTTCTACTGAAGACTTTAAGCAGAAGGCTATACAGCTCAGTATAAGGTTTAAGGAAAGGTGGTATCCCAGTAGATGCTTAAAACAAAGAGCTCTACTCTGTGAATGTGAAACACTATTGTGCAAATAGGTTAAGCAGGATTCCCCAAACAAATTAGGTGTGTAGTAAATTATGACGCTGGTTGGGATGTTGCTAAAAGAACCCGGGAAAGGTTTTGGCCACTCCTGACACAGGATCCACATTTGACGAATGTAGTCTCCCCAAGAGTCTCGCTCATGGCTAGAAGGGGCAAAAATATAATAGAGATGCTGGTACCGAGCCGTCTACCTACACCCAATACAGTAAGAAACTGGATCACAGTACATGGCACATATCAGTGCGGTTGCTGTGTAGCATGTCGCTACATGGCAAAAGGATCTAAGGTACTTACAGACCCGACTGGCACTGTATCCCAATTAAGCAGTTTTTTAACTGCAACACCTCTGGGGTGGTTTATCTACTGACATGTGAATGTGGCCTAACATATGTGGGTAAAACCATACACGCCCCTGAAAAGGAGGGTTATGGAACACATCCACTCGGTGACAACCTGTAAGAATACCCCTGTCGCTAACCAAGTCAGATTTCATCATTAAGATTTACCCAAAGGCATGAAATTTGTCAGTATTGAAAAAATTCAGTTGGGAAAAAGGGGAGGATGTCTGGATCAGGCTCTAAAAAAGAGAGAGTGTTTCTGGATCCATAAACTGGATACCCTATTACCAAAAGGGTTAAATGAGGGTTTTACGTTTACCCCATTCATTGACCCATAAGAGCAATATTCTAAATAACATCGTAACAAGATATTAGGTTTGTAAATAAATGATTTAGTTTCAAATTCACATATCAATTATTAGGTACATAAGTTTCTTTAGCTGATTTTACTAACAATGTGATGCCTTAAAATGAATCTAATGTGATCAGATGGAACATATATGGACCATAAGGGATTAATTGAGGATTGTACAGTAACTCTCTAGTCATTTTGATGAATTAAAAGGATTATTGTTACACACAGGTGGTTAGCACTGTACAAAATCCAAATTAATACACCAGGGATGTGGGTGTCGGGAAGGCATCTAATATGCCTCTCACACACACCTATTATCTCAATATAGACAACTTATCCCAGGGGCTGAGACTCCATCCATCTAAAAGATGGAGAGAATGGTACATATTCAAAAAGAATAGTCCAGGGATGCGGGTGTTGTGGCGGTACCTTTTTAATATGCCTCTCCAACACACTGGCATTATCTCTATAGGGATAAATGTTCTCATGGACGGAGAGAGTAATACCTGTCACGTACTAGGCGGATAGTGGGAGTTTTCATACAGTATTTGTACCGGTTGATCGGGTTGCTTTGGCAATTTTAGTTTATGCTAATTAATTATATCACCACTATCAGGATATATAAACAGACCTTTATCTCTCTGCCAGTTAGACTATGAGGTTGTAATCGTGCATATTTATACTCAGCGGTACAATATAATCTAAAGATAAGGCAGGCCATAGGCGTGTCTTCTCTTACAGAACGCTCCAATAGACCCACTCATCATGGGGTGTTGATGCTGTGACGTACCCCCCTGAGATACAATCCTCTCAGGTCCACCCACTGACACGTTTATAGGCGTGCCCGGTATGCGGAAGTAGGTTGTAAGTATGGAGCTTTTTTCTGATTAAAATCAAGGCGCGAAAAGCGGCATACACCCTGTACCTGATTGGTCCATGTTGTTTCATTCCACTTTTAAATAGCCACACAGGTTAGTGTACCTTGTTAATGCCTCAGACGAAGGCAATTTAGTAGCGCCGAAACATGCGTTAGGTTTTACTTTTTTTTTTTTTATTCACGCCACATTTTAGTTTGGAACTTTTTAGTTATGGTGTGAGGATTCATATAGCATTCCATGAGGGACAATTTTCTTTAATGGGGTACATTTAGGGCATCTTGTGCAGAAAGCAATGAATGGATGGATGATGCTTTTTGTCTATGTAGTTTACAGCCTTCACTGTTTTGATCTACTCAGCTAGCTGCCTACAAGTTATTTTTAGATACAATAGGCTACTCTGTCTAGTTGTTAAATCATTTACATGGCAGTAGTACAAGACTGATTGGGTGGGGACCATACCTTTGTAATTTAATTTTGTCATTTCATTTGTATAATGTTTCTAGATAGCGACCTGGAAGTCATATTTTTTCATAGTTAGTAGTCATGGGAAGAGAGCTGGTCTGCCCCTTTAGGGTCCCCGAAGGTGTAAAGATGACCTCTGCAAAGTATGTGGAGTTTCTGACTGACCACTTTCTTCCCTGGTACAGAAGGAAGAACTATGCTTTCCGTAATAAAATCATCTTCATGCATGACAATGCACCATCTCATGCTGCAAAGAATACCTCTGCATCAATGGCTTCTATGGGGATAAAAAGAGAGAAAGCCATGGTGTGGCCTCTATCCTCCCCTGACCTCAATCCTATTGAGAACATTTGGAGCATCCTCAAGCAAAAGATCTATGAGGGTGGGAGGCAGTTTACATCCAAACAGCAGCTCTGGGAGGCTTTTCTGACATCTTGCAAACAAATTCAAGCAGAAACTGTCCAAAAACTCACAAGTTCAATGGATGCAAGACTTGTGAAGCTGCTATCAAATAAGGGGCCCTATGTTAAAATGTAACGTGACCTGTTAAAATGTTTAAAAAGTTAAAATGTTGTTATAAGTTTGATTGAAATAGCTTTTTATTTCAGTAAATATGCTGCAAACACAACAAATGACAATATGTTATTTGCATCAATTATTTGGGTAAATGAGAAAAATATAATTTGCATAATAATTTGGAACAGGGTGTATAGTCCTGTTTATAAATAGATTTCCGGGCAATGGTTTGTATTGGTCCCAGATATAATTGCTTAACATCCCCTCTGAGGGGCCATTTTTATAAACTAAAGAGGTTTAAATTTATTAAACTTTCTTCATAACTAAAATGTTCTATTCCTTTTATTAATTCTGTAGCCCACCTCTGCAATTTTTCTAGCGCCGTAATAGCCTTGTTTAGAACAGGTGCCCAAAACTACACATTATATTTAAAATGTGGTATTACCAATGATTTATAAAGAGGCAAAATTATATTCTTACCCTGAGAATGTATGCCCTTTTTATACAAGCAATACATTACTGGCTTTAGCCAATGCTTATTGCTATTGCACATTTTTGTCTAGTTTGTTGTCTATAACAATTCCCAAATCCTTCTCCTGTACTGTTATTTCTAATTCACTACCATTTAGGGTGTAAGTTGCTTGTGCATTCTTTACCCCGAAGTGCATAACTTGACATTTTTCTACATTAAATGTAATCTGCCATTTGAGTGCCCAGCACCCCGATCTATCTAAATCCATCTGCAGCAATCTTGCTCACATTGTGTTACTTTACATAGTTTTGTGTCATCTGCAAACACTGGGACATGACTTTTAATGCTCATTTCAATATAATTAATAAATATGTTAAATAGAAATGGTCCCAGAACAGAATCCCGAGGGGCACCACTTACCACCAGCTTGAAAATTTACATTAAATGACAACTCTCTCTACTCTATTTTAAGCCTATGTTCTATCCAACAACAAGATTTTCATCTAGACCAATTTGTTTGAACATTAACCTATTGTGTGGAACCGTATCAAAAAAGTAGATCACATCTACTGCAACATCCTGATCTATACTTCTACTTACTTCTTCGAGAAATGTAATTAAGTTAGTTTGATATTGTAGCGTTACTCACCTTTCCCAGGGGCCGGCCGCGGTCCTCTCTTCAAGCCGCGCAAGGTCCTGCGGCTCATCCGACGCTTCAGACAGGAAGGCGGGCAGTGACCGCGAGATTGGGTCACATGTCCCGCCTGAATCTAAGAGCGCGCCGCGAGTCTCGGGCGCGCTCTTAAAGAGACAGTGAGAGCCTAAATTGCCAAAAGGCTCCCATTGGCCCCTGTCATCCCACACACCCCATACACTTACCTGTTGGGGGTGTGGAAGTGACAGGAGCCAATCACATTAGTTTTGAACCTATTTATTTATTTATACTTACCCTTTTCCCTTAGTTCCTTGCCCTATCGTGGTTTCTGCTACAGTTCCCTTTAGCGCTTGTTGTGTTCAGTTGTGTTCCTCCGTACTTGACCTTGGCTTTGTATTCTGACTTCGTTTTCGCATTTTCCTTGTCTGTTCTGTTTGCCGGCTTGCTGTTTCCTGTGTACCAGACCCCGGCTTGTCCTCGTTTACGCTGTCTCTTTGTGCCCTTGACCTCGGATTGTTCCTGACTCTGTACTTCTCCTATATACGTCGAGTCCGGCCATTCTAAGGTCCGGTAGACGTATCTCTCCTCTGTTCTGCCTTCTGTTTAGCTGGATCCTGCGTGTAGGGGTATATTCTCGTTACAGATATGTCCCATGTTTCATAAAACCATGCTGATTTTGCTCACAACAATGTTCTCCTCAATGAATGCCTAAATATTATTCCTTAATAACCTTTCAAATGCTTTCCCAGCGACAGAAGTTAAGCTCACACTGCTAAAATTTCCATGCAAGGATTAGCAACCTGTTTTGAATAAAGGGAACACAACTGCCTTTTTCCAATCCTCAGGTATAAGTGCTGAAAGGAAAGATTCTTAAAATATTAAAAACAGAGGTTCACTTATTTCCACACTTAGTTTCTTATGTACAAGTGGGTGAATACCAAAAGACAGACCCTGGAGCTTTATTTATACTAACTTATTTTAGTTTCTGCAGTACCTTCACAAGTTTTCTGCACATATTTGTGCAGCAATCATTTCCATACCTCTAGCCATACGTCCTTCCTTAAGATATACTTAAGATAAACTCCATCCCAGTTTTTCAGAGTACCTACACTTTACATTTTTTGTTTTAGAATTGATGTACTTAAAACATGCTTTGAGGTTGGTTTTGCTCTCCTTGGTTACCACTTTCTCATTTTGTAGTTTAGAGAAGCTAATCGCCTTTTTGCATGCCTTATTGGCATCCTTATATATTTTATAGGATGCCTCTGATTTGTCCAATTTAAATGTTTTAAATTATATTTTTTTAATTTTTAATTTCTTGATTTACTTCCCCATTTAGCCACATTGGTTTTAATTTGTTTCTTTTATATTTATATATACTCATTGGTATATACAGAGAAATTAACATTTATGATATTTGTTTGATGGAATTCCATTTATCCACATGGGTTTTTTTTTTCCAATTGCTTGAGATTTTAACTTTAACTCATAGTTGACATACAAACATACCTCACCACCCTTCCTGTTTTTACTAACCTTCCTAAATAACGTGTAACCATTTAAGTTAGCTGCTCAGTCATGTGTCTCATCCCACCATGTTTCTGTTATATCATACTGCTTAGTGTATGCTATTGCCTCTAGTTCCCCTATTTTGTTATTTAGACTCTGTGTATTACTAAGCATACATTCACTATTATTATGAGTCACTTGTACTTTTTGTGAATTTTTATTACTATTACATACCTTCTCTGTTCTGATCTTGCCTCTCCCCCGATCTCCACCAGACCATGATAGCCGGGTCATCAGCAGCCCTTCCCAGTAATCCATCTACTCTGTCAGCAACATGCCTGACCCGAGCAACTGGGAAATAGCAAATTGTCCTATTGAGACTCTTAGTAATAAAGTCCCTTAACACCACAACATGTCTAGCCTACCTTAAATTCTCATCCCCAGCTTCCTCTAGTGCAGCTACTCCTGGTCCCAAAATCTTCACTCAAACAGGTAAATCTGCAAGGTTGCACAAAGGACTAGTGCTCCCTTTTTTTCTTCCTTCCCCCTGCTACCTTGCCTAACTGCCGGGCAGATTTTGCAGATAATTCCCCATCTGTCTTATCTCCTCCCACTCCACCACCTGCCCCTACTAAACTCTTCTCAGTGAGCAGCAGACCCCTCATAAGACCCCTCTCAGTGTAACAATTTGATTCTTCAGATTTCCAATCTGAGCTTCCAGAGAAGACACTTGCACACAACTGTCACAGAAGTATGGACCCTGGTCGGATACATCCAGGTATGTATACCTGTTACAAGATGTGCACTGAGTCAGACCAGCAACACTCATTTCCCCAGTTACCAAAAATGACAAGTAAACAGGACAGTTAAACACTATTTACCGTGTTAGTTTAAACTCCTGATTTATTAACAAATACTCAAAAGAGACTACTTTAACCCCTTAAGGACACATGACATGTGTGACATGTCATGATTCCCTTTTATTGCAGAAGTTTGGTCTTTAAGGGGTTAAATAGCCTACTCTTAAGCAATCTCCATTGAGCAAGTAGGTAATACAAACCTCACACAGGTGGAAATCAAGGGACACTCCCCCTTATCCACTCAGCTGCCACACAAAGGGAAAACTGCTTTATATATAACCAGTTAAGCAGATTCACTGTTTAAAAATAACACACACCTTAATCCGTAATCCTGTAGTTGTCCAATGGAACTCCTTTTTTTAAACTCCTACTTAAAAGAGACTACTTTAAATAGCCTACTTTAAAGTAATCTCCAGTGAGTGGTCAAAATGGAAAATATGAAAACTGTAACTGGCATGTCTGTAATGTGACTATAATGACACTAACATAAAAAAACAAAAACAAAAAACAAGCTAAAGTCTACATAGGGGTATTGCTGATCTTGGAGACAGGAACAAATACAAATCTGGAGTCTTAACAGTGGTGAGACACACATGGTCAGTAAAACTCCCTACAAAATTTAAAAGTATGAAAAAAATAAACAAGCTTGTTTGCTAAGGTTGCTGATAAGAGTGTCAAAATGCTCTTAGATAAATACCCTTGGGAGACTACTCTTTATAAACTTTTGTGTGGTGGTTTTGGATTCTGTCACTGTGTCATCTAATCTACAACAGACTAAAAAAAATACTGCATTACCGGACAGTAGAATGCCCCAGGTTCAATGTATAAATAGTCAGAGAGATAGCTGACACCAAGGGTAGGAGAAGCCAGAGTAAATTTTAGACAAATATAAACACACTAGGCGAGCGCAAGTATATTAAAAATGCAGGTTAATACTAAATAAAAAATACAGCTGCTATCCACGTAAAAAAAAATTCCTTCAAATTTTAACATTCAATATTATTTTTAAAATAAGTGAAAGCGCTCTAGTTTGAAAACCCAAAATTGGTTGTCAATGTATATAGTATGAAAAACAGACATCTCTTTATGCAACGTTATAACAATGGATAAAGCCACTTATATAAATAGTTGACTGCATATATAATTACTGGGTATACAATTTCATATACTGAAATTGCAGAGTCGAAAAGTCTTTGGGGAGTAGTCCTTTTAGGGTTAATTCTGTTTTTCTGCTATATAACATCTTTATATACACTGTGTAACACTGTGTTTGTTTGTACCTTAACCCCTTAAGGACCGGACTTTTTTTGCGATGTTGTACATTTGCGACCAGGCATCTTTTTGACACTTTTGTGGTGGTTGTGTTTAGCTGTAATTTTCCGCTCTCTCATTTACTGTTCCCATACAAATTATATATTGTTTTTTTCAGGACAAAAGGGGCTTTCTTTACATACCATTATTTATATAATCTCATGTAATTTAATTTTTAAAAAATGAAAAAATATGATGAAAAATTGAAAAAAATACATGTTTTTTGACTTTTATGTAAAAAATCTTTTACTCATCTACAAAAGCGAATGAAAAAAACTGCTAAATAGATTCAAAATTTTGTCCTGAGTTTAAAAATACCCAGTGTTTACATGCTTTTTGCTATTTTTTTGCATGTTATAGGGCTATAGGTACAAGTAGGATATTGAGGTTTCAAAACCTATATTTTTAAAATGTATCAATAGTGATATTGTAACACTATTATCTGTCATAAATCGCTAAATAACACCCCACATGTACATATTTTTTTTAAAGTAGACAACCCAGGGTATTCAATATGGGGTATGTCCAGACTTTTTTAGTAGCCACTTAGTCGCAAACACTGGCCAAAGTTAGCGTTCATATTTGTTTGTGTGTGAAAAAAGTAAAAAACTAAATTGAACGCTAATTTTGGCCAGTGTTTGTGACTAAGTGGTTACTAAAAAAGACTGGACATACCCCATTTGCAATACCTTGGGTTGTCTACTTTTGCAAATGGTATGCCATCATGGGGGTAATTCTCATTCCTGGGCTACCATACGCTCTCAAAGGCAACGTAACCAACCTGGCCATTTTCAATGTAAAAATATGACCCATATATTTGACCCTGTAACTTTCAAAAACGCTATAAAACCTGTACATGGGGGGTACTGTTATACTCAGGAGACTTTGCTGAACACAAATATTAGTGTTTCAAAACTGGAAAATGTATCACAACAATTATATCATCAGTAAAAGTGCTGTTTGTGTGTGAAAAATGCAAAAAAAGTCACTTTCACTGACAATATCATCGCTGTGATATGTTTTACTGTTTTGAATCACTAATATTTGTGTTCAGCGAAGTCTCCTGAGTAAAACAGTACCCCCCATGTACAGGTTTTAGGGTGTCGTAGAACGTTACAGGGTAAAATACAGTGATAGCAAATTAAATTCTCTGAACTTTCGGCCTGGGTTGGCAGGCAGGTCCCTTAAATTGCAATCAATAAAATAACTTAATTATGTAAAAATATTACATAAATACGCACGTAGAATTTAAATATATATGCATATTTATATATTTGAAGTCTACGTGTATATTTATATAATTATTTATGTAATTTTGTATATGGACATATGAATAGTTCGTATTCTTTTTATTTATTTATATATACATAGATATATATACAATTTCATTCTAAGTGTATTTTGATATAAATATATATATATTAATATCAAAATACAGTTAGAATAAAATTTCGTATAGATATATAATTTTTTTTTAAATTTTTATTATTATTTTTAATTTTTTTAGTTTAATTTAAATTACTTATTATTTGTAGTTTATAATAATATATACACAATATATATAGTTATTATATATATTATATATATACACGTGTGTAATTTAATTATAAGTGTATTTTTATATTAATATATGTACATATTAATATAAAAATACACTTAGTATGACATTATATATATGATATTTAGACGTATATTATATATATATATAATATACGTCTATATATCATATATATATACACATATATAATTATAATTTTTATTTATTAACTTTAAACTTTATTTTTTTTATGATTTTATACTAAGCAGGGAGACTGCCTGTCAGCACAGACAGTCCCCCTGCAGGCAGAGACATGGACACCTATTGTGACCATGTGGTCGCCCTGTTGGGCGATCACATGGCCACAGGGGTCCTAATCCGCCATGGGGAGACTGTCTGTGCTGCAGGCAGTCTCCCCACAACGGGAGCACCGCCGAACGCCGCCGGGGGAACGACGGCGATCGGGTAAGTACATTGGACCGTTAGGACGGTTCAGGACCGTCCTCGGTCGGCAATGCAAAAATGCCGATGACGGTCCTGAACCGTCCTCGGTCCTTAAGGGGTTAAAAGAATACAGAAAAGCACTACATAGCGTAAAATTGTTATTTATTTGAAATTTTTTTATAAAAATCCTCTCCCCCCCAAAGGGAACCCTTACATGTGCAAGTGGTGTTACTTATCTCTAAGATACCACAAATAAGCTTGTGGAAACTCCCAGCACACAGATCGAGCGTGAGTTTCCACGAGCAGGACAACAGGCGGTAACGGATTCTTATCTTTTATAAATGCTTATTTGTGGTATCTTAGAAGGGCTCCCTTTGGGGGGAGAGGGTTTTTATATTATTTTTTCTATGAAGCTCTTTCTGTATCCTTTTAAGGTACAAACAGACACAGTGTTACACAGTGTATATAAAGACGGATCATAGCAGAAAAACAGAATTAATCCTAAAAGGACTACTCCCCAAAGACTTTTGGACTCTGGAGCAGTTATAATGGTTATATGAAATTGTATACCCAGTAATTATATATGCAGTCAACTATTTATATAAGTGGCTTTATCCATTATTATAATGTTGCATATAGAGTGTCTGTATTTCATTGACAACCAATTTTTATTTTTTTTTAAACCAGAGTGCTTTCACTTATTTTAAAAATAAATTTTAAACATGCCCAATATCAGTCACAGAGAACAGAATACACAGTACACAAGCCCAAGTCAGTAACAGGAGATCAGAGTATTCACAAATGCACTCTTAAGTGCTAAGCAATAACCACAGCAGGGCAATTGGGATGAGAATGGCCAGGGTTTAAATAGCCATTGCTTTAATTTTATAGGATAATGTGATATCAGAGCACCAGAAGGCACGAGTCCAGCAAATTGACAAATTCAGGTCTGCTACAATTTAATTTATGCTGGCCAAATCAGCACACATTGTGTAGGTGCAAACAGGTATAAACAGGTGTGCATGGGCAGCGTGCGGCTTCCTACTTTATGACAGAGCAGCAAGAGGGAGCCCCGAAACAGGTAAGTATGATACATTGCTATTAAATGTAAATTAGATTTATCAACTGTTTATCTTAAAAATCGCAATTCACTCCTTGCAATGTTTGCTCTATATATTTTTTATTTAATTATAAATCTATAAATATGTAAATTTTGCTAACATGACTAATAAGTAAGTATATTTTGAAGTTATTTTTCTTTAGTTGCATTAGTTGTGTAGAAATGATCACGAAAAAGCTGTGAAAATGTGTTTCTTTTTCATTACAATATTTTATCTATACATATGTATACATACACTGATCAGCTGCAACAATAAAACCACCTGCCTAATATTGTGTAGTCCCACGTCGTGCTGGACTACACAAGACCTCTTTATGTGTGACACCTGGCACCAAGAAATTAGCAGCAGATTCTTTAAGTCCTGCAAGTTGTGTGGTTTGGCCTCTATCGAGAGGATTTGTTGTTCCAGCACATCACACAGATGCTCAATCAGATTATGATCTGGGAAACTTGAAAGCCAAGGAAACACAGTGAACTCTTTGTCATGATTCTCAAACCATTCCTGAACAATTTTTGAACTGTGGTAGAATGTATTATCCAGCTGAAAGAAGTCACTGCCATCAACGATCACCAAAGCCATTAAAAGGGGTACGTGGTCTGCAACAATCTCTATGTAGGTGGTCATGTAACATCCACATGAATGCCAGAAGCCAAGCTTTCTCAGCAGAACATTGCCCAGAGCATACTATTGCCTCTGCCGTTCTGCTTTCTTTCCATAGTGCATCCTGCTGCCATCTCTTACCCAGGTAAATGATGCACAGACATCCACTTGATCTAAAAGAAAATGTGATTCATCAGACCAGACAACCTTCTTCCATTGCTGCATGGTCTGATTCTGATGCTCATGTCCAGATTGCATGTGCTTTCGGCAGTGGACGGGTGTCATCATGGGCACTCTGACTGGTCTGTGGTTACACAGCCCAATACACGGCAAACTGTGATCCGATGCCTTTCTATCATGGTCAACATTACGTTTTTCAGCAATTTGAGCTACGATAGTACTTCTGTGTGATCACACCAGACGGGCTACGTTTCAGTCCCCATGTGCTTCTATGATCTTTGGGCCCTCATGACCCTGATGTTAGTTTATTTGTTGTCCTTCCTTGCATCACTTTGGTAGGTACAAAGTACTGCATATCTGGAACATCCCACCAAACTTGTTGAAATGTTGTATGCTTGATTTGTTCCGCATTCCACAAACAATTATCCTGTTCACCCAATGGTGTGCAGCCTGTGGCTCTTCACTTGTGCCTTAGAGTATAGTTGAACTCCTTAAGGTAAGAGCGTGCACAGGGACATTCTGGCACCATAACTATGGTTATATGGTCACCATAATTATGGTGACCGACCGGAGTGTTGCTTTATAGGGATGTGCATGGGCAAAATATTTGGTTCGGTACTTCCGAAATTCGGCAATTTAACACTTCGGCTTGGTTCGCCACTTCCGAAATTCGGGACTTCGGGAATTTGGCACATCAGCAAATCGGCAATTCAACACTTCGGCACTTCCGAAATTCGGGACTTCAGCAATTCGGGAATTCGACACTTCAGGACTTCGGCAATTCTCTAATCCTACACCTACCCATACCCCTAACCCTACCCCTAACCCTAACCCTATCCCTACCCCTTACCCTAACACTACCCATACCCCTAATCCTAACCCTTCCCCTAACGCTACCCATTTGAACTCTCTTCTGTTGAAATACATGCAGTGAATGCAGAAAAAAGCACAATCCAATCTTTCAAAGGATGAGTTACATTTCTGTGTATTTGCTTTTAGACAACTATAAGTTTGGATGTTAGAGTAACATCTAACTGTCATGATTACCAGCAGAATCCAAAAACGTCCAAAACAATGGCCGGGCTATGCAAAAGAGATAGAGTAGTCAGAGTACAAGCTGAGGTCAAGGATAACAGAAAACAGAGTAAATGAGAAACTAGCTAAAGTCAGTAACCAGAGAATAAACCACAATACAAACGCGCTATTGGGCTATGAAAGACCACAACAGGGCACTGAGGCAAAGGGGAGGTGAACTTATATACACACAGGGTGTGTCTGATTGGCTAACTTCCAATTGGTGTTAATTACAACACATGGGAGGTGTATTTTCCCTCTCTTGTGATCAGTGAGGTTATCACTGTGTGCTGGGTCACATGACCAGGTCTGACACACATAAGGAAGCTGCCTTGGAGCGTGCAGCATCAGAAACACTGTCAGGTTGGGGAGTGGCAGCAGGGACAGCCGCAAGCTGTGGACAGGAACCGGAAAACGCCGCGAGCGGTGATGGGGTAAGCAAGGACGCTGCGAGCAGTGCAGGGGCAGGGGACCTGACACTAACTAACTTAACATAATAAAAATCAAAAAGTTGTCACTTTCTTCAGTTTATATACTACAGACAGATTATTGTGCTCCTGAGGAAGTCCATGCATATGAAAGAAACGCGTAGGGCTTGAAATGTACTATATAATAATTTTAATTTTTTTCATTTAGGAAAAAGTTTTTTATATTTGTCTACATGATCATTTTTAATCTGTATGCTGCTCCTGACATTCTGAGGATCCTGTTTTGAAGAAGGACCCAGTGGTTATGGTGATATGCCTATTCTTGTAATCGTCTTGTAAGTAGATTCAATAAATTGTTTATTTTGGATATAAGAAGATCTACTATATGTGTCCATTCTTCTCTCTCTCTATGTATGCTTTGGATATGGAGTAAAAGAAGAAAGAAGAAATCAATATTTGAGCAGATTAAGGCCTTCTATCAATTAACCTCTTGTGAGCGTAACATTGAATAGCCCTTAAGCTCCCACCTGATCTTATTACGCTATTTTAGTATCGATAGGTGGCTTGCCAATGAATATCAATCCATAATTTAATGAGCAGTATTTTTGCTATTTACTACTGCATCAAACTAGACTGAACTCAAAAAAAAATTTTCAAAAAAATTAAACTGGATTTTCTTTCAACAAATATTTAAAGACCTCTAACACTTGTTGCTGTCAGGGTTCACTTACAGTAAACTGCAGCTGCACACTGTATTACACTTTGCATAACACAAGCAGTAGCACAGAAGTACTCTGCAAATGAAATAATCTGTCTCTCACAAGAACTAAAAAAAAATCTAAATTAGTGAATGAAATTTGCTGTAAGTGGCACTGGCTGTGGGCTAACCACCTCATCAGTCTTACACTAGGCTCAATGACACAGGCTACCACACCAGCACAACAATGGTAAAACACACAATAATTGCTGTTCATCTCCCTCCCTCAATAGCTTAATTTAGTGTCTGGAAGAATTCTGCTTGGAAATATATAGATTTTTCACTGATTCACCTTTCCCTGTATTTGTCAACTTTCACTTGATGTGTGAAAAAAAACATTTATTCAATGGCCCTTTAACTATCTATCTATATTTTATTTTCATCAATCATCTCTTTTTAATTGGACCCAAGAACCCAAGATGCAGTCTATATTTTGTGGGCAGATATCTTGTCCACTATGACGGAACTCCAAATCACTAAACAAATTAAATGGCTTATTCAATTCCCATTCAGTTTATTTTGTATTTAGTCCAAGTGGTATTTTATATTTAAGGATTTTAGACAATTTTGCAGATCACCCAAAATTCAGACTATCGTAATTCATCTAAAAAAAAAGGGTAATCCAGACATCCTAACAAGGCTGAAACGATCGTCTGGGGTTGCTGTACTCTCGTGCAGAGAGAGACGGCCTGTATTTTGGATCTGTTCTGCCCTGTTGGGTGGAATCAGTCTGAGATGCATGGTCTGGTTCTCTATGTAATGGGACAAGATGAGCTAAAACCAGCTTGAGAACTGAGTGGGGACCAACCGAAGGGCAGGCTAATTGAGTTGTTGTCCGTCCTCAGCACTCTCTTGCGACTTGTTTTTTTGCTATCTAAAAAAAATGCACAATTCTACTTGAAACCGATTTGGAGATGCAACAGTGTAAATTTTGTAAATAAGACTTGTGATCAGGTTTGCAAACATGGCAATTAACCCAATACTTCCATTTTCATTCTAACTGCACGGATGTTCTAAGAAAGGTCTCGGAGGGTATAGAACTTGATTAAAGTGGTACCTTCACTTATATGGAATGCTGGACTACAGATTTAAAATATGTCTTTCCTTTAAGGTTGTTCAATATGGTTAATCAAAGTGCCTAGAACAATTATCTTTACTCTGGTGAGAGAGGTATCTTGACTTTGAAACCACCAGTGAAATTAAATGATAATGATTTTGAAATGCAGCACTGACTGAACCCCAAATTGAAATGCCATCCCTTAATCAAAGACATTTGAACTCTCTCCTGTTGAAATACATGCAGTGAATGCTGAAAAAAAAACTAATTTCACTGCTGTGACTGTCCAATCTTTTAAATGATGATTTAAATTTCTGTGTATTTTCTTTTAGACAACTATCAGTTTGGATGTTAGAGTATCTAACTAACTAAACATAATAAAAATTAAAATTGTTGTCCCTTTCTTCAGTTTGTATAAATTACTTCAGCTGCGTGGTCTAAAAAAAACAAAGATCTACGAATACAAAATTGTAAACTTGCTAGATAACTTGTGAGATACACAATATTCAAATTCAGTCATTCACTTTCCTCCATTGCTATTTTTCAGTATTTACTATTCTATATATGTAGAAGGTGTACCATTGATAAAAGCCTGGATACACAAAGAGTCAAAAGTCTTTTGATATCTAATGAATATATCAGATAAAGATTTATTTTTTTAAAAATTATAAGCGTGATCTTGTAGACTATGGGGACAATTATGGTTTTTGTTTTTAAATTGCTTCCATTTGGAACTCTAATTCGATACCTACAAACAAACCATAAAAAATATTATATATTAACAATATATATTATTATATATTAACAAGTATTACTGCTATTTAAAGGAACACTAATGCCTGCTGTAGTGATTACAGTGCAGGATGTGCACTGGCACCCTCCCAGGGTAAGCAGCAATTTGAGAATAATTTGACAATTTACCTGACATCCATTAAGCACCAGTTGCCACTTGCCCCAGAAACACTTGGAAGAAGCTTCTATTAGCTCTACTGAGCAAAGCCCTTCGCACTAGGCCCGCTCATTGGCTGAGAGCACCAGTTGAGTTCTCTCAGCCAGTGATCATGGCCCTACACTACGGGGCTTAACTCAAGGAAGATGAAGTGGTGGTAGGAGTCCAGAGCACCCCAGGTAAGTTGTGAAGTTGTCGGATCATTCCTGACACTTTGTGCTGGTAGAGGTGCTTGTAACGTTCCTTCATTAATCTAAATTAAGACCAGATTAGACCACCAGCCAGATTATAGACCAGATTACCTAAATACCAAGACCTTTTAATTGTTCTTGAGTAGTGACTGTTAAATTTAACTAATAATGTGGGACTGAAACCGTGTTGGATACCAAAATACT
The DNA here is from genome assembly GCF_036172605.1 of Pelobates fuscus. NCBI lineage: Eukaryota > Metazoa > Chordata > Amphibia > Anura > Pelobatidae > Pelobates > Pelobates fuscus. Next base: position 211,954,666 of record NC_086320.1, on the reverse strand, counting down.
GGGGTCAGGTAAGTCTTTGACTTTACAGAGCCTCCAACTCCTACATTGGCAGTTATTTGTAAAACATGTATACGTGTCTGTTTGAATCTGCATATCAAGTGTGTATATGTTAAGTCAGTAATTATTGCTTTACATTTGAAATTCACTTTGAATTCTAAACCATTTTGAGGTAAATTACAATCCTTTATCCAATATACATTGGCAATCTAATGGCTGCGTATGAGCGATTAATAGTGTTGACACGACCACAATCACACTGTTAATAAAACCATACTGATAAAAGAAAAAACAAAACCGCTATAAGTACCATAACCACTTCATCATAATGAAATGGCTATGGTGCAAACAGCCTGTCCCTGCATTCCCTTGTTTACAAACACTGCATTTCTCTGAAATGGCAGTATTTGCACTACTTTACTATCCGTCACTTAGCCAGCCAATATAAGCACTTCCTCATAGTTCAATAATGTTTTCATGACTGGCGTTCTGCGTTCTCATGCAAACAGGTCTCAGGTAGCACCTGCATTTTTCTATAGTAACCCCTCAGTATATTGTGTTTATTGTCAGAGCCAACTGTATGAGAGAGATAATCTCTTGCTTTATATTTGCTCAGGCTAAAAGCTGAAAAGAAGGTAATCTGTAAGCTGCCAGTGAGACAACCAATATATAAAAGTGACAGTACTTATTAATTATTGCCTCTCTAATCTATTATTTAACGTATATATTTATAATTTATTACTTTTATTATTGAATGTGATTTTTTTAAAGTTGACTATTTAACAATCTATATATTTTATGGACTACTTTTCTATTTATTTTATTTTTTTTAAAATATTTAGTGAGGGGCATACTCATTAATATTTGCATTTTTTGACACAATCAACATATGTAAGTTCATACTTTTTTCCATTGTATTACATAGTTACATAAGTTCAGCCTCACATCTGTCTTTGCTGTTGAATATTCAGTTTGCGCATCCCAATTTTGCATCAAACTGTGAAAAAATTCCTTCTCATCCCCACAATGGTAGTCAGAGCCCTCCTTGGGTCCTGAATATTATACTTTTGCAAGCATTCATTCAATTGCGGTTTAAACATCTGTGCAGACTCTGATGGAACCACCTCTTCATGCAGAAAACTCCACATCCTTATTTTTCTTACAATATAAACCCTTCCCTTTGCCTTAGACTAAATTACTATTATCTCAGTGTAATTGTACCTCTATAGACTTGGTTTGCATAGATTTCCAGACAATGGTTTGTATTAGCCCAATATATTTGTACAATGCCATGTACAATGCCATGTAAATTGCATGTGCATTCTTTATCTCCAATTGCATAACTTTGCATCTATCTACATTCAATTTAATTTGCCATTTGAGTACCCAGTCCCCAATCTATCTAAATCCATCTGCAGAGAATTAATATCCTGCTTACATTGTATTACTTTACCACCAACTTTTCAGAAAGTCACGAATACATAGTTCGAAAAAAGTACCGAAAGACCGGCGATCACGAACTGCCTGGAAGTCCAGCAGTGTTCGCACCGTTGAGTAGCCGATTTCAGTTCCAGGCACTCGACGACCAAACACCGTTGGGCAAACAGAGAATCCAAGATGGCCGCCGCCTCATGGTCGGTAGCCGAACGACGGCCACCCGGGAAATCAATTAACAGCCGATTGCTACAATGTTGCAATCGGTTAATGGGAGCCACATGACCCCCTGTGTGTGGGCTCCCATTCGGTACTTTGTTCGTTTCACGAACAGTGTGGAAAGTCACTGTTCGTGAAACTACCATATGAATGCTAGCGGCTTTAGGCTAGCTCTTTATTACAGTTATACACAAATACATATTAACAGAATTGAACCAGCTTTTATAGGACAACCTGTAGAACAACCTGTAGACATATAGCAGCATAATCTGAAGTGGCTAGGTTTGCCACAGTTACATTGCTGAAAAGAGGCATTCGTCCATCAAGATCAGCCTTTCTCACATGTTTTTGTTGTTGATTCAAAAGAAGCTAAAAAAAAAACAGTCTGACGTGCTTCCAATTTTGCAACAAATTTGGAAAAAATAACTCCAAAAATGAAGATCAAGAAGCTATTAACCCACTATTTAGAACTTATATCCCTGTATGTTATGTTTTTGTAAGTATTTGTCCAATTACTGCTTAAACATATGTATGGACTCTAATAAAACCACCTCTTCTGGCAAAGAATTCCACATCCTTTTTCTTCTTACAGTAAGAAAAAAACATTCCCTTTGCCTTAGACTTAATCTCCTTTCTTTCAGCCTACATGTGTGACCACGTGTCCTATGTATAGTCCTGTTTATGAACAGATTTCCAGACTATGGTTTGTACTGGCCCCGAATATATTTGTAAATGTTATCATATCCCCTCCAAGGCACTGTTTTTCCAAACTAAAGAGATTATTTATTTTGTAATCAATTTTGCAGCCTGTCTCAGCACTTTTTCTAGTGCCATAATATCCTTCTTTAAAACAGATGCCCAAAAAAAGCACAGCATATTCAAGGTGTGGTCTTACCAGCGATTTATAAAGGTGCAAAATAATATTTTCATCCTGAGAATTTATGCATGACAGTACCTTACTGGCCTTAGCAACTAGTCGATTGACATTGCATAGTGCTGCACAATTTGTTGTCTATAACAATTCCCAAATTTGTCACCTGTGTTGTTATTCCTAATTCACTACTATTTAGCGTGTAAGTTTCTTGTGCATTCTTTACCCCGAAGTGCATAACTGTTTTACGTATTCCTACATTAGATTTAATATGACATTTGAGTGCCCAGTCCTCCAATCTTTCTAAATCCCTTTGCAGCAAAGCAATATTCTGCACACATTTTAGTAGTTTACAGAGTTCTGTGTCATCTGTAAACACTAAAACATGGCCTTCAATGCCTATTTCAAGATCATTTATAATATACTCGAGTATAAGACGAGTTTTTCAGCAAATTTTTTGTGCTGAAAAACCCCCATTCGTCTTATACTCGAGTGAGTGTCTGTATTATGGCAACTTACATTGCCATAATACAGACAGGACCGCCGGGCTCATTACAAGCCCGGCGGTCCTGTTGGGGGCAGGCATAGAGCTGTAACTTACCTTCACAGCAGCTCCTGTCAGCTCCCTTCTCTTTCCTCCGGTCGGCTCCCTCTGCAAGTCTCACGAGAGCCGCGGGGTCAGAGCGTTGCCACGGGTTACCGTGGCAACGCTCCGCGCTGCCGCGAGACTTGCTGACAGGGGAGCCGACCGGAGGAGAAAGAAGGGAGCTAACAGGAGCTGCTGGGAAGGTAAGTTACAGCTCTCTGCCAGCCCCCTCCACTGAACTGCCAATGCCACTGGACCACCAGGGAAGGAGAGCCCCCCTGCCTGCCATGTATCAAGCAGGGAGGGGGGACGAAAAAATATAAATAAATAAAAATTTTAATAAAATAAAAATATAATAATATTAAATATAATAATAATTTCAAAATAAAATATAATATATAAAAAAATATTTAATAAATAAAATAATAATAATTTTAAAAAATTATAAAAATGCCCACCCCCCCACCAAGGCTCTGCATCAGACACACAAACACACTGTGCATCAGACACACAAACACACTGCATTCATGCATACACACACTGCATTCATACACACACACTGCATTCATACACACACACACACTGCATTCACACACACACACACACACACTGCATTCATACACACACACTGCATTCATACACACACTACATTCATACACACACACTGCATTCATACACACACTACACACACTGCATTCATATACACACTACACACACTGCATTCACACACACACACACACACACACACTACACACACTGCATTCATACACACACTGCATTCATACACACACACACTGCACTAATACACACACACACTGCACTCATACACACACACACACACACTGCATTCATACACACACACACTGCACTAATACACACACACACTGCACTCATACACACACAAACACACACACATCACATTCATACAAACACACTGCATTATACACACACACACACACACTGCATTCATTATATACACACACTGTAAATAAATATTCAATTAATATAATTTTCCCACCCTAGTCTTATACTCGAGTCAAAAAGTTTTCCCAGTTTTTGGGGGTAAAATTAGGGGTCTCGACTTATATTCGGGTCGACTTATACTCGAGTATATACGGTATGTTATTTAGAAGTGGTCCCGATTTAATCCATAATTAGATCCCTCTTAGTATTCCTGTGCACTAGCCATTTGATCTTATTGGCGACACTTAGAGGTTTCTTCCTCCATGATTTTAGATCACGTCTATGTTAGTTTTGTTTAGCCAATTCGTCAGCTTCTACTCTAGCAGACCACAATTGCAACATTGACTTGTTGCAGGTCTGCAGTCTCGGAGGTACACTGAAAACTTGTGAACAGGTCCTCCGATTTTGCTACATTATTGCTACGTATATGTTACATATGTTATGATATAACAACATTACCATAACGCTGCACCTACTATTTTTTGCAGTGGCTACAACTACATTACGTGATTGGTCTATTAAACTGTACCTATTTTACACACAGATTTAATATACTTTTATCACGCTATATCTATTACCAATTTACAGTGGGAATAATTTGGCCATTATACACTATTCTCACTTGTATACAAGTTTATATTAATTTTTTGGTTTGT